>NW_026555342.1:33721606-33871131 GCF_029017545.1 Prosopis cineraria
TTTTAGCTTAATTTTCATCCTTTTGCCTGGAATTTTTATTTTTGATTTTGAAACTTGATTTTTATTTTTCTAATTATAATTATGCATATTTTTTTAATTTTAATTTTTGTTAAATTTAATTATAATCCATCATGCCTTGAGTTTAATTAGTTTAAATTTGTTTTTAAATCTTGGAGAATCTCTATTTATTGAGTTTGTTGTGCAAGCAATTTTTTTTTAAATTACAAAATGTAAATTATTTGGGTGATACATTATTATTATTTTTTAATTGTGTGGATACTTGATTAGTAGATAATATCGTGCATTGCATTTAATTAGTTGAAATTGGTGATTTATTGAAATTAATAGGCTTAATTGGAGGGTTTAGTGCCCGAGAAATCTTAATTTATAAGTCGTTATGCTGTCCAAATTTTTAAAATTTCAAATCATAAATTATTTGTTGATATTTTAATTAGGTGATGATGAACCGTAGATCAATTTTTGGAATTTGCAAAGAATAATGCTCCTAATGATAAAGGACTGTTCTATTGTCCTTATGTTAAATGTTTGAATGGGTTGCGACGAAGTCCTGTTGAGATTAAAGATCACCTAATTTGTTTTGGTTCTATAAAGCATACACACAGTGGGTGTTGCATGGTGAATCTAGAAAACGTAGTGTGCCACAAGAGGTGGATGATGATATGGATTATTTTGGTGATCAAATAGAGGATATGTTATATGATATTGGCGTTAAAGCTGTTGAGAAGGTGCACAAATATAATAGCTTGTGCAATGATTCAGAAACTCCTTTATATTCAGGGTGCACAAAATATACACGACTAACAGCAGTGTTGAAGTTGTTTAACTTGAAAGCAAGATATGGGTGGAATAATAAAAGTTTCATAGAGTTGCTCAAATTGTTGAAAGAGATGCTTCCAAAGGGTAATACACTTCCCAGTAGTTATTATGTGAGGTGAAAAAAATATTGTGTCCAATAGATTTGGGGTACCTAAAAGATACATGCTTGCCCCAATGATTGTATATTATACAGAAATGATTTTAAAGAATTGGATGCATGTTCGGTCTGTAAGGCATCATGCTACAAAGTAAAAAATGGATTGTAGTGATGATTCCATTACTAAGAGGCCTCCAGCGAGGTGTTGTGGTATCTTCCTATAATACCAAGGTTTGAACATTTGTTCGCTAATTCAAGTGAGGCAAAGAACTTGAGATGGCACGCTGAGAGAGAAAAATGGATGGCATGCTTTGGCATCCAGCTGATTCTCCCACAATGGAAGGGAATTGATAAATTATTTCTTGAATTTGGCAATGAGCCTAGAAATCTTAGGCTTGGACTGTGTACAGATGGAATGAATCCTTATGGTAGTCTTAGTAGTCAACATAGTTCATGGCTTGTTCTGTTAGTGATTTACAATCTTCCTCCATGTTATGCATGAAATGCAAATATATCATGCTATCTTTGATGATTTCAGGCCCTAAACAACCAGAAATATATAGATATTTACTTGGCACCATTGATTGAAGATTTGAAGATGATGTGGGAGATAGGTGTTGAAGTGTTTGATTCATATCAAAATAAGTCTTTCAAGCAGCAAGCTATGATTTTTTGCATGATAAATGATTTTCCTGCATACAGAAACCTATCTAGATATAGTGTGAAGGGCATAAAGCATGTCCTATCTGTGAAGAGAACACATCCCATCAACAATTGAAACACGAGAAAAAGACAGTCTATCTTGGTCATCGAAGATTTTTGAGACGAGACCACCCTTATTGCAAGCAGAAAAAAGATTCAATGGTTATCAAGAGTATGATGAAGCTCCAGAGCCATTAACTGCAAACTTGGCATATGAGCGGGTGAGAGACATCAATATGGTATTTGGTAAGAGTCAGAAAAAAGAAGCTCAAAAGAATCAGTGGAAGAAAAGGTCTATCTTTTTCAATCTTCCATATTGGAGCACCCTTGAGGTGAGACATAATCTTGATGTGATGCATGTGGGAAAAAATGTGTGTGATAGTCTAATTGGAACACTGTTAGACATAAAGGGAAAGACTAAGGATGGACTTAAAGCAAGGGTAGACTTACTCGACATGGGAATATGAACAAACTTGGGTCCAAGAGTAGAAGGAAAGAGGACTTACATGAGCCCTGCCCCTTATACTTTGTCTAAGAGAGAGAAAAAAGTTTTTGCGAGTGTTTACATGGTATTAAGGTTCCACAGGATATTCTTCAAATATCAAGAACCTTGTATCAATAAAAGATTTAAAATTAGTTAGTTTGAAGTCTCATGATTGCCATGTACTAATGCAACAATTGTTACCAGTAGCAATTAGAGACATATTGGACTAAAAGGTGAGAAAGTCAATTATCAAATTATGTGTCTTCTTCAATGCAATTTGTGGCAAAGTCATTGATCCTGGAAAATTAGACGAATTGCAAAATGAAGTTGTCATTACCTTATGTCAACTTGAAATGTATTTTGTTCCCTCATTTTTTTGACATTATGGTACACTTAATTGTACATTTGTGAGAGAGATAAAGTTATATGGCCCTATTTATCTGTGTTGGATGTATCCATTTGAGCATATATGAAAATTTTTAAAGGGTATGTGAAGAATCCCCATCATCCAGAAGCTTCTATTATTGAAAGATATGTTGCTGAAGAGGTTGTCGAGTTTTTACTGAATACCTAACCGAAGTAAAGTATATCGGAGTTCTTGAGTCTCGCCACGAGGGAATGAGAGTTCATGGGCAAGGGACACGAGGGATGAAAATAAAGCGCATGACACATGAAGAAATACAACAAGCACATCTGTACATTCTGAATAACACCGATGATGTTCAGGATTACTTAGATGCGCACAAAAATGAATTAAGGGATCGGTACCCTAAAAAGCCCGATAAATGGTTGTTAAGTGAGCATAACAAACATTTTTCACTCTGGTTTAGGCTAAGGGTAAAGGAGGATCATCGGAAGGCCAATGTTTCTAATACAATAAGGTGTTAGCTAATGGGCCTAACTTTGATGTTATAACTTGGAGTGCATATGACATTAATGGGTATTCATTCTATACAAAAATACAAGATGATAATAGCACTATGCAAAATAGTGGGGTAATGGTAGAAGCTGAGGCAACTCATTTTTCCAGTGCTAAAGATAACAATCCAACTGTGGCATCTTCATCATATTTTGAGTCATTAAAGAGATATGAAAGTTGATTACTTTAAATTTAAGGTGCCCATTTTCAAGTGCATGTGGGTTGATATTAAGAATGGTGTTCAAGAAGATAAATTGGGTTTTACTTTAGTGGATCTTCATAAGGCAAAACATAAGGATGAGCCTTTCATCATGGCAACTCATGCAAAACAAGTTTTTTATGTTACCGATCCAGCTGATAAAAGGTTGTCCATCGTACTATTGAGAAAAAGTCTCCTCTCTCATGATGAAAATGATGAAACAAGTTTTGGCATTGAAGAGATTCCTCCTTTTATGCCAACCCAACCCTTGTTGGATGTGGAAGATGACAATGACATCTATGATGTTAGAATTGATCATGATGAAGGCTTATGGGAGAATTAAAATATATTTATAATGGTAACATAATATTAGTGAATTTATTTTATCCCTTTATTTTTTTATGCTTTCATTATTTATATAAGTTTAAATTTATTATATTTTTTGCTTCTAATATTATTTATCTTATTTATTTCAAGAGAATATGGAAAATCCTTGTAGCAGTGGCACTGAAAAAGCAAAGACTAAGAGAGGTAAAAGAGGCACCACGCGACTAACTAAGTTAGTGCAAGCGCATGGAAAGATTCATCTTGACTTTGATGAAAAGGGCCAACCAATTGATAAGAAAAAAGAAAATATTTTTAAGAGTTTTGTGGGTCTTATGGCTCGTCAAAAGATTAGCATCTTTGAGGAAGAGTGGGATGATGTAAAAGAAAGTGACAGAGATGATGTTTGGGAAACAATACTGGTATTTCTAATTGCTTTATATCATATTTACTTTTTATTTTGAAATATATGTTATCACTAAATTATCATTGGCGTGTTTTTGCAAATTACATATGACATAAAGGAAACTCCATTTTAAAGGACAAATGGCTAAAATATGCCGAGGATCGATGAGGGACTTTAAGTCCAAACTTACAAGAAAATATGTGTTTCCCAAAAATGACAATGAAAATATGATAGTGACAATGATATCGGCGTGGAAAAACCTTAGGAGAAGTATCCATTCATTGATTATGACACATGAATGAGATTTGTTCACAGTAGACATGATCTTAAATTTTTGGTAAGCGAAGGAAAAATATTATATTAAACTAGTATTATTAAATTTTATTTTAACAAATGTTTTTCATTGTTTGTTAATAGGAAAAAAGTCAAAGGGGTCAAGAGCATTGGAAGAAAAATCTATATAACCATACTATGTCTTGAGGAGGGTATGTAATGTTTATGACATAATGATTCAAGAGAAGTGGAAAGCAAAAAGACAAGCGGCGGGGTTGATAATGTTGAAATGTTTCTCCTCCATCTCCTATTAATCGTGCACAAGCATGAAAGAGAGGACGGATGACTAAAAAAGGAGAGTATATTTCCCCAAAGCTAGAGAAGTGGCTGAAAAAATTGTAAGTATCTTTACAGTCAACATCTCAATTATATAATTTAAGTCTACTAATTGCATTGGTTGATTACATAGTCCAAGATGCTCTTACAGAAGCATCCTCTCAGGGGACCTTTGTATCTACTGGTAGGAAGGATATATTGCCACAGCATTAGGGAGTAAAGAGCACTCTGGCCGTGTTAGGGGGGTTCCAAAAGGCATGGGCATAAGACAATATTTTGGACCACCATCACGTCTGATCTTGTACCAATGCATCAAGTACAAATAATGATAGTAGAATACAAATCAAGCATAATGATGGAAATGCAATCAATGATTAGCAATCTCCAGATGCAATCACAATAAGCATCGAACTATGGTAGTGTTCCAGATCTAAGGTCTGATCCTGACCTATCAGAGCAAGGAATGCCATACATACTTTATGTGGAGGATCATGGAAAACGAGTAGTTGCATATGGAAAGGTGTATAACCATGCAACTACAGTGCACCACCAACCGATACAACATAACCAAATAAAGGTCGTCGGTTGAAAGGTTGTGGATGCCAATACTCTTATGCTATTCCCTACTGAAGAGGTGCAAACAGTAGGAGAAGCTGAGCATAATTTTATTATTTGGTTGAAAAGGCTAGCCCGACAGGTTACCGATAAGGTATGAAAAGTTATAATTTTTATATTTCTTAATTAACATTATAGGTATTTCTAATTTTTATTATATATTAATTATATGAACTCTACAGTCAAAAAAATCTCTAGGTTCTAATCCCCAACCGGTGCAAGATTATTTGAAACAATTGGCTTCGGTGGTGGTTGATATGAATGAATTTTTTGATAAAATAAAAGTAAGTGAAATGATTGTTGGGAAGTCTATTACTTTCAGAGTTGCCGAAAAGACATTAATGATCTCATTATTTTTGACTGGTTGGACTTAGCAATAATTTAAGTGTTTATTATGTAAGTGTTCATTTTTATTTCTAGATTAATATTTAATATTTTTATTTTCTTGCTAACATATTTTTTTATTATCAAAGGTACCTCTATAAGATATGCACTGCACTCGGTGTCGATTATAATTATGGATTCTCGTCTCCACTTTTAACCGCAATTGGCAAAGTGAATAAAGAGCTTCTTATATTGGAAAGACGATGTGTAGGCAAAAGAAGAGGTGTTGGTTTTTACCAATTATTGAAGGTATTAAATTTTAAATTTATCCCCTCAATTTAATATATTTGCTTAATGATGTGATATTAATATAAATTAATATGTTGTAGTCACATTGGATGCTTCCTGTCATTTGCCCGTATGAAAATACTATATATTGGTTTTGTTCACTATGAAGCGACATAAGCGATGATATGAAGTCTTTGATTGAATTGTAAGTCTTTAAATAATTCTATTTTGTGTTATTAATAACATATATTTAATATTTTCTAAGTGTGTATATTTGGTAAATAGATCATTAGCAACATATTGAAAATCAGCGGGAATGGTTGACAAGAAAAAGAATGAAATTAAGTGGGTGCAAATGCAAGTAAGTATTTCAAATTTATTCTCTTATTAAATGAAGATTATAATATTGATTTAATAAATTTTATTATTTTTTATTATCTTTATAATGTCCTCAACAACCAGGAAGTGTAGAGTGTGGTTATTATGTAATGATTTTTATGTATGAAATCATCACTCAGGTATTATTCACTCATTTGATCAGTAATAATTTGCTAATAATGATTTATATATGAAATTTGTCATATACTTGAGTTATTGTTTATATATATTGTTATTGAAATTGCAGTATTTTCAAAATTTTAGAGCCATATTCTGAGTGAGAGTTGAGACATATACGGAATCTTTGGTCTCGTTTTTTCTTAGAATTAACAGGGTTAAAGTAGAAACATTTTAAATATGTGTATTTTCAAATGTAGATTTTAGTTGAAATGTTTGTAATATATATATTTGTATTGGCCTCTGGAGTTGCTATTTATGTATTAATGCAGGTTTTGTAAAATTAAGAGATGTATATAATTATAAGTGATTTTGTAAAAAAAAAAAAAGCATAGCATTTACGACCACAGTTATAGTTGTAACTGTGGTAAAAATAAATCTATGGTGACAGTTGTAACCACAACTGTAGCCAAAGATGCGCCACTCAACCATCTTTTGCCACAAGTCCAGGAGAGACCTGTGGCGAAAGATGATATCTTTCGCCACAGGTGAAGGTTGGACCTGTGGTGAAAGAAACCATCTTTTGCCACAGGTATCTCTAGGACTTGTGGCGAAAGATGATATCTTTCGCCACATGTGAAAGTAGGACCTGTGGCGAAAGATATATACCTGTAGTGAAAGAGATTATTTATCGCTACAAGTCTCAACTTTACCTGTGGCGAAAAATAGCATTTTTCGTCAGTTACATTATACCTATCGTAAAAAATATACATTTACTACTATACTATTTTCTACCACAGAGTGTTTTCTGCCGCCAAAAATACATTTTAATTGTGGCGAAAAATATTTTTTGCACTAGTGCAATGGAGTTGTATCTTTGTAGGAAAGAGTTAGCTAAGGGGACTTATTAGTTATAAGAATTTTAATTCTACATATGAAAGTAAAAAACTATTAAAATAGCTAAAAGAACGAATCAGTCAATGAGTGAAAATGAAATCAACCTCACAAGAAGAAAATTAAAATAACTATTAACCACAGTGGCAACAAATGCCTTTGGGAATGAAATGCTACCACAAGAAAATTAAAAAAAAAAAAAAGCTAATGGCAGGTATTAAATTAAACACTAAACAGAATAATGAGTCAAACCAGAGCATCAAGCAAAATGATAATAAACTCGCATCAACTCTTAGTCGCTGTTGTCTGAGAATGGTCCATAGTTATAACTTTACAAGCAACTGAGATAAACACCCATATATATATATATATATATATTTTATAAAATGTAACTTGAGGGACGGACAGAGGTAGCAGGCAAGAGTTGGAACTGGTTAGGTGGTGAACTCAATCTGGAGGGAGCATGTGACGGAAGCTTCAGACCCTGAATCAAGCGACTGCTGAGATCCGGAAGCAATGAGGTGGCAAACTCAATGCAACAGGCAGCGACGGTGCTGACTGAAGCATGAGACACGAACTGGGTGTGAATCTACGCAAATCGGACTTCCACAACGCAGATTGGACATCCAGCACCGCAGATCGAAGACGGATGTGTGACAACTGATAGGTCACGGACAGGGGGACTTGAAGGAATTGACACCTGTAGCAACGGGCTTTAGAAGGTGACTTGATGGACACTCGACAGTGAGCTAGACAGACGAACTTTGACAGTGACAGCAAGACCTAGACGGAGGGGCACCGGTGCTAAGGACTATGGTCAGTTTGGTTGAAAACAAGGGAAAGTAATTGAGAGGTCAAGGTTCAAAATAAAAACTGATATGAGAATGGGGGTTCACGGTCCGATAGTATAAAAGAGTTTTTTTTTTTTTTATTAATTAAGACATACGATAGTGCACCTGTACCTCTATCTGTCTGGAGTGCTTCCTCCATAAGTACTTTAAAAAATCTTTTTTTTTTTTTCCTCCAACTTACTGGAGCGCTTTCACATAAGCCTTCTAGAAAGCCTTTTTTTATCTCTGACTTATAGAAGCGCTTCTATGAAAGCACCCCCGAGGTCTTCAAATATTATATGCTTTAGTTTAAGTGCTCGGACATATTATATTTAAAATTTTTTTGTTGATGGTTAAAAAATAATATAAAAGGAGTCCAATCCCAAAATATTGAAATTGTTAAGTGAAGTTCATAGAAAATATCTTGTGCTTCGTTTTTTTTCTTCTAGCTATAAAACTATCATGCTTTTGTATAGACTAGAATCTCTCTATATATAAAACTATATATACCGCGTAATGAAGAAATGAATAACTATCTCACCCGACAATTAAAAAAGAGATTCATAATTCAAGGGACAATGCATTCACACAAACTTCTTTTTCAATGCCTGCTAGACCTGACAATACATAAGGCAATACAATGAAAATGTGGTCCCACTGGTGAAATTATACAACTCGCAAGGACAAATTGACCTCCTCAATCTGTGATAATGGATGGAATTATATAACATGCAATTTTCTTTCTCTTCCGTTGCATCGACTTCTTTGAAGTGACATATGAAATTTTAATCTTTAATAATTATTTTTGTCCTCAAAAGAAGAAGATATATTAATTGGTGCTCTTTCCTCAATTCACAATCACAAGTCAAGCCTGACTTGAGCCTGGGGGTTATGACGTCAAGTCCACTCATCGAGTCAATTAAGTTTTAAATAATTACCAAACCATCAATTTAAAATAAATAAACAAATAAGCTAGTAAGAGAATCTCTCTACATTTGAAGACTTTGTGTATTTTCATAAATGAAAAAAATTTGGTATCTGATTTTAAATCAAATTTTGAGAATATAAAAAAAATGAGAAAAACACTTCTGAATTTATTTAATAATCACTAACGACAAATGTAATTTTGGCATTGTTTATCTCCAGAAATTGAAAAAATATCTATAAATTTTAATAAGATATAGTTATACACTAGGGAAAAAAACATGCCTAATGTTTGAGAAATAGGTATAAGAAAATAAAAACTGAATAACCTCTCTTAACTTATTTGATTAATTCTTATGTTTTAGTTGGATGGAATACTTTTGATAGGAATAGAAATAAGAAAATAAATAATACTCCTTTTGTTATTCTACAAAAAATATAAACAAAGTGGGCTTTGGCCATCAAATCTCTATTTGTCACCAACAACTGTATGTTACTAAGGGTGTATGACTGTTCTTATTTTTACTTTGATCTTTTAAAATATTTATTTTTAATTGTTATTTATAATTTATTAAGTTTGACAGTTTAATGTCATTCATTATAATGAAATTGACAGGAATGATGATAAACTTGCGAAGATCTTTATTAAATTTTTATTTGTATTTTTTGATGTTAGTAATGATATTTTTATTAGATGTTCTGATCAAAAAAATTATTTATAGTCACCAAATTAAGAAGTGATTTGGGTATCATAACTGAATTTGGGGAGCAATTCATGAATATACTTATTATTATTATTATTGTCATCATCTTAATTAATCGTACATCATTGATGTACATATTATGGGATATATATACATACATATATATAGTTTATAATTCATGAATACACCTGCAGCTACCCAAAAAAATACTTATTATTATTATTATTATTATTAGAAATTTAATTAATTGTATATCTTTGCTGTATATATTATTATTGGATATATAGTTTATAATTCATGAATATAGCTACAGCTACTCCAGAAAAATACTTATTTAAAATTTTGTTTTGACTTAGTCTTCTTATATTTTTTTTTATTTAGACTATTTTTAATTGATTAATAGTATGGAGTATGGACCACTTACCGCTTGCTTTTTTTCCCTTTAGAGTAGAGTTCCATTTTGCAGGGAAATATAGTCTAAGAAATGAAATTAGATTCATCATAAAGGGACAAATCACCTAAATTTTTATGTAATAGTTATTCCTATCTTTACTGAATTCATAAGTCAAGCATGCCATGCACTTTATCACTCATCCATGTAGAAATAGCATGAGATGGAATTCTAATTTTTATAATTTTAAAGTATATTATTAAACACAATCTACAATATATTTGATTTTATATTTTTTCACTCCTTTCAGATTATATAAAAAATAAAAATATATGTACATTCATATGCATCATATCTGCACCCTTTTTAACAAAGATGAAACCCCGTTTGGTTGATCCCAAAGTGCAACCACAAGGATAAGTAATTATTGACAAATATTAAAATGATTTGTGTTTCCAATAAATGATTTATTTATATCTATTTTCTCTATATTTCATCATTAATACGCCTTTGTTTTTGTTAATGTACTTTTTTCATTTCACATTTTTTTTCTTATTAAAATAGCGGCAAGTAACGTTTAAAGACGATGTAAGAGTATTACTTATAATTAAGGAAATGTAAAAAGAAAAAGACCAAAGTCCTTAATTGAAATTAAAAATGTTTCCAGTTACTTTTTTTCAGTATTGAGTTTTAAGTTTTTCAGTACTAATCATTTTGATATATTCAATAAGTTTGTTATGTCTGGTTTAAAAAAAAATAAAGTTAATGCTAAAAACATGAAAGATGAGTACTGAAAAATTCTAAAAAATGGGTACAGAAAATATTATGAATAATGAAAATATAAAAGTTTTTTTACCAAAAAAAATAAAGTTGAGTATTGAAAATGACAAAAATAAGTATTGAAAAAACAACTCAGGAGAATTTTAATTATAACAAAAACAAAATAGTCCTTTTTTGAAATATCAAAATTTTATGTTCTTTAGTTATAATTACTAATCTTGAAAGGTCTTTAAATACCATTTTACCTATAAAAATACTATAATTAATATAAACGTAATTTTTGTAAAATATGCTTGTAAGCTTGGTTTGCATGGAGAAAAAAATAGGAGGAAAATAGAGAGAAGAAAAAACTGAAAGAAAAAACTATGAAAATGGAAAAAAAAATTATTTTAGTTGTTTTCCTCTTATAATATTCTTTTCTTCCTAGTTTTCTCCTCATAACAATTAACAGTAGACTCCCAGATGGACTCTTCTAATCATTCTATACTAAGTTAATGGTTAAAAAAATAATATAAAAGAAGTCCAATCCCCAAATATTGAAATTGTGAAGTGAAGTGCATAGAAAATATCTTGTGCCATTTTTATTTTTTATTTTAGCGATAAAACTATCTTGTTTTCGCACCCGCTTTTTTACGCAACTTTTTCAGACCCCCTCCATGTCCGGAGCACCAGAGACTAGATCAATTTTCCAAAAAGGATAAAAAAAAAAAACAAGGAATAACATTACCTTTAAAGAATGAAGAATAAAATATCATAAAAAACACTTATTATATTCAAAATTATATATGTTTGTTTGGTTTCCAAATACAAATAATGTAACTAAAAACATACTGATTCAACGAAAAATAAAATGTTGCAAGTTATCATCAAGAACATTTTTCACAAACTTAATCCCATGTGCATATCATACTTCCAATAAATGTATTAAAAAATGGGAAAATATGGGAAAATATATGATAAACATAGAGAAACATGCTTTGGGAAAATGAAAAATATTTATAAATCATAATAAAATATAGTTATACACTTCGGTAAAGCAGGCTTGATGTTTGCTGAATAGAAATAGAAATAAGAAAATAAGAACTTAATAACCTCTCTTAACTCATTCGATGAGTTCTTTTGTTTTAATTGGATGGAGGACTTTTGATAGGAGTAGAAATAACAAAATAAACAATACTCCTTTCATTATTCAACGAGAAATGTTAACAAGGTGGGCTCTGGCCATCAAATCTTTGTTTAGTTTTACTTTTATATACTCTCTCTGTTAAAAAATATAAGGCATTTTGTGAGGAGTTGAATGTTCAAAAATGTAAGGCATTTTTAGTCTTTTGAAATATAATCATTGCTCTTTTTTTCAAAACTGCCTCTATTGATGACTGACTTTATATTTATTGTAGAGTGTTTTATATGGATAAATATGAAAAAATAGGGTTAGTTAGAAAGTAAGTAACTACTTTATTGGAGATGAGATTCGGTTAAAAATGCCTTATATTTTTGAACGGAGGAAGTATCTTTTAAAATATCTATTTTGTTTTGATAATTGTTATTTATAACTTCATAAGTTTGATAGTTTAAGGTCATTCATTACATTTAAATTCATTGGGTTGACGGTAAACGTGCAAAGATCTTTATTAAATTTTTATTTGTATTTTTACATGTTAGTAAATTATTTATAGTCACCAATTAAGAGGTGATTTGGTCTCATGATTAAGTTGGGGAGTAATTCATGAATATACCTGACCCACAGTTACTTAAGAAAAATATTTATCATCATCATCATCATCTTAATTCATTGTATATCTTTGTTGTATGTGTATATATATAGTAATATTGGATATATAGTTCATAATTCATGAATATACCTACAACTACTCTGGAAAAATACTTATTCAACAATTTTGTTTTGACTGTGTCTAATATTCTTGTTCCATTTTGCACGGAAATGGAGAGTGATTTTGATGCCCACTACTCACAGGTCAAGCACGGCACCTACCACATACCTACAAATGAATAATAGATTTGCCTTCTCACAAGTCTTCCCACTATTAGCGTTCTTTTGAGGTACCCCCTATATATGGCCCACCAAACCTGCAATAAGTAATCATGAAGGGACAAAACTTCTTATCACTAACGTATGTTTTGGATTGTTCTCGAAGTGATAACGAATCATTTTATGGGACAAAGCTTCTTCACATCATCATAATAATTTTCTTTCTCTTTCATTGCATCTAACTTCTTTTAAGAGATAATTATGTAATAGTTATTCTCATTTGTTTGGGCTAAATATAAAATGTCACTCAAATAGGTCACAGGGCTAGTTGGGCTAAGTAATTGAAGCATTAGGCCTAATATAAACGAAAGTGGCCGACCCTGAGGCTCAATAAAGGCCACAATAAGTAAACATGTTGAAATCCCATCAGCTGCAAATATTAGACTATTGGCACGAAGACATGATCTTAAGTAATGTCGAAATCTATGCCCAAATATTTCGATGAAACGAGCTAGTTATCAAAATGGAGAGAACGTGCCATAAGTTTTGTGAGATCCCTGATTCTTTGGCAGAACGTGTTAAGTTTCAAGGAAAAGGCTTCTGCTATTCTGAAACTATAAATAGAATGAGAAAATATAGAAGAAACTAGTCAATACTCCATCAAAGACTCGCAAATTTTACATTCGTTAGCCCTTTTCAATTTTCAGTTTTTCAGTTTGTAATCTTTTCATATTTCAATAGAAATTATACACTTGTTCTACCCAAGCCTTGTATCTTTTTACATCCGAGTGAACTGTGGTAAAGGAGCTTGGGACCTTTTTTGTTATCTATTGAGACCCAGCATCTCTAGCATGCTTGGTATTTATTGTTCAACCACGAACAATTTTTAGCACGCCCAATGGGACCTGTGTAACAAAGATGGTAAGGACGTAAAAAGACAAAAGGACTGATAAAACAAGTGCTAGTTCTCACAAACTAGAAGAGACCTCTGCGCACGTAAGGTTAGAACACTTATCGCCTGATGCTAAAGTAGCGAACATCGTGAGCACGTAGTGTCAATGACAATAGGTAGCAGCAGCATGAGCCCTAGCTCAAAGTCAGGAAGTGGACAACCTAACCCATTGATTATATCCAACAGACCTATGGCAAAAGTGCTACGGGGAATTCAAGACCGGATGGATAAGTAACTGGAAGAAAACCAAAGGTTCTTTGCATTATCCCTGAAAAACGTCAAAATGCAAGGAGAAAGAATGACAGTAGATCATGATGCAGGCTCTACATGACGGCATGAAGAACATAGCCGCATCATTGAGAGGCACTCCTCTGAAAGCAAGCTCAAGTGTAAGGCCACTTGAAGGGTAGCAAGTAGGAATCAATATAGGTGCTAGTTATCGAGGCTACACATTTGTAAGAGACATCCCTAATCCCTAAATATTTGCTCACACTCATCCTTTAAGTAATCCTTTATATTACTTACAAGAACCCAGCACGAGTAGCCCGGGGGGCACGGCAGTGATCTTAGAGTAATAGACCGAGCCTCAAAACTAACTGGTGAATATGGAGGCCCTGAGGGACGCCATCCAAGATATATATAGACCAGGCCTGAGGCCAATCGGCCACCCCACATTCTTAAAACTATATCTAGAGTACATAGACAGGGATAACCCATACCCTCGGGGATATGGGATCCCTGACTTCACGTTGTTCTCAGGGGACAAAACGCAGTCGACACTGAAGCACATTGGGAAGTTCACAATCCAATGTGGCGAGATTGCTAACTATGAGAACTTCACTAACTTGAAGTTGAGATTGTTTCCGAATACTCTCATAGGCCTGGTGTTCACATGGTATACATCACTACCCGGTAACTCAATCATTAGCTGGATAGAAATAGAGCAAAAGTTCCATATCCAGTTCTATAAAATAGAGCTGAAGGTCAACATAGCAGAACTTTGCAAGCTCACACAACAGGCTAGAGAAATGGTAGACTAATACTTGGTGAGGTTCAAACGTCTGAGGAGCAGGTGCCATATGTTGCTTCTAGAAACTAAATTTGTCAAGCTAGCACAAGCAGGAATGGATATAAAACTTTGAAAGAAATTCCAGGGGATGAAATTTTGAGATTTCTACGAACTCACAGCCTAAGTATAGGGTTATGAGGAACTACTCAAGGAAGAGGACCATCGCCGACGGATTATGGTAGGGACCTATTTTGGAAACCTAGACATAGCGGTGGCAGAATTAAAGAATGTTGGCAATTACACCTGCCCAACCCTAGTAAGGAAGGCAGGAGAACTTCCCAAAAGGCCGAACGTAGTTTAGTACACCTTTGATATCACTAAAATAGAGGAAATCTTTGATTTCCTCCTTAAAGAGAACTTTATCTCCCTGCTTACTGATCATAAAATCCCTTCGAAGGAAGAACAGAGAGGGAAGGAATACTGTAAGTACTATTATTTGTAGAGTCACAACACCAAGGCATGTTGGGGATTCAAGAATGTCATTCAGGACTAGATCAACAAGGGAGTTCTGAAATTCCTTAAGGAAGAATCCATAGTTCTAGACAAGGACCTGTTCCTATCATTTACCATAGTCAACATAGTGGAGATAAACTCTGGTAAACAATGACCTAAGAAAAGTGATGGTAGACAGAAGGATGGGAGACCCTGGAATGTCTGGAATAGGGATAAAGTAATTTAAGGAAACTCTAAGATAGTATGGGACTTCCTGGGGAAACTTACGAGCTGGTCTAATAAGAACAAGTCTTCTAGATGGGACATAGGCCTGGAAGGGCAGAACATGAAAAGCTCGGATGGCTCCAAGGTAGTTTGGGACTACTTGGGGGAAACCTAGAATGAAGACAGCTAGTAGAAAATGAGGAAAAGTAGTAAACAACCCTCAGGATAGGTATTGGCCTAGGGATTGATAATGACAGAGCTAGATGGATCTAAGGTGGTCTAGGATTGCCTAGGGGAACCATCTGGCAAATTCAACTTCGTAAAGTACTTAGCACCCCCTGGAGCAAGTAAACCATTCACGGGGACACCAACAGGCTAGGATATAGGCCTTGACGACCTACCTTTACCGCCATTAACGACATCAAAAAGCAACATAGAGCTTCTTTCAAAACCAAAAGCTATAAGGGCTCAGGCAGGTTCGTTACACCGCCTGGCAACGTGCCGCTTCTAAAATGGAGAGTCGTGAGGTATAAGAAGTTCCCAATTGCCTTAATAAGGACCCAGTAATGATGTCTTCAACAAAAGCAGGCTGCATAAAGATACCTCAAACATCAAAAAACTGAGGTACAAGATAGCCCTAATGTTTAACAAGATGTTAGCAAGTTCAGAAAGAAGTCCACTGAGGATCAGGACGAAGGAAGTAAGACCAAAAATCAAAAAGATGGGATCATTCATGTTGGAGAGATACCACTTAACCTCTACTGTGTGGTCTCATTAACACTACCTTCTTAATTCCAATCTACTACTAATGGTACCTAGGGCCAGCAGAAATAGAACTCCTCGGGGTTGATACAGGCAGGCCCATATCAGTACTGCCCAATGGAGCTAAGAGAAGAAGAGGGGTATGAACTTATAAGGACGCAGGCACAAAAAGAAGAGATTGCAGAGCCTATCTACTAAATCACCTTGCAAGTAATAGAAGAAAAGCCAAAGTGGGTCGTCCTGGAGAAACGTAGCATGAAGATGACTCAGCACCTGAAGCCTTTATATATTAGGGCACATTCCAACGGGATGCCAATGGTTAGAGTCCTTGTGGATAATGGTTTAGTGGTGAACATTCTACCAACTCACATGATGATCAAGATGGGGTAAGAGGAGTGTGATCTGATACCGACTGAGGTATCAGTTGTAGGGGTCACTGGGACCGCATCTAGGATCCTTGATGTACTACTATTATAGGTCGATGATGGAACTAAGTTATCACTAATGGCTTTTTTCATGATCAGCACCACAACACAATACCAAGCCCTCCTAGGTCGGGATTGGATCTACGCCAATAAGTACATACCTTCTTTACTATATCAGATGCTCTTTATGTGGAAAGGAAAGGAGGTAGAAGTGGTCTGGGCTGAAGACAAGCCATTCATAGCAGCCATTGACTTTGCAGATGTAAGGTATTATGATATTGACTTGGGCCTGTTTACATTTCGAAAGGCTCAAGGAATCCTTTCATGTAGAACAACAATGGATGCTATAGTGCTTCTAACCTCATAGAGGCACGTGCCCATTATAGAACTGGTTGATAACTGAAATAGACAGAAGAAAGGCTGTAGTAGCTGTGGCCATTCAAAATCTATGGTTGCATAATATACAAGAAAACTAGAAGAATATGGGCTTGAGATTTGTGGGATCGAAGTCGTATATGAAGATGAAACCTAAAAGGTAGCAAAATTGCACAAGCTAAACCTTGCACCTCTGAAATTTGAAGACATAGCCCCAAAGGTCTAGGATCTACTAGAATAAGTAAGCCTCCGATCCCTAGAAGTGCTGAGGATCACATTCATTAACTCACTACTAGATGAAGAATAAAAGAATATTGTCAAGCTAACATTGCTAGAATTCATGGACTGCTTCACACGGGACTATGATAAAATGCCAGGGCTAGCTAGATAGCTAGTCGAACACAAGCTTCTTATAAAACCAAACTACAGATCGCACCAATAGCCCACCAGGAGAATATCAGTCAAAGTAGAGCTACGAGTAAGGAGGAGATCAAATGTCTCCTATAAGCTAAATTTATACAGCCCTGCAGGTATGCTTAGTAGATCTCAAACATAGTCCTAATAATCAAGAAGAATGGGAAGCTATGAGTTTGCATAGATTTTTGAAACATAAACATGGCCATACCTAAAGACGTGTATACGATGCCTATTACAGACAGGTTAATAGATGCTGGGGTCGAAAATGCTTTACTGTCATTTATGGATTGCTTCTCCGAATACAATCAAATATTTATCACAAAAGAAGACATTCACAAGATCACTTTCAGGTGCCCGAGCTCCATTAGAACATTCGAATGGGTAGTTATGCCATTTGGTCTAAAAAATGCCGGGGTTACCTATCAGCAGGCTATGAATGCCATCTTCCATGATATGATAGGAAAGCATCTAGAAGTATACATAGATGACATAATGATAAAATCTAAGAAGGCATGATTAAATTGAGCATTTGAGGACGAGTTTCCTCCGAATAAGGGAGGTCGACCTTAAGTTAAACCCATTTAAGTGTGCTTTCAGTGTAATTGCAGGTAATTTCCTTGGATTCCTAGTCCACAGAAAGGGATTGGAGTAGATTGGAATAAAGCATGGGCTATCTTAAAGGCAAAGGCGCTAAGCAACAAGAAAGAACTTTAAAGGTTCTTGGGCCAGGTCAATTATCTCAAGCATTTCATCCCAAACCTTACAAGTAAGACGAAAGAGTTTTCTGAGCTCTTGAAACTTAAATTTGCTAAGGAATTCACCTGGACCGGACATCATCAGGTGGCCTTTGATAAGATTAAAGAACACTTGACAAAACCTCTGGTCTTAGCAGCCCCGAGGGAGAACACCCCATTTTTATTGTATTTAGCTTCTGCCGCTACGTCCATAGGTTGTATGTTAGCCCAAAATGTTGATGGCGGGCGTGAATAGGTGGTCTATTATTTAAGTAGGTGTTTAACTCCCACATAGGCTAGATACTTAGCTATGGAAATAGCGTGCTTGGCACTATATTATGCTTGTACTAAGTTAAGGAATTATATAATAAATGCAGTTGTGTATGTGGTTTTCCATTCTAATTTAATTAAATACATGCTTAATCGGCCAATCATGACAGGCCGTATAGGGAAGTAGAGCTTGCCCTTGGCAGAATTTTCATTAATATTTTTACCTCAAAAATCAGTGAAGAGCCAAGCATTAGTAGACTTCTTGGCTGATCATCCTTCAGCTGGCCTCCTTAAAGATGAGAAAGAACTACCTATATTCTCAATAGATTTGGGGCCATGGGTACTTAAATTTGATAGATCTAGTACTGAACAGGCATCTGGGACTGGTATAGTGATAACCTCTCACACGGGGATAAAAACGATATTATCTCTTCAATTAGATTTTAAGTATACTAACAATCAGGCTGAATATAAAGTACTACTCACAAGGCTCGAGATTCTTCAAGAAATAAAAGCCCGTAATGTGGTCATAAAAGGGGATTCTTAGTTAGTTACCAAACAATTAACTGGTAAGTACAAGTATACGAGCCTGGCTCTAGTGATGTATTATGCTGGGGCTTCCCAGATTCTAGAGGAGTTTGAAATGATAACATTGGCTCACGTTCCTCGAGCTCAAAATTAGGAAGCCAATGAACTGGCTCAAATAGCGTTAGGGCTAAGATTATCACTTGAACTTACCAGAAAGATAATTATGGTGGAATGGAAAGAACATCCCTCGGTCACTCAGCATAGTTTGATAGTACAATGCAGCACGGTCTCTTAAGGGTTAGCCCAAGATTGGTGAAATGATTTTAAGAGTTATCTACAAGATCCTAGTTAATGATACCCTTACAGAACAAGGATACGCTCTCAATACTTCATTTTAAAGAGATGAGTTATACAGAAAAGGCCCCGATGGGTTATTACTTAGTCTGTGGGGCTCATCAGTCAAAGCCAAAGATGCAATGGTTGGTGCATAGGCATGGATACTATTAGCCATTAATGATGAGAGACTGCATCGAATATGCTGGGAAGTGCAAGAAATGTCAGACTCATAGGCCAACACAACAAGTGCCAGCATCAAACATGTATCCAATCATCAAACCATGGCCTTTTTGAGGATAGGCTATAGATGTAATAAGAAAAATCTATTTGGCCTCATCCAAGGGCCACTCATTCATCTTAGTGGCTACAGATTATTTCATTAAGTGGGTCGAGGCTGTCCCTATGAAGAAAGTAGAACAGTGTGATGTTATTAACTTTGTATGTGAACAAATTGTGTTTCAATTTGGGATTCCTCAAATGATTACAATAGACTAGGGGACAATGTTCACTGGAAGTGAATTCAAGGCCTTCACTGAGAAATGTGAGATTAAATTATTGGAATCCTCGCCATATTACCCTCAGGTAAATAGACAGGCCGAAGCTTTCAACATGATCATCCTTAGAATTTTAAAGAAGACAATCGAAGAGAATCCTCAAGAATGGCACGTATGATTGCCCGAGACAATATGGGCATACCAGACATTTAAGAGAAAAGCTATGGGCACAAGCCCGTATGTGTTAACATATGGGCATAAGCCCGTTTTACCTATGGAAATAGCAGTCCCTTTGCTATGCGTTGTGAGCAGTCTAGGATGACTGTCTGATGATTACAATGAAGCTATGATGAATGGGTTAATTTAGTTAGATGAAATTCGCTTACAAGAACTTGATCGTATGATCGCCTAGAAGAAGGAGGTTTCAAGAATATATAATAAGCAAATAAGAAGGAAACACTTTTAGGTATGTGAGATTGTGTGAAAACTTGTGTTACCACCTTGTTCTAAAGACCGGACACTTGGTAAGTTTTCACCTAATTAGGAAGGACCGTTCAAAGTGAATGAAGTACTTAAAGGGAACGCGTATATGTTAACCAACATTGACGGGATTCCATATAGATTGGCCATAAACGGAAAGTATTTGAAGAAGTATTGGCCATCCTTATAAAAAAAAAGCGATAAAGGACCCGATGCCTAAAATGGCCTCTGGGCATACGAAAGTCGCACAATAAGAAAACAATTTTTGTTCTTTATTACGTTTGGATCATGTTACAAAGGGTATGGAGTATTGGAATAAAGAATAAAGAATAAACAATGAAAGAAACAAAAAATGAATATATATACATAGATATATTAGTTACAAAGACTGCACATAGTCTTTCACATCGCCAAAGCCAAGTCCAGATATGCAGAAAGGGTCTGATGGTGAGTAAGGATCATCTCAAACTCAAGCATAAATTGAAGCTTGGTATTCGAAACAACCCGTGCCTCATCTAGAACCTTAGTGGCGATCTCCAATTCAAGTTCAGCTGGACCGTTTCTGGCTTTAGCTCTCACCAACTCCTCTTCAGCTGCTACTAGCTAGTGCCTCAAGTCTGCCACCTTAGCACGTAGCGCCCGGAGGTGATCCACATGAGGGGCAATCTCTTGGACCCGATCAGTAGCAGCAGTCATCCAAGTCTTGGTGGCCAAGTACTTGTCCCTCACTGACCAATTGTTTTTCAAATATTCTAACAGAAAGGAGAGTTCTTTATGGCACCGGTTGATAATACCATAACATGCAGGGACTTGAGCTCACAGGAGTGCTAACTTAGACATGGAGACTGCCTTCTCCATAGTTTCAAGAGCCCAAATCATCTCCTCGAAGTTTTATTTAGGAATGAGGAGTGGGTCTCGACTAAGTTAGAACTGCATGACCCTCTAAGCGTCCAACACCACATCTGTTTTGGGGATGTGAATGCAGGCTAGAAGGGCATCAATGGGCACCACCACCAGTACAGCCAGCTAAAGAAAACAAAATAAGATCAACAATAAAGACCAAGAAGGAATTAGAAGGACTATAAAGAAAAAGAAAAATAAAACAATACATAAATTGGGTCCACGAGTACTTTGTCCTTACTTATGGAAGGGAAAGGAGTATGTGCAAACTTTTCCACTGAGCGCAGAGCCTTCCCTACATGACCTGTAAGAGTTGAAGACTCGGTTTGACCCCGCATTGAGACACCTTGGGTAGAGACCAGAGCGACCAAGGAGTTATTCACAGACGTTGCCTGGAATCCCTCCAAGGATCTCTCAGTGCTCCTGACCTCTTGAGTACTTGATGAGTTGGGGGTGGGATCAAACTAATTGGGGAGACTATTCTGGGGCCCTTGGTAGCAGCAAGACCTTGGACCCCAAAATCCAACTTATCACTCGGGGCTGTGGTGAAAGCCCCTTCATGATCAAGGGTGGCCCCAATGTCTTCTGGACCACCTGGGGCTGCAATAAACATAATAGACCCCAGACCTTTAGCATGTTCTGTCACCTCCTGGGCCGCCTCCCGAGCAACTTTAATCAGGTCTATGGGTGTTAGTTCAAGAGTGGCAACAGCGTGGGAAGTGACCACTTAGGGATCTGGGAGCTAAGCCTCTTTCTCCCCATGTTAAAGAGGACTCACCTTACCATCATCAAAATCTGTTGACAGGATCATTATCTGTTGGCACTTATGCGTGCACTTTCCTTTCTGAGGCGTGGGGTTAGTTAGGAGAGGGGTAGAGGAAGGTTGGTCGAGTGGAGGGGGTATCATCTTCTTGCTCCTTTTAGCTTTAGGTAATAGAGATGAGTCCGCTTCCTCTTGTTAGGACCATCTCCTTTGTTGGGACGACTTGAGGAGCTCTTCTTAGCCCCAAGCTTCTTGGAGACTATTGGAGTAGAAACTTGGAAGGAGGCATCATCTTGCTCCATCCCTTGGACCACAGTCCTCAGTGAGGGGGCCGTCTGGGTCTCAAAAGTGGCAATGGCATCAATGTTTCTTCTCAAGAACGTCATTAGCACGTGGGATTGCATCCAATCATGGCCTATAAAAGATAAAACAGGATTAAATGGGAGTAGAAAATAAGAATAATAAAACTAAGACAAATGCGGGTGGTAATACTTACTGGCGTGGCTCTTTATTATGCACCTAAAGCATTGGGGCCACCATTTATTAAAGTGAAGGTAAGTACCTCTATTTACAAGTTCCACCTTGCACTACCTTTGAGTGGTAAGTGGAACAGCTATCTGGTCAACAGCCTCCCTATCCAGCAGCTCCATACTAATTTAGGGGGACAGGCCTCGAGGGATGTATTGGCTCAGTCCAAACTGGTTGGCCACTAGTTAAGGATGGTAAGACTCTAAGTAGACCCTTAGAGACTTGAAAGAGGAGCCAGTATATGGCAACCACATCTTTCGAGGGTGGTAGCCAAAAGGAAAATTTCATCACTTAGGGGCTTGTTGGGCTTGTTCTTCTTCTCTACTATATACTTATACTAGGTGGAAAGGCAGTAGTCCAGAATGTTAAAAGCCTTTAAGGTCCTCCCTAAAGACTAGCTTTGCTGACTGAAGAACTTGAAGAAGTTCTTTGACTCGGTCAGCTGATGACCACCTATTAGACAAGTGAAGGGGTGGTTGGCGCAGGAATCGTTTGGGAATGGCTCCCACCAAGGATGTGGAAAATAGGCCATCATCCATAACTTCAAAAACTAGACAGACTTATGAAAGTTGTTGAAGGGCTTTTTGGTCAGCAACTGCCTTATGCCGTCATAGAGCCGGTGTAAAAACATAGTTCCTAGGGCTATTTAGTTGCCGCAGAGTAGGGACTGGGCGATTCTTAGGCGCAGTTGCACGGTCTTCCCTCCTCCTGGGGCCAGGATCTATTAGCTCAGTAGGATCCATATGAAGACTAGATGCTTTATGGCAGTAACGGGCTCAATGGCTGGCTTCTCGAAGAATAGCTCCATAATCTTCATGTAGGAGCCCATGCTCCTAATCTTGCTCTCCAAATCAGTAGGAAGGGCGATGTAGGAGTCATGCTTCTCGAGGATCATGTAGAAATTCTCCTCCTCGGTGATAGGCAGCCCCAAGAATATGAAGACATCTCATAGTATGAGGGACATCAGGCTAAGCTCGAAGATAAAGGCATTGTAGCCTAGAGCCCAGAATCTGAGAAGGGCCGTTAGAAGCTTGATGAGGACATCGATGTTGGCTAAGGAGAGTTAGATTAGGTCATACAGGCCCATCTCCTACTACTGAGGTGCATATTCTGACTTAAGATGCCTCACCCAGTTGACCCAAGTGTGAGGAGACCAGGGCCAGTTTTTGAGCTTTTTGTAGGATGACTCGAGGAAGGGCGAAGTTGTCCAGGCCAAGACTAAGTTTTGAATGGAGGTCAGTGGCCATAGGTTTGGTTGAGTGGGGGAAGTGACTTCAAACAGGTTGGGAGAGATTGTCAGGTACCCGACGTCGCTCTTGTTGGAGATTTGGAAACTCCAAGGCGAAGTACTAGGAAAAAAATAAAGCACAGTTAGCATACTTTTTAATAAAACAGAAGGGCTAGGTGTAAGAAGCAAGAAACTTATCAAAAAGCCACTGATTCATGGAATGATGAATCCTCCTGAAAAGAAATGAACAATGATTAGAATGGGAAACCAATCTAAAAGAAAAAAGGGGTTTTCAGACCACTGAATATATACTGTCACAAACCTGCCAAGTGGGTTAACGAGGTTCCAAATAGTTACCAGAGTCTGGCAGACTACCAGTAGAGGTAGAAGAAAAAGCAGCAACAGAAGAAACGGCAGGAGCGAAGGAAGCCATTTAAAAGTTGGGGTAAAAGAAATGTAATGGATTGAATACTTGAAGTTCAAGAAATGGCAGAAAGGGCAAGAGAAGTGACCAGAACAAAGAAACAAGTTTATATTAGCAAAGGAAGCTCAGAAGCAAAGCAACGTTTCAGTTTTTTCAAACGTGCCACGTGGCTTACGTTACTAGCCATTGGCACATGGGGGCATTGTTTGGGCTAAATATGAAACATTGCTCAAATAGGTTATAGGGCTAGTTGGGCTGAGTAATTGAAGCGTCAGGCCCAATGTAAATGAAAGGGGCCGGCCTCAAGGCTCAATAAAGGCCACAATAAGTAAACATGCCGAAATCCTATCAGTTGCAAATATTAGACCGTTGGCACGAAGACACGATCTTAAATAATGTCAAAATCTATGCCCAAGTATTTCAATGAAATGGGCTAGTTATCAAAATGGAGAGACCATGCCATAAGTTTTGCGAGATCCCTGATTCTTTGATAGAATGTGCTAAATTTCAAAGAAAAGGTTTTCGCTATTCTGACACTATAAATAGAAAGAGAAAATACAGAAGAAATTAGTCAACACTCCATCAAAGACTCGCAATTTTATATTCATTAGCCCTTTTCAGTTTTCAGTTTTTTAGTTTGTAATCTTTTCACATTTCAATAAAAATCATACACTTGTTCTACCAAAGCCTTGTATCTTTTTACATTTGAGTGAATTGTGGTAAGGGAGCTCGGGACCTTTTTTGTTATCTATTGAGGCTAAGCATTTCTAGCACGCTTGGTATTTATTGTTCAGCTGCGAACACTATCTTTACTCAGCTCACAAGTTAAGCACAGGAGCACTTCATCACTCATCCACCTAGAAATTGCACACCGAGCACTATTATCTAATTCTTATAATTTGAAAGTATATTATTAAACACGATCTACAATATATTTTATTTTATATTATTCTTTTGCTCCTTTCGGATTATATAAAAAATAAAAAATATCTAGACTCATTTGCATCAGATCTCTCCCACCTTTCTTAACAAATTATTTTATGTAAATGGAAATTATTTCTCCAGCAAAATACCCTCCATTTGGCATCAATGCAAAGAATTGGCAAGGTTACAATTAGGTGATAACATGTTCAACAGAGGAATTATTCCAAGTGATATTGAAAAATTGACAAATATCCAATTCTTATATCTTACCAACAGCAATTTGCAAGGTAAGAATTTAAATTACATGATTGTTTTAAACCATGACTTTGATTTTACTTGTTTAATCTCTCAAATAAAAATAATTTAAAATAATTTATCTTAAAATATGTGTTTCATGTTTGTAATTCGTGCGGGTGTGTGGTGCATGTTTGCATTTGTTTGTTTGTTCACACAATGGAAGGTGGGGCAACAATTTGTGTAAAAAATAATCTCAAAAATAAATCTTTTATCAATTTGTTGAAAACGTTCCCAATGCAATATAAGTAACTGCACATATTCAAAATAATTGTCTTTAAAAGGATTTTACAATAAAGATTATCTTAATTTGATAGAAATGACCAATTAGGTTTCGATGTTTATATATTACCTTTCATTTTTCACTTCCCCCTGTGCATTGTCTTTTTCATAGGAAGTTTTCTTACTTTTTTTTTTAATACAGACAATCCGTCCATATTTCTCATCACAAAAAAAAAAAAAAAAACGCGCGAACACACAATACGTGACAAATTGACAGCTATTGGTCTTTCCAATTATGGGTAGTATTTTTTTTTTAAATTAATTATACTTTTATCATATCATTTTGAGTATATGAGTGTTATTTCTCATAGCAAGTCTTAAAATGATGTTATAAAAAATTTGAATGTCTATATTATCTCATGATACTCTCTACACAGGAAGAGTATATTGGCAAAGTAATTTTGATGATCTCTCATAAAAATATATATTCTTTGAACTCTTAGAAGATTTCATGCGGTCAATTAATATGATTTCATAAAGCTTTCATGTTTAATTCTATTATTATATATTATTTTTTATTCTCTTTATGACACCTATATCTATTTAGTGTTAAAAAGCATTGTGAGAGCTTCTAATTGAATGCTCACTTTAATGCACCCCTCCCTTGATTTTATGCATGCTTTAATGTACCCCTCACTTTAAGCTGAAGATATCTTCATTCCTGAAGTACAAGCTAGTTCATCTAAACCAACAAAAACATTAAATATTTTTCATTTTTTTTAAAGTGAAATTCCTTCATTTCTTTGGAGCATGCCTTCTTTAAGAGTAGTTAACCTTGGAGTTAATCATTTAAATGGCAATTTGCCATAAAAAATGTGTCATCATCTCACTTTGCTGGAAATCTTGGTTGTTGATGATAATTATTTTGAGGGAAGCGTTCCAAAATCAATAAGTAACTGTACGTCTTTTTTTTTTTGGAAAAAAAGAGTTAATTTTATTAATCATCGAAAAAAGTTTACAATCACCAATAGCCGAAGCCAAAAAAAAGCTCAAAAAAGCCTAGATACAACCTTACACACATCTTAACCAAAAGACAAACACAACAAAAGCTAACACAATAATAATAATGTATTAGCCAATAACAGTTCTAGAAAAAACAGAAGAAACAGAATTAAAACAACAAGGATTCATGTAATAACCTAAAAAAAAAGAAATAAAATAACAACAATAATAATAAATAATAAATAAATTAACTAAATTATTAGGTATGCTAAATATTGGGTTGTGATAGAGAAAGTATTGGGTTGGGGAATGTGAGTCTATCTCATATTCCTTGTCAGTCATACCCTAAATATTGGGTTGTGATAGAGAAAGTATATGTCTTCACATAAATTGTAAAGTTGATCTGCCTATTGGAATTGTACAGCACCTAAAGGGAAGTTATTATACTAAATGAGAATCATGATTTTGTTAAGTTTAGAATAAGAGTTGTGTTAATGGTGGTGGTTGAGTGTTTCCTAGTGTTGTTGACTATTTGATAGAAGTTGTTGAAGGGTTATGAAGATTTAAGGGGTTAATGAGAAATTTTAGGACCTACCAATGATTTTGAATGTTAGCTTTGTTTGTTTATTATAAG
This sequence comes from Prosopis cineraria, assembly GCF_029017545.1. NCBI lineage: Eukaryota > Viridiplantae > Streptophyta > Magnoliopsida > Fabales > Fabaceae > Prosopis > Prosopis cineraria. Next base: position 33,748,837 of record NW_026555342.1, read on the forward strand.
AAAGGAAATTTATAATGACATAAAATGTGTTAGTTTATAGGCTAGATTAATTTGAGACATCATTGGAGTAAGCAAGAAATTAAGGGAGTCTAACTATAAGATTTTTGAAAACCTAGGTGACAAATAATTTCTTGCAAAGTGTTTATAGAATATCTTTATTTAAATTTTAAATTTTGATATTTTTCTTTTATAAGTTGATATTTTAAATTTTAAATTTCTTTATGATTTAAGTTACGAATAAGAATTGATTGAAGTTAATATAGAATAAATGGTTCTAATTTTTTAAAAAGTAATTTAATTATTATTATTATTATTATTTAACTCTATGTTGATATGAAAACTTTTAATACAATAATTTGTGTAAGAAAGAAATGAAAATGAGTTTAGAAATGAAAGATAGTAGTTGAATGGTATATTTTGGAAATGAAAATATTGAGCTTTTTTTTTCCAACTTCTTGCACACATGATTATTTTTACTAGAGGGATTGAGTTTAGAATGCTAGATACTAATGGCAATTTCGTTAGCCCTTAGCACGCCATGGTACACCGAGCGAGCAGAATGCTTGTAGGAGGAGCTAGCCCTATGCGCAAGCTAATGCATGTGGAATGGAGGGATGGATATTCATGAGCATTGTACTTACACTTGTTTTGTGGGCTTCGTGCCTCTACTTGTTTCATGACTTCTAGCTGAGCTTGATTATTTCATTACTTTAAGCCATACCTGTTGGTGACTAACCCTCATGGATTGTGTGTCCACGATTGTTGGTTACTTACCCTCATAAACTGTGTATCCATGCTTGTTAATCATTCTGATTAAGTCTCATTAAAACTTGAGATTTTGAAAATTTATTATTTTTAAATTTATTCTATTAAACAAATTGCTATTTGATCATTTATGATTTTATATTGTAAATTTTCTCCTAGATTGGATTTAAAAAATTATTTTCTTATATTAATTATTTACAAACATTTTTTTCTTGATTGTCTCATCATTTGAATTCTTTTTGTATATTTTTTATTAGTTTTACAATTCTTGATAACCTATAAAATTTCAAAATTATTGGTTTATTTCATGGTTATGATGCTGAGTAACTTTGTCATTTATTGCTAGTTAAAATATCTGTTTTAATATTCCACTGATTTATTATAAACTAAAATTTATTAATTACTACTTTTACATGTTTTATCTATAATTTTGATTGGAACGCTGCTCACCAAAAAATTTCTTTGGTCTTAGATATTGAAGTTAATCATGTACCTCTTACTGATCATTAAGGAGTTCTATTACTTTATGAAACAGTGGAAGCACATGTTAGTCATTTTGTTGATGCTAATTGTAACTTAGTGTTTCATGTAACCTGTAGTTAGATCCTAGTCCTATTTTGCTGGTATATAATTTGCTAGTGTGGAGCTAAGCTCCTTAGCTATATTGGCTGATAGGTTTTGTTATTATAGAAATTTTGGGAGGTCCAAATTATAGGGAAGACTCTATCAAAATTTTTACATAATGTTTAAAATTTTATCAACTTTATAATTTTATACATTTATATTAGAGACTGTTTTTGATTAGTAGGGATTATTTATCAATATTTTATCTTAATGCTTGGTTGATTAAGGCTTATGGAATGTGAGTTTATATCATATTCTGTGCTGATCATACCCTTAGTACCAGGGTGTGACAATAAGTATGTACAATAATTAAAATATATACCATGCATGAAAAAATAATATCATATAATATCAGCCTATGTTAACCTTTACAAGCTGGAGAATGTATAACCCATCTTGGACAAATAAAATACATTAGTTAAAAAGAAAAAAAAAAGTATGAAACTCCAATATTTTTTCCTTATCTTAAAATAATGGTAAAGAATGTTGTAGTAAATACAAAATTGATGTATGGAAAAAAGTACTAAAAATGTTTTAAGGGGCAAAAATGCTATGAGAATATTCTGAAGGGAGCACTAGATCCCTTTCCTTTTAGTTGGAGCAATTTTGTCATGAAACTTTTAAAAGAGGAGCAATTTCACCCTACCGTTAGTGTGACCATTTGTTAATTGTTACTTTGACTTTTATTTGCCAAGTGGCAGCCACGGCATTTTTAAAAAAATAAAAATAAATCGAGGTGTCAACTTTCATTTGACCCAACATATGACTTCCTCATACTGAAGCTTCTCATCTTTGTGCTTCCCATTTTTGACCAATTCTGACACGTTGTTCGGAGTCTTTAGACAATAACATCCACAAGACCATAATCCCTCTAAATGGATAAAAATGAGTAGAATTAATTTGAACCCTTTTAAACCATTTCATATAGCTTAATTAAAAATAATGACCTCACATTTTAATATTTATATGTGTGGTCTCATATGTTAAATTTTATTCCAAAATTGGTAAAACAAGATGGGAGAATTTGTGCATTTTTGTTGTGTATTGAACTATTGGGAAGCCAATAAAGCTGGAGAAATTGAAGGATATGGTAATGCTACTAAGTGAACTTGGCCTTGTTGACTTGTAATATCATCTCAATGTGGCCTCTCAACTTAAGCAAAAATTTTATCATATTTGATGAAAAGGATAAGGAGGATAGAGAAGAGCAAGTACACTACTACAAAAAACATTTTTTACACCATCTTTTTACACCAGTTTAAAAGTAACCGGTGTAAAAAGTGTGAGTGGTGGCATTTTCGTAAATAAAATGACTAGATATGACACTTTCTACACCGGTTCCGCATAAAACCAGTGTAAAAAGTATTTTCTACACTGGTTTCACATACAACCGGTGTAGAAAGTAAATAAAATTTTATTTCTTAAAAAAAGAAGTTTAGTTTCTAGACCTGGTGCAACTCACCCGGTGTAGAAAGTGTCTTCAATTTTTTTATAAAATAAATAAAAAAATTTGGAAAAAATTTCTACACCAGGTGGAGTTTATCTGGTGTAGAAATTAACTAAATTTTTTTTAGAAAATAAATAAAAATTCAATTTTTTACACCAAGTGGAGTTTACCCGGTGTAGAAAGTGTTTGAAACTTTTTTGAAAATTTAGTTGCTACACCTCTTTGAGCTTACTAAAGTGCCTGAATTTTTTTTATAACATAAATAAAAGAAATTAAAATTTTTTTCTACACCCTGTAAAGATTATATGATGTAAAAAGTATTTGAAATTTTTTTCCCAAAAAATCAGTTTTTATAGTCTTAATTTTTTTAAAAAAAAAGATAAACATATTTCAATTTAAAACAAATTCGTCGGCCCTTCCTCTTCCTCAGTGCAGCTCTCCTGGTCCCTCAGCGCAACTCTCCTCATCTCTCACAACTCTCCCTTTTCCCTCTCACTACGTGCATAACCCCACAGCCCACAGCTCCCCCCACCTCACCCCACAACCCACACACCAACCCCACCTTCCTCATTCCCAACCCCACCTCAAAACCCCACCACCTCCTTGTTCCCTTTCCTAAAATCCCCCCCAACCCACGCACCCCACACCCCCCATCGTCCTACCTTAAGTCCCCGACCCCAACCCAAAAAAAAAAAATCCTAGCCCCCCAACTTTATTTATTTATTTATTTCTTAAAAATTAGATTTGTGCTTAGGTGTTGTCTCTGGAAGATTTCTAATCGTGCCTTGCTACAGGTAAGCTTTCTAACCTTTTATCTTCATCTATTTTCTTCATTTATCTGTATTTAAATTATTTTTTGTTTGAAATGGCTACTGAAAATTTTAGGTTATACATAATTCTTGTACATTAGTTCATTAAAATTGTTATTGCTGTCACCAGATCATTACTCCCCCCTCTAATGTTGTTTCCTTGCTTTTAGATTATTGTAATATTCTCACCCTGACTTAATCTGGCTGGGTCTCTTTTTTATCCAAAAAAAAAAAATTGTTGCTGCTGTTAAAATCACTGCATTATATGCTTTATGTGATTATTTGAGTAAAATAAAGTTTGGGAGGTTCAACTTTTAGAGGAGACTCTACCAAAATATTTTTGAAATTTCATTTTGCATTTATTTGTCAATTTTTCATTGTGAAAATATTGAATTGATAGAGTTATTTTATTATTGATATAATGTGAAAACTATTAGTTGGTGTTGTTCATTTTTAAAAATTATTTTTTTAATTGTACAAATATCATATCTTCAAAAGTTAATAACTAATTCAAATTGAATAACCAGTTTTTTAATATAATTTTTGAAATATAAAATTTTCTTCATATATTTTGTTGCCAAGCTCAATAAAATTTTAAGTTAAATTAGATAGATTGATTGTGATAGATAGATAAATGATTTGTATTTGGGCATATAAACCTTTAAGTTAACCCAAGTAGATTTTCCAAGGTCTAAAATGGGGGGCCTAATGTGACATTTTTTAGCAGGCTGAGCTATTAGCCAATGATTCTAAAAAGAATTTGTGTGCCTAAATAGCTCATTCTAATCAAAAGTTTAAAATGGACCTACTTTTTTATTGGTACGTTTAACCCCCCCAAATGTAAATAGATTTATTAAGATGATATTTTCATTGAGAGGTTAAAAAAATTAATGTGTTCATTTGTGTGTGTGTGAAATAATGTCATCATAAATTGTGTCTATGTCTTGTTGAGGTGCCTTTTCATGTTGAGGGGAGATTCCATAAATTGGAAGATGAGACAAATGTACATGCCCCTTTATAAATGAATTGTACCTCCCATAAATGCCATTCATATTATTATTATTATTGTTTGCTATTTATGATGTCATTTTTTTGTTCTATTTTATAGTTAAATCTCATCCCAGTGCTTGTTTATATAAATGAAGGGCATAGTGCCAACCAATTCTTTGAGCAACCACAAAAGATTCCTTATCATAGTTAAATCCATGCCCATGTCATGCTTGTGAATCAAAATGAGCTAACTAGATTGTGTAATAGGTACCAGTTTTTCTTTGAAAACATGCATCAAAATCATTAACTTCGTATTCTCAAATCATCACTTTTACCTTAGTTAACTAGATTGTGTAATAGGGACCAATTTTTCAATGTATCAAGAGCTCCTAGCTGAGGTGAAAGTGATAATTTGAGAATATGAAATTAACAAAATTGTACAAAGTGAATATGAATCTCTAGCAATAAGAGTGAAAATTTCTGTTATGTAAAAATGAAAGCTACCAAGAATACTTTTGAAGGCCTTTATTTTTAATGCAATATGCTATGTTCAACACTATTCTAATCAAACTAAAAAAAATTAGTGAATTGCCATATATTAAACCAATTTATTTGATTGAACAAACAGAGAAATAAAAAGAATAAGACAAGAGACTGCATAATTGGTAAAATAAACTAATAAATATACTAGTCAACTTAGCATTGAATTGATCAATGATCATTTCTTATGTTTATTAAAAGTAGAGTTGTTTTATTTCGTGATAGGATTTATGATATTTTACAATCTCTCTACTCAATTAATTGTTTGTCATAGGTTTGTTGTTATTACTTTTTTATGTTTTTAAATTTAAATGTTGTGATTGTCAATATAAAATTATGGGGAGGTCCAACTATTAGGGGATAGTCTATCAAATTTTTGTGGTATTCCTTAATGTGAATTTTTTTTCATACCTTCCCTTTTAGGCAATTTATAAATGATGAATCGTAGTTGAGTGAATGCTAAAAGAACGAATGATGAATATGATAATGGGGTGAATGAGTTTTTAGAATTTGCTCAAATAAATGCTCCTAAAAGTACTACATATCATTGCCCTTACGTAAATTGTCTAAATGTGAGGCGACTAAGTGCTCCACAACTAATAGGAGCATCTTATTTGCTCCATAAAGATGTTGGGAATGAAGATCAAATCAAAGCTAAGTATCTTCGGATAAGACTAAGTGAAGGCAATCAGGAATGCTACTTGGCACAACATGTTGACTCATAAGAAACAGTTTTAAATTGTTGATTTATAAGCTTTTCTTGTTGTTGGATAATCAATTCATTTTATATTTTATAGGGATCATTGGCAATTGATCATTCTTTGTCCGAAGTTGAACCATATTTGGTTTTTGTGCTCTACCCATAGCAAGCTAGGAAAGGAGATAAAGAAAACAATGAACACGTAAGTTACTTTTTTTTTTGTAATTTTTAAGTTACTATCAAACCATATAAGATAATAACTCCTTGCATATTTTTTTTAACTAGGGCGATGATGACTTATCAAACCATGAAAGAAAGAAAGAAACCATTCCAATTGAAGGAACCTACATGGATAATGCCTAAGGTAGTTTTGATTTGTCAAGTTGAACGAGGCTATTATCATATATAAGACTAATTATATGTTCTTCCATACAGAGTCAAAGGCAACCCAAGCTCAGTGCTGAATGCGGTTACTACGGGATGTCACACTTGGTCAATATCATCACTCTTGGGACTACTGAGTTTTCCAAAGAGGTATTCATGTTTTTACCCATTATTTTTCATATATACTTACATGTAACCAATTATAATTTTTTGGTTTTGAATACAGATGTTTGACAACACTGATCCTTTATTATTCGATGAAATAAAGGAGATTTGCACTTGTTGGGCAGAAGGATTTTTAAAACTCACAAACTTGTGAGTTCAAGTGTTATCATGTTTTAGATTCAATTAATGGTTTGTTTGATATGGAACAATTTGTAATTTAATTGTTATTGGTTTGTTTGAAATGGCTTTTACATACATAAATATTGTAGGGGATTAAATTATAAATATATGATGTTTTGTTACAGTTGTTGACTATCTGGTCCTAGTGATTTTCATGTTTATAGGGAGGTTGGGAAAGAAAATAAATGGAATATTAAAAAAAAACACTTTCTACACCGGTTGTTGCATTAACTGGTGTAGAAAATGAATGATACTTTCTACACCGGTTTTTTGTGTAACCGATGTAGAAAGTTCTATTTCTACACCGATTGTTGGTGTAACCAGTGTAGAAAGTTCTCCTCATAGGATTGTTTTTTGGTTCTCATCTCTTAAATGACTTTTTACAATGGTGTTTTAACCGGTGTAAAAACAAATTGTTTACACCGGTTCAATAACTGGTGTAGAAAGTTAAGACATTCTACACCGGTTGTGAAACTGGTGTAAAAAGCCTTTTTTAACCGGTGTAAAAGGCCTTTTTTGTAGTAGTGGTAATTACCTTAAAGCCTGTAAACATATGGAAGACGTGATTCTAGCCATAACTGTATATAGAATATGGTTTTACTTGATTTAGGTGGATCATGAGAATTCAATGACTAATATTTGATGTTTGTGTAAAACAACGTGGGGGTTGATGATGCTTTTCTAGTATTTATTAACAATTCCATTAGGTAGTATTTGGATTGTTGATTTAATTTGAATTTTAGATTTAAAATCTGTGAATTTAAAATTATTTGTTTGTATAGTGTAAAAAATTTCAATGAAGTAAGAGAGATGAGCTAATATTTGAAGTAAAAATGGATGACTGAGAGTGACGGGCTTACTTTTATATTTTAATTGATAAGAAAAGAGAACGAAAAATGAGAGAAGATATAAAAGTAATAGAGGCACCAATAATTAAAACATAAAGAAAATGAGAAAGTTAGAGTAACTGAAATTATATTTCCAATAATATATAAGAAATTTAAAATTTTCATGAAGTTGTAATAAAATATGAATTTGGAATTAGATTGAATCTAAATTTATATACTTTTTTATATCCACATATGATTTGGTTCAAATTCAAATTCACATGTATCCAAACACAAGACCTTAACACTCTAAGATTTCAATAGACAAAAGTCCTTATAGTTTGAATAATTTTTGTTTTTGGCCAAAAGGGGGAAAATATTTCATTAAACCAGCAGCCACTAGTGTAGAACAATTTAGATCTTTTGTTTTATCATATCACATATTAATGTATTGTCATTTCATCATCTTTGGAAAAGCTTAATCACCTTTTCTAATTCTGAAGGAGTAGTTATGTGTGAGCTCGCTAAGCAATGGAATGAGCTTATGGAGAATGAGGTTTGAGGTGGAAATAACAACCTAATGTGTATTTCACCTCTTTTTTTTTTTTTTTACTTTGTATCATCTCAATAACTTCCATTTAGCATAAAAATGCAATTTGAGCCTATACTATTCCGAGATGCTACTGAAGACTCGTAATAAGAGTAAGTAAGCAAAAGGGTTATTATCTTTGGGTTGTTTGTTATCTGAGTTTTTGGACATATAATTCAATAGCTTAGACTTGTTTGGATCCAAATTATTACACCATGTTTCTGAAACTGTTTCAATCACGTATCATATTTGTGCATCATAGTACACATATTATAATACAACATCTTTGAGTCAATTACATATCATCCATGAAAAGTTTAAAATCAAAATAGAAGCCATACACTTTGTTACGGTCATAACTATTAACCTTTTCAGTTATGTAATTGTGGAATTTTTTTAGGGTTAAGGTGTAATTTTGCCCCTAAACTATTTTTAGAGAAACAATGTTGCCCCTAAACTAATCAAATAAGGGCAATGTTGCCCCCACTGTTAAAACTTTCGTTACTGTAGCTAGAGAGACCCATTTTTCATGAGTTAAGGTGCAATTTTGCCCCTAAAATATTTTCAGAAGAGCAATGTTGCCCTAACAATTTAAAAATCAAAAAATTAAATAAAATAAAATTATAATAATATTAAATAAAATAATATTAAATGTGTATATAAAAATAAAATTATAGTAATATTAAATAAAAATAATATTAAATGTATATATAAAATAAATATAAGAAAAAAATTTATAGTATGTTAATAAAATGTCATAAAATAATAATATTATAAATTATAATTTTATAACTTGTTAAATATAAGTGGATAATGGTTAAATTAGACATGAGTAGACTAAAAAATATTTGCATTTGCACCTATAACTATCGACCGAAGCTGTTGTATTTGGTCCAAAAAATCATCTTCATGATTGAGCTGGATTAGAAAAGAGTTAAGCCGGAAATCGAAGTTGAAGTGGGAACCGGAGCAATTTTCAAAAAACCAAACGGTTTTAAATATAATAATAAAAAAAGCTTAAAAGAATTTTAAAAATAAGATCCTACTAAAAGTCAACTTTATTTTTGAACAATTTACACATATAAAATAAGATTTGAGACTATTTTTTTTATAAAGATGCCAATAGTTATAGGTGTAAATGCAGATACTTTTGAATCTATTCATATCTAATTTAACCAAGATCCACTTATATTTAATAAGTTATAAAATTATAATTTACATTTTATCTTATATTTATTTTATATATACATTTAATATTATTACAATTTTATTTTTATATATACATTTATATTATTTTATTTAATATTACTATAATTTTTTGACTTTTAAACTATGAGGGCAATATTACTTCTCTGAGAATAGTTTAGGGGTAAAATTATACATTAACTCATGAAAAGTGGATCTCACTAGCTACAGTAATGGACGTTTTAACAGTAGGGACAACATTACTCCGATTTTGATTAGTTTAGGAGCAATATTATTATGATAAATAGTTTAGGGGCAACATTGCTCCTTCAAGAATTATTTAAGGGAAACATTGCACCTTAACCCATTTATTTATTACCCCAAAGTACGTTGACATGAATCTTTCATCAATTTATTCAGTGTGTTGACTTCTCATGTATTAAGATTTATACGCGCAAATAGTATTTTGTTTTTTTTAATGCCCTTTTTATGAGCTTACACCATAGGATTTTTCCACCATGATATTATAATATACTCTATTTATATATATTTTTTCTTTTTGGGAATGGAAAACAGGGCAAAACCAAGCGATGTTGTAGGATCACATGTTTTTTACATTAACGATTAAATAATGATATTATGCTGTGAGGATTTTTTTTATTATTATTATTCTTTTATAGGTTATGTGTAAATGGATTAAACTTTTAACCTTTAAGCAACACTCAAAAGCTAATTGTTGCAAAGGTGTATAAGAGACTACCTGGTTACTAGTTGAATTTTTGTTATATGGGTTAGTAGTTGAATTTTGACTACCTAAGGGCTTCCTAAGATCAAGATATGCCTCGTATTTCAAACAGAGACATTTATATATCACCCACTAATAAGGAATTTTGAACCCATGATCTTGTGAATTGTGTATTAAATCCTAACCAATTCAACCAACTTTTATTAACAACTAATATATTAATTAAAAAGGGGCATGGTGGTATATTGAATAAATAGTCCATTTGTACCTTATTAAAAAAAATGAAAATTAATTAATTAATTAATTAAGAGGGGGTGGAATAGTATGACGCAAGGAGAGAGAAATGAAGATGAAGGGATATAGCATTATGAAAGGAAGGGGTTGTTTGTATTTGAGAAGCTCATTTTGTCAAGTTAGTGCCTCCCAAGCGGTGCTTTCATATACATTCCTTCCCGTGATGCTTATATATAAAATAATCATAAATACTATTCTTAATTAATTCGATAAAAATTCATTTTTGACGGATCATTATTGATATTATGTGAGACATTAACTTAAAATGATTTATATATAATAGAGGGTAAAGGTGTATTTTTGTCCCTAAAGTATTTTCTAAGGAGTACCCAGCACCCTAACATTTTTCTTGGAGCAATTGTGCCCTTAAAGTTATTAAAATAAAGAATTTTTTTCCTTTTCATCAAATTTCCAACGTTGACCTCAAATGTTGATTGTTAGAAAAGTTAACAGAAAGGGCAAAAATGCTTTGTTTTAATAACTTTAAAGAAAAATTGCATCAACAAAAACGTTAGAGTGCTGGGTGTTCCTCGAAAAATACTTTAAGGATAAAAATGCACCTTTACCTATATATATATAAATCACAAAATAAAAAAAAAATCAAATCTTAATTTTTAAATTTACAGTTTTTACATATAATTTATTTAAAAGGTTTAAAGACCAGTTTTTCCTCTAAACCTTTTTTTTTTAGAAGCAATGAGTGCCCTCTACTAAATGATGGGGAAATATCCCCCCTAAATAATATTTTCAGGGGCAAAATCATCTTTTTGTCAAAGAAAATATTGCCTTACTCTTTAGTACATATGCCCAATGTTCTTAAAAAATTTAGAAGGAAAAATAATCTTAAACTGTTTTTAAAATATACCTACATCTTAAGCACCTACGAATTAAGGGGGAAAAATATATTAGTACAAAAATTAATATATAATATTGATCTGTATATAAATGAGTCATATTTAGAGGATCAAATACTGATGTTTGAGCCACATGCATGATATTATCCAAATATATTGCGTGTGAGAAATATTTGTTAATTATTAATGTATACTAAAATACCTGTCTAATTTTCATCAGCCATAAAAAACGACCGAAGCAGAGGCAGCAAACCATGCAAGCTAGCACAAGTGTGCTACTTTGCTTGGACATTAGGATTAGGACATAGGACTTCTGCAAAATTAAGCGTTGAACAAGAAATGGACTTAGGTCGGTTTCTGTATTAATATGGTGAGCGTGAAATGGCCACACTTTGGTTTATAAATTTTCATAATGAAAATTTTATCTTTCATTGTGAATTAAAAAATAGTATTAGAAAGATATGTTTCTTGTTAAAGGAGTGTAATTCCAATGGTAATTTGTGTTATTTTACATAGTAAATTATTTTCACAAATTTATGAGTCTTACTTGTAAATAAGTATCTTACTGAAGTCACTGCAACATTACAACATATACTGATGAGGAAAATAATAAAAAGTTGGCCCGTGAAGATAGACCCACACAGAACAGAAGAGAAGGATAAGTTACACAACACACACCATTTAAATTGGGCTTTCAACTAATTGGGCCAAAGTAGGCAGGCAACAAATCAACAAAGAATAGTAAAAGTAATCAAACCACATTAGTAATGGAGTTTAGTGAGCTTGGGGGAATGGGGGCCGACCAAGAATAGAATATACCACTTGTTGGACATGAGACGAGCGGAGAGACGGGTAAGAGTAGTAGAATGATATTATATCTTAACACAAAACATCAAGACTCTTATTTATGAGTCTTTTTTCTTTATTTTATATTAGTTATTAAGTTCAAATTTATCCAATATTAAGGACTTCCTACATCTTCTTAAGTTTACTCACACTTGAACAACCTTACAACCACAAATTTAAAAGAATATTTACAGATTTATTTATGAATCAATTACTAACATGGTTCTGATAACATTAGAAACAAAGTTTTAATTCATGCTCTTTCATATAAAATATATTTTTTCTGCTACACACAATAATACATAATTTGAAAATCCTTCCATTAGTATTTCCGTTCTAAGGTCCCCTACGTTACTCTAAAAGTGCATATTCTTAACTTATTTTCTGTATAGTAATAATAAATATTTAAATAACAGATTGATTATGTAGTGAATGTCTTATGTAGCATTAATATTATGTAACTCTTCTACTTTTACAACAATTATGCACAACAATGCCTTTAATTTTTTTCATGTTAATTATGAAATGCTCTACTTCACTTGTATCTTCATTGTATATACCTTTCTTGTTTCAAGGCTCTACTAATATACATCATCAATGTGTGTGTAGTTTATAAAAAGCTATATTATTTAATTCACATGTATTTTTAACATCAATTAAGTGGTATTTTTTTTAAGAAAAATAAAATATTTGGAAGTTTCTATTTTAATTTAAAATCCAATTCTACTTATTTGATTGAAAAAATACATTAAATACATAAATTTGATACTGGGGTTTCTTCTATAATAAATTATGTAAAATTATGAACCACTAGATATTGATGATTTGGGGGAATATGATAAATATTGAAATTTTATAAACAAATTAAATCAATATATATGATGAAAATTTGACAAAAATATTTGGCATAAATAGGATAATCTTAATTAATATTATATGCAAATTAATAACCAAAAAATTCTATATTGATTCAAATGACCAGTTTTAATTGATATGTTTTTTTTTTCAAATAATTTACTTAAAATAAAAAATACTCATAAGTATACATAAAATTAAGTATAATTATTTTTTTATAAATGAAAAGTTAATGTTAATTAACAAAAAATATTTCAAAATTCTAAAAGATTATATATTTTTAAAAAGTGCAGAAGAATTATATAGTTTATAATGTGTCTGTGTGTTTTCTTTTTAATATACTATGTATAATACATAATATTATTGGAAGCAAGAAAGTAAGGAATGGGTCACTATTGGATGGAGGACTAAGCCAAAGTGAAAATTAATGGGAAGGAGGTGTGTGGACCAATTACATTTAATGTGGAATAAAAGTTGATGTTCTTACCCTGGCATAAAGAAATTGGCACAACATTGATAGGTTAATGGAATAAAAATAATTTTTGTCTATTTACTTTAGTCATTTCATTGATAGTGTGGAGGTTCTATGAATTGGAATGATTTCTTATCTTGTTACACAGCTCATTAATGTGGCCAAAGAGTAAGAAGTCATGAATGGTGACAATTCCTATTTTATACATAATTTTCCTAGCCAAGACAATTCATATACCTATATTATGGAAAAACATTACATAATGATGTAATTTTTTTTTTTGTTAGAATCTGACTATGACACACATTATTCGTTAACATTTCTTAGAATAAATTTGATTTTATAATCAAAGAGTGTTGTATTTCCATGTCAATTAAATTTACATGTTTGTTGAAATTAGAATGGTCCATATCATGTTGATGTTTGAGTCTCCTGTAGCTATAGAGATAACAACTCTCCCACTTGTCATGGGTTCGAATTCACACTAAGAAAGGAGAAGAATGGTCCATATCGTGTATTGTACCACCGAGGGAGGGAAAAGAAAATAATTTTATTTCACATACAAACTAATAAACATAAATAAATAAATATTTAAAATATTTAATCTAATATACAAACATGATGATAGAATTATCAACCAAATTTTTAAAGTTATAATCTAACTTTTTTTATAATTATATGTATGTGTGTGTTTATATATCAATAAACCAAAAATAAAATTACAATACTACGAGTGTTGATATATAGGTTTAAGAGATACATCTGGATTAAGAATGATAGATTTGGTGATGGACTTATGCTTCTTTGTTTGTATTTGAGGAGATATTACGGTGGGGAAGTTAGAGAGAGACATGTGCAATATATAGTTTATAAGAGGCTATATTATTTAATCTGCGTGTATTTTTAACATCAATTAAGTAGTATTTTTCTTTGAGTCAAATAAAATATTTGGAAGCAATTTCTTATGAAATGAAATGTGACTTGAAGTATAGTCACAAGTCAAGCACACCATGTACCAACAAATAGCACTACTACAAAACACATTTCAGAGTGCTTCGTATTTGCCTACAGGAGTGTTTTTGAAGCACTCCCATAGTTAGCACTCCCCACATACAGGAGCGTTTTCAAAAGTGCTCTCATAAGAGTAGTTTACAGGAGTGCTTTCTCTAAAGCGCTTCCATAGGCATATCTTAAAGAAGACTTTGGGAAGGCCTAAAAGCGCTCTCGTAGAGGTAGCCTCAAATTTTTTTTAAAAATATTTTTTAACAATACTGCATGCTACATAAATTTATGTACAATATTCTAACATTATGACTATAAAATGATTAAGAGCAACAACAAATATTTTTATATATTCCTCCATATTCTCTATTTGTATCCCTATATTGCAAGTACAAGGAAACATCAGCCAAATTTACAACTTGTATCCCTAGAAAAAGGACTAAGCAAACAAGACCAACTTAAAATAAAATAACTATGAAATTTAAAAAAAAAATTATGAAGAATGAGCATGAGTCTTCAAGTGATTGGCATAATTCGTCTCTCCCATCTTCAATTGGTATTTTTCGAAAGTGCCACCTGCAATAAAAATCTATATAAAAAAACTGGATAGTCCCGTTTGAAAAGTCAAGTCCCTAAATATATAAGTCCACGTAACTCAAGAAAAAAAGTGCAAAACTTTTAAATCTAGCTCCAAATCTGTAGAAAAATACAAGATCATCCATAGAAACTAAGCAAATTATATTAAAACATCCATGCATATATAAAATGAGCAACCTTGGCAAAAGATTATGGATCTACAGTTCCATCAAAAATACATAGTAACTAATTATCTTCATATAAAAAAAAAACAAATTTATCTTTCAAGAATTGATGATATCATCAGGTCAGTTCCCTATAAGGTATTTAACATGATATTGGATCATGACACGACAGAATAAAGTAGGTGAGAAAACTTTAACACAATCCTAATTGATATACGAGAAATACATGGCCAATATTATTCTGAAGAGGAATCTAACTTGGACCAAAGTTCATTAAAGAAAAAAAAAAAGTGTAGCAGTGCCAAATTAGCTTAAAATTGAAAGCACAAATACTCTTTATTTTGTCGTGGCTAGCTAGAAAGTTGTAGAATTTTTAGGATACATGCAAAATTCTTCTTTGCAGGTAAAACATGCTTGCTCTGGTTTGTCCATTTCTTATTTCTGTTCTCCCCTTCATTTCATCTTCAATAACCCTTAATCTCTCCACTATCGATGAAAATTTTCATGGTTTATGACAAGTTCCTTTCTTTCCTCTGCCAATGAAAATTTTGAATTTGTTCTTATATTTATTGTTGCCCTCATGCTCATCATGACTCAATCTTCAAACCGTTGTACTGAATGACAGAATCATAGATTTTAACAGTTGTTTCCTACAATTTACAGTACATCTATTTTAATAGTAACTTGTTAGACCCCCCCAAAAAAAACGCAGAGCTAGAGAGAGAGAGTAAACTTCTTAGTTTAATACAAATAGTGGGGAAAATAACTTTCAAATTAATTTTTTTCCATGTAAATGTACATTCAGCATTCTGCAAACAACTAATAGAGAAGTAAAAGGAAACCTCCAATTAAATTAAAGTTGATCTAATAATCAATGACAAAATATCAGATTTGACATGTATTTTTGAAAAAAATAAAAATTCAACCTAATCATTTTGCATTTGTTTTTCTGTTATCTAACGGCTAAATCAGCTTTATCATGGTGTAAATTAGTTTAAAACTAAATAAATGAAATTGAAAAGTGACCCCAACCAGCTTAAACAATATCATTACTAATCAATTGAACTGTGTGCCTATGTCCTCTCAAAGGAAACAAACTCTCATTGGCATTAGAAACACCCAGCAAAGAAAAAAACAAAAAGGAACGGTCACAGCGCCCTCCTTTTTAGTATTGGTGGATTGAACGTTGCTCCTAATGTGAATTATTCAATACAGTAGCTACTATACCCTAGGTCTAACATATTTGGTCAGTGTTTGATGAAGCAAAATGTAGTGACCCAAACGTTTTAAAAAAAAAGCAAAATAAAATAAAGCAATAATAGTTAAATTAAGTAAATTAAAATTTATGGTGAGGCATTTAAATGTATTTTTATTAATTTTAGAACAAATATAAGAAGAAAGATGAGGTGGCTTAATGGAAATTCTCTTGGTGTCTAACTTTCTATTTAAGGATCGAATCTATAAGCTAAAAAGGAGTCTATTTTTCTTCAGCCCTATGAAATTACCCTACTGCCCTACCTTAAAGTATGAGAATTTCTTTTTATCCCTCTTCTCTCCTTTCCCGACATATTTGCGTCTCAACCATGGAGAGGGAATTTATTCCATAAGCTTCATTCTTTCTGGCCGAAAATCTTAGTTCTCCACCTCATCTGTTTCCTGCCGTCGCTGATGCTGTGGGTGTCGCCATTCAAGCTTCTTCCTTCTTCGAATAAAAACGCCGGCGTCGATTGTGCTTTTTGGTTCATGTGGTTGTGAGTGCATTCAGATCTTCTTCTCCCTTCCTCTGCGTCTTTGTCTGTGGCTGTGGCGTTCCTGTTCTGTGGGTGTATTCGAACTTCTTTCCCCTTATTTCTAGCTGCGCGCCGTCGATGAATGCAGTGGCCGTTGGTGGCTTGAGTGATGAATTATGTTTTCCCCTGTTTTCAGTGTTCGATCAGCTCCTTCCTCTTCCTTTCCTTTCTCTGTTGTTGCTAATTAAGGTGAGAAACAATATGCTTTCCTTCTTGTGGATTCTGTACGTGTGCGTGTAAGATTTGATAATTGAAGAAGAAAATTTTACCCCTTTATGCTGCTACACATGTTTGACTGGGTAGGACAAATTGTGATTCAAACAAGCTCAAATTAACATAGAAGAAGAGAAGACAAGAAAAGAAAAGTTTGCTTTTGATAAATATTTTATCTATTCATGGATTTGTTGCTACGAGAGGGATATATATGTGAGTTCGATCTTCCTTAAGCTTAATTGATTTGGGAGGAGGAGTTGAGCTTAAGAAGCCCGTATGTTTTCTTTTCCTTTCTTCTGTACTAATTGTTAATTATGGAAAGAAAAAGGACATTTGAGGATGTATCTCAGTTAATAGAATAGGATTTTTGTTTGGGACAGCATTTCTTGAGATTCCATTAAATTAGACAAAGCATAGCTGATTTAAATGTTATTTAGATAAGTTAAGTTTGGGCACTGCAAATAATCCAATTTTGAAACGATAGTGTGGTTAGTTGAATTCTTAGAAGTGGTATATTGAGAAATTTACAACTATGGTGTTGGTTTATCTTTTGATTTTGAGGATGTTGAAGATATCTGATAAAAATAGGTGATAGAAGTATGATGAATTTAATTGTAGGAGTTTAAAAAAAATTTGTTTGGCAAGAGGTATTTGATTAAAAAGTTTTATTGAACGGATTGGAAATTATGTACACAAGGTATAAGAAAATCATACCTCATTTAAATAGTAGTCATGATTAAGTGATACGAGGTAAATTGGTGGTAAGTGTTGATGTTTGGAAAATTATCAAGATATGAATTTTGATTTTGAAATTTTGAATACTTACAATTGGTTGGGATTGTGTTGGTAGTAGGACGAAGTTTATATAACTATAGGGGTAAATTGAGGTTTCATTTATAAATATTCTTATAGGGTGTGTGGATGATGAGAACTTTGATAAAAAAATTGATGGGAGAAAATCATTGGACTTTGGGAAATTAGCAGCTAAGTGAATAGCACCCTAGTTAATTTATCAATAAAAGTTCTTTTACTAAAATATTACATTTTTATATAAATGATTTTTAATTATTATAATAATTATTGGGTACTTGTTAGTTAAATTATTTTATCGTATGTACATGTATTTTCCTTATGAATTATATTTTTAAGATGAAATTATTTGACTAGCTTTGAAAATTTTGGTTACTCAACTCATACAAGTTTGTACATTAGCTATGAAATATTATTCTGGCAAGTTTTGAGATTTGAAATGATTCATGCAAATTTGATATTAAGAACGCAAATTGTATTTCAAAAATAATTATTCTTGCATATTTGAAAAGTGATTTTTAGATGACTTTATACAGAACACTGGTTGCTAACGATAGTCCCATTAGCTCTTGGCCCGCCATGGTCAATGACTAGCTAGTTTGATTTTTGTGAGCTTTGTTTTCACATTTTTTATTTGTGGGTTTTGTACTCACGTTTGTTTTCATGGCTTTAAGCTATGTTTGGTTATCATTACCCTCATGGACTGTGTGTCTATGTTTGTTTTGTGACTTCTGCTGCATTGGGTTACTTGCCCTCATGGACTGTGTATCCATGTTTGTCTTCGTGGCATAAGCTGCGTTTGGTTATTTACTCTCGTGAACTATGTGCAACATTTGTTACTTGTTCTGTTAAGTCCTTAAAATTTTAGATTTTTATGTAACACGTGGTATTTGAAATTTCAATGCTTTCAGTTAGTTAATTTATTACTTTGATTTACATGTGGATAATTTGTTTTCTTCAAGCATGATAGAATAAAGCAATTTTCAATTCACTATCATTTTACGGTTATGATTAAAATTTACAGATTTATTAAGTTTTATTATATTGAATTATTATACCTTCAATTAGTTTATTTAATTGTTTGAGTTTATTATTTTTACTCATTTAAATTCTATTTTTTTTGGATGCTATTCACTGAAAAATATTTTAGTCTCAAATTCATTAACTAATGTTGGACCTCCTGCCCATCATTGAGGGTCTTACATCTATGGTGGGTGAATATTTATTGTTCAAGATGCCTTTTATTTTAATGTAAATATTCAATTATGTGCTTTATTTTAAAATTATGTTTAGGTGCTCCCATGAGATTATTTTTTAGGAGCACATTCCACACATATATTTCAGAGCGCTCTAGAAGAGGCACTCTTATATATATATTTTGTAGTAGTGAGGTGATAGGAAGTTATAATACATCCAATCAAATTACAGCCGAAGACTTTTGCATATATATATATATGTGTGTGTGTGTTTGTGAATGCACAATATATCCATACAACTTATAACCTTCCTCTTACTGGCCTTCTTTGGGGTATTCTCTATAGCCTACGAGATTGACCATAGATGAAATAATGCAATGAAATCATCAAAAATGTGGTCCAAGATGTGAAATTATATTTCAAAAGCAGCAAAGCTTCTCATCTTTAATGTACTATTTGGGGTTAATATATGACCTATCAAATACAGTGATTAGGAAAATATGTTCTTGATGTGATAATAGGCCACTTTTAGGGTACAAAGTTTCTTCTCTTCGCTAATGTAATTTTCTTTCTCTTTCATCACATCAACTTCTTTTAGGAGATAAATTTTAATCTTTGAATAGTCACGAACACTATACGCATATACTTTTGAGGTGAATGGATGAGTCATTTTTTATCAAAAGGGGCAGAGTCGCAATTAATTTTGTAAGCTTTGTAATTATTTTTAGTGTTTTAAGCTTTACTTTTTGTTTCTAAACTATTTATTTTCTTTCCATTTATTGCTTTAGTTTTAAGTCATTATATTAAATAAAGGTGATAAATATGGTGATAATTAAACTTGTATAAAGATGATAAATATGGTGATAAATTAAGGACTGTTCTTCATAAGAATAGTAATGAATGTATGAACAACTTATTTTATAATAGTAAAACCATTAAAACATCCGTACCTGGCCAGTTTACAAACCGTATAAACATGTTGATATTCTTCACACCATTGACATTCTTTGCAAGCTTTTGGAGGTTAGAAATTAGTCATTTTTAACAAATTTGTAATCTTTATGTTATTTTGATGGCCAACACGTCACTTGAAATTTTCGTCCTACGATTTTTCAAACCAAACTTTTCTTTGTTTCAATGATAGTTTAGGCCTTTTTTTTTTTTAACAAGAATTACTAGACCTTATACCAAAAGCCCAAATTAATTGTAATAATAAATATTATTGAATAACCATACGCTCCCGTTGTCCTATGTGTCATTAGAACCCAATTTGCCCACTTCCAAAAAAAATATCATATCGTTGATATATTATCTTGAATGTTAATTAATATAATTAATGACTCTTCTAATTATATAAGCAAGCAAAAAATTAATGAATTGAAAGGGAGTGACAGGAATTAAAATTTTTTGGCCAAAAGGATTGGAATATGTGAATATGATTGAGTGCAAGGCTTCATTATATCTTATTTTTTCATCTTTCATTTATTTTGAATTTCCACCATGTTGAATTACACCTCATCATAAAGGGACAAAGGTTCTTCTCATTAATGGAAAAATTATACAACACATAATTTTTTGTCCCCTTCATTACATCAACATCTTTTAGAGGACCACTTTTAATGTTTTATAGTCATTTTTTGTTTTATTATTCAACTCGCAAGTCAATCACACTTTCAATGTATTAGAGAGTAAAGAATTTTCAAATGCATTTTATTTAGACAATTTTGTCAGACTACACAAGAAAAAAAGAATATTCACATACATGAGCCTTTCACGTCCTCTCATAAGTCAAGCTTATGTGAGTTAGTTACGTAACCATCCATTCGATTCAAAATTATTAAAATAAAAGGCCTAGAAAGATAAACACTCAGCATTTGAACACTTTGGCTATTTTTATAAAATGCAAAACATTTGTAAAATAAATTTGATATCTTCATATTGGCGCCGGCCCAAAAAACTTTGATATCTTCATAGTTAAGTAATTAAACTTTGAGACTGTTAAAGACGACGTTATATATGACATGCATCTAAACCCATAAAAGGATCTAAAAATTTATTAATGATTATTAAACCTCAGAAATAACAAGTTATATATATATATATCATATATACATACATGAACTCTCCGTACGTATGAAGACTTTGGAAACTCTAAGACTATGCCATTAAAAAATAACATAAAGAATAATACAATATTCAAATATATGATGAATGAAATCCCAGCATATATATACACTCCTCCATATGAGTTGTAGAAATTTGAGCATATTGGTATAATGAGCCATGTGCTATTAACTTATTTTATTTTATTGCTCGGTTTAAATGTGACACGTTGTGTTTCAAAAAGGAAAAAAAAAAAGCAGTGTGTGTATTTAGTATATTTAGGTAGAAGTGTATATTTAATCCTCTAATTTCACATAAGATTTTACTTTAGTTCTTTAATTTATAAAATATTTTTTTAAATCCTCTAATCCTAAAATTGTTAGATTTATTAACAAAACATGTGGACATTAAACGTTTTAGATATTTATAAAATATTCTCAAATGTTGACTCACCCCTTAGTAGAGGGTGCCAAGTGCTCCTCAAGAAAAAGTTTAGGGTGAAAAATGATCTTTAACCTTTTAATTTATTGTGTATATACCTTTCTTGTTTCAAGGCTCTATTATTTAGGTATATTTTTAAAATCAATTAAGTAGTGTTTTTCTTCGAGCCGAGATATAATACTACCGAAATAAAATATTCATAAGAGGAGATATTTAGAAGCAATTTCTTATTAAACGGTGTGACCTGAAGTATATATTGACAAGTCAAGCATGTCATCTACCTACAAATTGGTGATGGAAAGACATAATACATCCAAAAAAATTAAGACTGAAAACTTTTGCATATATGTTTGCGAAGGCAAAAATGTATCCTTGCATGCTTATTTCTCATTGGTGTTCTTTTGGGGTATTCTCTATGGCCTACAAGACTAACCATAAATGAAAATGTGGTCCAATGATAAAGTGACAAAGATTCTTGTCATATGTAATGTTCTTTTTGGGGTTACTCTATGGCCTGTACATGACCTAAGGAAAATATGATCCTTGATGTGATAATGGATCGCGTTTACAGACAAAGTTTCTTTTCATCACTAACACAATTTTCTTTCTTTTTCATTGCATTAACTTCTGTTAGGAGAAAACTTTAATATTTGAAAAGTCAAGAATACCATATGCCTACACTAAGGTGAATGGTGAGTACTTTTTATTAAAAAGGGAAAAGAATTTCATAATCAAAAATAGCAATATGGACTTATTATTCGCAATTAGTTTTGTAAGCTTCGTAATTATTTTAAGTGTTTTAAGATTTTCTTTTCTTTTCTAAAATATTTATTTTGTTTTATTTATGATTTCATAATTTGGTAGTTTTAATTTAAGTCATTATTTTAAATAATGGCGATAAATAGGGTGATAATTAAACTCTTACAGTGAGTGAATACTTTTCACTAAGGAGATGAGAGTGTTCACTATTAACTATTACTGCAAGCGTATGAGTCATCACAAGTGCAAAATATTCTAGAGATATCATTCCCATGAGGATTTAGGCAAATGAGGATTAAAAATTCACTATTAGGCTTTGAATTAGGTTGAGCAAAATTAATAGTAGGTTTTTGTGAAAGTAATCAAAATTGGATTAAAAGTGTTTAAGCAATTAAAATTTGTTGAAACCTTGACTTCAAAAGGTAAGGATCTAGGATTATCTCTCTCCTTTGTATTTCGTAAAACCTACATTAATTCATCTCAAATAGATTTTTAATGAAAATAAGTGTTAGTTTTAGTTTCTAATTTACTTCAAAAAGCTTTCTTAAGTAAAAATCAAGTATATTTGCAAACACTAAAATTTTTCAGTCTCTTAGACATAACTAGTGAAAACAATTTTAAGTTGCCATCTTAATAAAACTATGAAGGGTTAAAAAATATCTCTATTTTACCAAAAAAAAAACCATCCATTTATCTTTGTAAATTTCAAGTTCAACACTATTTTATTCAAGTTCTACACCTAAATTAGCTCCCTTAAGCACAACTCAAGTGAACAAAACAATTTAAATGGTGATCAAGCGTTTAGAAGCATTAAGCATGGGATAAGATAAACATACATACATACATACATACATACATACATACATATATATATATATCATTAACCACCGAAAGAGAAGAATATTCAAGTTTTAATCCATACAAAAGGTTCAAAATAATCCTAAAGCAAGAGAACTAACTACTCATGTTTAGAAAAGAGCCACAAATAACAAAATGTATGGCATCCAAATCAGAAACAAAGAGAGAGAAGGGAAGAGAAGCAGACAAACTGAAGGAAATCCACTTTCACCTCTTTAAATCTTCAATCCTTGGTCAAATATCCTTGAAGAACTAAAACCCTAATAGAGCAAGCCTCCAAGAACCTCTGAAAGTCGCAGGTCTCTCTTCAAAGTGCAAGAATTTCGCATATGTAACCTTAGCTTAAAGTCTAATTCCAAAACACATAGTTTCAGTAAAGGGCTCTTGGCTATAGCGAAGTCTTCCTTAGATGTAGCCAAAACCTGTCGGTTAAGAATTTAGCTGCATCTAATTCTTCCTCAGCTGCAACCAAAACACATTAGTGGTATTTTGTTTCTGGCTTTCGGCTAATGCCAAAGGTTTGTCAGCTAAGGCCAAAAGTGCTTGGGTTAAGGTTTAATTCTTCACTCTTTGTCTTATTTTTTTATTGATGTAATAACTTCATAACTCCTTTGCTTCTCAAATAATGCTCCAACCTCAGAAGGCAAAAAATTTTGTGAAGTCCAAGATTAATTATACCAAGATAAAACATTATTTAATCCCAAGTATTAGATATGCACATTTTGCTATTATTCGTACCAAAAGTATGCACAATTTCATCACAAAACATATGAAATTGTAGGAAAATGTGCTGATATGACATAAATTTCTATAGATTATCAAAGAGTGTAACAATTAATTACCTCACGTTGAAATTGTTGGCCATAAAGAACGTCATGTTGAAATTAACGTTTGTTCTTCGTAAGAATTGAGGAGTAACGAATATATCAACAGATTATTTTTTAAATATATTTTTATACACCATTCTATAATGATAAAAGTATTTTGTACATAAAAAAGAATTACTTTAGGTGAAGTTTAGATTAATAACTTATGATATATATACTCCCTCTATTAAAAAATATAAGGCATTTTTTTGAGCTTAGATGTTCAAAAAATAAGCATTTTTAGTCTTTCAATGTGTAGTTAATTAGTCTTTTTTTTTCTTTCAAAAATACGCTTAATAAACAATTCACTCAATCATTTCCTTTTAAGTGAAACATCCTATTGAATAAGAGCAAACATGAAAAAAATGTTGTTAGTTTAAAGATAATTAATTAACTTTTTGGGGGTGTGATTCAATTAAAAATGCTTTATATTTTTGAATGGAGGTAGTATAAATTTAGCTAATAAATTTTCTATTGGAATAAATAAAATTTTATGAGTGGATAAGTGATGAAATCTTTTGAAGTGAAATTTTTCAAGGGGGCAACTAAAATTATTTAGAGTGTTCATAGGCAATTTTTTTTTTGGTGTTGTAGGGGCAATTGCCCCCACTATCATAAATGTAGGTCCATTGTGGAATATCAAAATTAACTTTTTTAATACTAGAATACTCAATGCACCATTTTCAAAAGTTATAAGAAAAATTTTACACCATATGAAGGTTTAAGATATCAGGTGCTTTTGAGGAAATAGTTGAGATGCAAAAATGCCCTTTATCTCTTCATAATATCCATCATTGCTTTCAATGTCAAAAAGAAAACATAAAATAAAAGCAAAGTAAAACAAAGGAGCAATCAAAACCTTTTAATAGGGATCACAAAATAAAAAATATCAAATGTATTATACCAAGTTTAATAGATAAATTGTACGATTTTCTAGTTATAACTTATGAATATTACAGCTTAGTTAATTTTTTTATATTTTATACCAAATTAAAAACGTTGTGACAAGTCTTCTGTGTTGTAATATTTATATATTTTATACCAAATTTACTACACAGAAATATTCTGTATAGTACAAATTTAAAATTTTTAACTCAAATTTTTCTAAAATCTAATTTTTTTAAAGTATTTTTTTTTGAAGATTATCTTTCTTTGTAATATTGTATTTATCAAAATAAAAATTTATAAAATTCTAAATATCAAGGGTGTTATTTTTTTTAAGTCATTAGACAATTTTGCTATGTTCTTACAAAAATGAAAGAGATATTAATTGTGTGCTTTATCCCATCATCATAACATTAATTGTGACATTATTAGAAGTAAAACTAAAAAAATTATTGTAATAAATTGGCCAAGTTTGTTTAAGGAGCAATGGGTTCCAGTCAAAAAAAAAAAAAAAAGCTAGCTGCTATGTCTCTAGCAAAGTTTGAAAGATGTGTTATAATATTTGCTTACTAAGAATTATAATTCACACACCCACTATTATACTTTTTAATTTGTTCTGTTTACAGATTTTTCATATTTATATTTATATGTGTCTTGTTACAAAATTTATAAATCCAATAATTTTTTTTTCTATATAATGGCTTTAGTATGGATATTATTAAAAAATTATGATAGGGACAAGGACTATCCCAAAATAAGGTATGACTGGCACATGATATGCATATGAAACCCATATCCTGGAAACTTCTAATTTAATACTTTGAACTCGTTACTAATATGGTTGGAAATTTTTACCATGCTTTTTGTTACACAAAAAAAAATCATATACTCTGTTTAAAAGTTCTACAAAACCTCTAAAAATTTCTACAACAAATTTATAACAATTCAGCAACAAGGAGCTCCGCTTCTTAACAACAACAATTGACGTATGCAACAGGTCAAGATTCTATCTATAATCAATAAAGAGCACATGAAGTAGACTATAAAATAATACTTAAGCTCACGTCTAGATCAAGTTAATATTTGTCCAAAGAAATTCTTCTACTTCAGTTCAGCGATAAAGCTCCCAATGATCAATAGATAATATAGGTCCAGCTATTATTTGAGGCCAAAATATTTTTCAATGAATAGCATCCTAAAATAAAATTAAAAATGATAAAAGAAAGAAATATAGATAGATTAAGCATGAGTTTTAGTAAAATAATCATTCAGAAAAGCAATAGTGTATAACTCAAACCAAATATTTTCACTTAAGCATTTAATCCAATAACATTCTCATATGATAACAACACAATGGCCAAAGTTTACTTTTTAAACTATCAAACTCATGTTAAACAGTTAAGAATTGCAAGTCTCTCATTACAAAGAAATTCATTTATGAAAATCAACTTGTCTAATAAGACTTGTTTACTTTTAAAAAAATAATTTCAAAATATCATTTAGCAGGACTTTATCAGAATGAATAATAAGTGTGGACACACAGTTCACAAGGGTAAATAACAAAAAAGCATAGACACACAGTCTATGAGGGTGAGTAACTAGTCAAGCGTTGCATAAGCCATGAAATAAGCATGAGTATAATGCTCATGAATATTCATCCCTCCGTTCCACATGGGTTAGCCTGTGCATGGGGCTACCACCTCCTACAAACACTTTGCTAACTAGGTGTACCATGGCATGTCAAGGACTAATGGAATTACTCTTAGTAGCTCGCATTCTAATTCAGTCCTACACTTTAAATCAAGCTTGCATGAGTCATAATATTAAATTATTTCTTAAACTATAAAATAAAACATTTTCAATATATTAAATAATGGTAAATACCCAATTGCAAAATAATTCTAACTCTTCATATAAAACTTTATACAATAGAAATATTTTTTATTCATGATAGTTGATAACGAAATTTAAAATATAATGATATAAATTGTCATGAATGTATTTAAACATTATTGTGAAGAAAATAAATTTATTAATAAGTCATTTGGGATGCTGTTCACTTACCTGAGACAATCTCAAACATATAACTTACTCCCAATTAACCACTTATGTGATATGGTCTACGGCTTAATTCCCTAAGCTAGTAACGATGCAGAGCTATAAGAGGAAGAAGGAAAGAGACCGATGCCAAAACAGAGGAAGAAGAAATTGCAAGCTAACGAAACCCACGGCGGCGGTGGCGGCAGCGGCAGCTATCACTCCCACTATTGCCGGCTATGGACAATAAGAAATGGAGGAGGAAGAACAGAGGAGGAAGGACCGAGCTGTCCCTCCTTGGTTCTGGAATAATCCCGAGAATGAGAAAGGAGAGGATGAAAGTTTATGCATGTGAGTTTGTTTTTTTGGTTTCTGATTCACTCATTCTTTTCTTTTTAATGGCATTTTGCTAATTTTGTGAGGTTGGGCAAAAATAACATAAAATGTTCTACTTGGGCAAAGAGATGATTCGAACCTAAAGAATCAGTGTATTTAGCAAGCAAGTTTACCACTAAACCACCAGTACATCTTGTTAAATTTACTCCAAAATTAATAAAGATACACTTAAATTATCTTATCATAAATGATAATTTTGTTAAAATTCCTGGGCTATTGCACCTAAATTCCTCGGTCATTACACTTCTCCCCCTTAAGAAATTCAGTCCTTCAATTTTTTTTTTGGTACAAACGACATGCGTCAATATCATGACTATAACCATTATTCAAGCTACAAATTGTATAATAATGTGAGTTATTATCTCTTGTTAAAATACCCGAATCCATGACACATCTGATAAACACTTACCACTACTAGGCAATATCCAACTCGCATGTGTGCTAGAGGTAGATTTTAACTACAAAACTTTACTCTCAAAAACTTGAACGTACATGTACATCTCTCCTAGGAATATAATTTTGTACGCTTTTAGTCTAACAACAAGATGCATAACTGCATTATTAGTCTTAACACAAAACCAATACAAGTATTGGTTACACATTTATTTCAAGTTCAAACAAAAGTTCTGTCCTCATATTCACATATCAATTCGAAAATTTTAAACTACATATTCTTGTGACTACTTTCTCAAGTTATAATGATAAAATGCATGTATTACTTCAAGCCATGAATTTATTCATGATAAGTCTTACCTAACATCAGGTATCCAAGTCAACTTGTCCACCCACTAATAAACATCATTACCCATTTTGTCTAACATAACATATTTATTATTATTGAAAAAATTAATCTGCAAGTTCTTTATTTTATTTTTTCAATTTTGAATTGGGATTAATCAAGCCCTTATAATAGATCAATTGAATATGTTAGTTCTTGAAAGTTAAAACTATTAATAAATGATTAATTAATTTTCAAAAAAAAAATACTTTCAAAATTTATAGAAAAATTGGTTTAATACTTTAACCAAAAAAGCAGAAAGAAAATTTAATTTAATACACTTTTACATTTTTATTATTTTTTATAAAATTTCTCTACAAATAAAAGTTATTTAGAAAGCATAACCTAATTATATAAACTTTGAATTATAAAAATTAAGTAATTAATTTAAAATTTATATAATCTTTTGATAAAAATATAAAAGTTCTCAGCTTTATTTAAAAAAAAATCAAGAATTTTAATATTTAGGAACTAACATATTTAATTGATTAAATTATACTTCTTCTTTGTATATATATAAGGTGTTTTTAACTAAATTCTACATACCAATAAAAGTTTATTATTTAGTTAAAAACTCATAAAGGCATAGCATCTTTCCAGTTTTCCCCTTAATAAATGTCACAATTAATATCATGGTGGTGGGTAAAGTATACAATTAATATATTTTTCTCTTTTCAAGATAAAGGTAAAATTGTCTAATTATTCAAAATTATTATGACACCCTTATATTTAGAGACAAGATAAGCTTATAGAAAATATCATATATATTGGGATGGAGGGAGTAAGAACCTGATTAAAATGTGAAATAAACTACTGAGACTCAATTCAAAATTAACAAAAAAACAAAACTAGAAGAGCCTTCAAATTAATTTTCCTTTTATTATTTTACACTCCCATTAATGTTAGTCAATGCCAATTTATTATATATGGCCCTCCATTTTCATGAAATTTAAAAATTACGACTACGATAACTGCAACATGGTTCTAATATGTATTTGACTTTAAATGCTTGATTCAGAATTTTACACTGGATCGCGTTGTGCCCCCTTGGAGGGAAAATGCATGTATATTCTTTTTATCTCTAAGTCGGTTGACCGTCTTTTCTATTGTTTTTTTAATTGTATATTGTATCATACTTTCTCTGTCCCTATTTACTTGTTCTTATAAAAAATACTCGCAGACCAAAGAAACAATAAAATTTACTTCCTCCAGGCCTTACTATAAGGCACCCTACAAAGAAATTGATAATCTTTAATATAAGATATTTGGTAGTATATTGGTTATATTTTTTTAGGAATAGGTAAAAGAGAAATTGTGCCCAAGGACAAAGTTGAATTCAAGGACAAAACTAAGTATTTTATTCATTAAACAATATGAACAAATGGCCAAAATGCTCTTGTTTAAACAAGTGAAATTAAACAAGAAAAAAAGGCTACTTGTTCAACACATGCACCCCTGCCTAGAAACCTTGCACCCCAAGCTTAGAAGCCTTGTATCCAAATTTGGGTGTAAAGAATGGAAATAAAGTTTGGAATACTATTAATTGTGCTTCTAAAAAATGTTAAAAAAATAGAGATATACATGAAAAGAAAATTTGAAAAAAAAAAAAGAGAGAGAAAAGGGGGAAAAAAGAGAGAGTTTCAATCTTAATAAATTTGGAGTATAAGGAATGGTATTTGAGATAAGTTTGGGGGAAGGCATTTGGCTAGCAAAGATGGAATGGTTTGTTTTCTATTGTCATTTATCTCAAGTTCTTTGAATTCCATGTATCCTATTCTTTCAATTAGCCCAAAACCTTTGGCCATGCTACAAGTTTACAAAGTCTCATTGATTTTGGATTTTGTGAAGTGATCTTTTAGTGGAGAGAGTGGAAGAGTTTAGGCATATGAAGTCTTGATATTGAAGTTGTTTTATGCATGTTGAATTGCTACATTTTGACTTGATAGTTGTAGGAAAACCATTTTCTAGTCACACACATACACACATTTCTAAATTGTTGGAAAGCATGATCTTAATTTGTAAATTGAGCATTCTTTTATATTCCACTACTATCATCTTTGATATAAATCTTGAGCAACTAGTAAGGATATTTTCATACATGCTTAGTAAATGGATAATTGGTTAATCTAGCTATTTTACTGCTTGTTTTACTTAAGGATGAGCAAAAGTCTAAGTCTGGGGGTGTGTTAACCTCTAAAATTTCGTGTCATTTGAGCACATTTTTCTTGGATCCTAATATATTTTGGTTCAACTGTATATATTTTGATTGCCTAAATTAAGAAAATGTGTATTTTGCTTTGGGTTTGCACATTTATTTTTAATTCAATATTTTTGGACTAAGTTTGTATTATTTTGGTTTAAGGTTTTATTATATGTGTTTTTGGACCTTTGTTGATGCTTTTAGAAGGCTTTTGGATGAAGAAACCAAGTGCAAAAAGGTTTTATTAATTGTGAAAATAGTTCAAAATTGCCAAAGTAAAACATATAAAAAATTGCCAAAGTAAAGACATCATAAAATCTCAACTTTCACCATTATTAGCAAAATGCTATGTTTTATTTATCTAAAAATGCTTGTGTAGGATGTATTTATGCTAAGAGCTCGACCCAAAATGCATTCTTCTCACTTTAAGACACATTTGGAGCTTGGGTATGTTAGGATTTGGGCATTAGAAAAGTTAGAATTAAGAGATTGAAACTTTAAAGACATTTGGAGTTTTTTTTTCTATTCCTCTTCCCTTTCCTCTTTTGTAATCTAGTATGGGTCCGAGTATTTTGTATATTTGTAACTTGTGGATGATTATGAATAGCTAAACTCTTTATTCTAGGATTATTTGGAACCTTTGTATATGTTAACACTAAGTTTCTCCTCTCTTTTTGTGATTAATGATATGCATGTGTGTTCATTTTACTCTTTTCTTAATACTTCTAATTGATTGGCCACCATTTAGATGTTGAGTTCACTTGGTTTATGCTTGAGAGGGCTAAATTGAGTGTAGAACTTGGGTAAAATAGTAGAAGAACTTGAATTTTACATGTTGAATGAATGGTTTTCCTAGTAAAATAGAGATATATTTGTTAGTCTTACATAGCCATATTAGGGTTAGTGTTTAAAATTGAGTTTTATTAATTGTAATAAGATATTTGGCAGTTAATTTAACTAAACACTTTTCATGACTTGAGAGAGCTTGTTCAAGTATTTTTAGAACCCTAAGTTAGCATTTATCTTCATTAAAAGTATTTATGAGAGGGGTTAATTTTACTGTTATGAAATGCAAGGATGACAAATAATCTTAGGTTCCAATTCATGCTTAAAGTTTGTGAATCACTCTCTTTTCTTTATTTTCTAGTGGCAATTTAGTTTACAAAATCATTTTCACCTAATTATGTTTGGCTCAACTTTGTTGAACTCGTTTAGTCTTTTATTTGATCATTATTTTTAAACAAATCCTCCAAGGAATAATACTTTACTCTCATTATATTACTTGGTACAATCCATGCACTTGTGGAGAGCAACACTTAGAGCACATATGTTGAACAGGCAACCTTTTTTTTTTTTTTTGCAATTTCATTTGTTCACACAGAGGAGCATTTTGGTCATTTGCTCATATTGTTTAATGAATAAAATATTTAGTTTGGTCTTTGAATTCAACTTGGTCCTTAGGCACAATTTATCTTTCAAGTAGGTCCTTTTTACCAATTTTTTCTTTTTTTTAATACTCCCCTTATTTACACTCTTAAACTACGAAAAGGAATGTGATGCAATTGAAGTTTTTTTACTTAAATATGGGTAAAATTAAAAGTTTGTTCTTTTTTTAAATAAAATTAATGACTTAATATATCACACCTCAATACTAAGGGTATGATTGGCACGGAATATGAAATAATTTCACATTTCATAAGCTTTAATTAACCAAAACTTAAGCTAAATTATCAATATATAATTTTTATTTATGTTTATGAAGTTCATAAAGTCTTAAATATTTGTAAAAAGTTTGGTAGAATCTCCACTGTAATTTAGGCCTCCCAAAATTCCTACAATAGCGAAATCAGCCCATCAATCTAGTAAAGGAAACTAGCTCCACACTAGCAGATTACATATCAGCAAAACAAAAGCAAGATCTAACTACGGCATACGTGGAGCACTAACAATCATTGTATAATATAATGAATATTTACATTAAAATAAATGATTGAAACCTGCTTCCATCATCCAAAAAGCAATAAAGCCCCTTAATAATCAACAAGAAGTGCAGGGTCAATTACATCATCTAAGACTAAAAATTTTTTTAGTAAGTAGCATCCCAATCAAAATTATAGATAAAACATGTAAAAGTTGTAATTAATAAAATTTGGTTTAAAATAAATCAATAGAATATTAAATCACATATTTTAACTACCAATAAATGATGAAATTGTTCACAACATAACCTTGAAATGAAGCAATAATTTTGGAATTTTATAGGCTATCAAGAATCATACAATTAATAAAAATATACAAAAAGAATGTGAATGATGATATAATCGAGGAAAAAAATATAAACAACTAATACAAAAAATTAAATTTTTAAATCCAATCAAGGAGGAAATTACCATATAAAATCATATACAATTAGACAACAATTTATTTATTAGAATAAGTTTAAAAATAATAATTTTTTAAAAATTTCATGTTTTAGCAGAATTTAATCAAATGATTAATAAGCGTGGATACACAATCCACGAGAATAAGTCACCAATAAGTATAGCTTAAAGCCATAAAACAGGTGCATGGATGTAGACCACAAAACAAGCGTGAGTATAATGCTTATGAATATCCATCCCGCCGTTCCACATGCGTTGGCCTACATGTAGGGCTAGCACTTCCTACAAACACCCTGTTAGCTAGGTGTACTATGGCGCGCTAAGAGCTAACGGAATTGTTGTTAACATCTAGTGTTCTGAACTCAATCCCTATAATAAAAATTATCAAGCATGCAAGGAGTTAAAAAAGAAACAACTCAATAATTTCATTTCCAAAGTATACCGTATAACTACTATCTTCCATTTCTAAGCTCATTTTCATTTTGTCCTTGCATGAACAATTGTATAAAAAATTTTCATATCAACATAGAGTTAAATAATTAACTTACTTTAAAAAATTAGAACCATTTATTCTATATCAACTTCAATCAATTCTTCTTCATAACATAAGTTATAAAAATAGAATTTACAAGAATGTTTATACAACTTATAAAAAAATAATATTAAAATTTAAAATTTAATAAAGAAATTCTATAAACACTTTGCAAGAAATTATTTGAAATACTACCCATTCACCTGAGAGTTTTTCAATAATTTCTAAAGCTTACTCCTCTTCAACTTCTCACTTATATCTAGAATGATTCTACAAAATTCTTAATAAATAAATCATGATCCTAAAATCACTTATCAAGGAATTTCTAAGCACTTGGTGACATTCAAATTCAATCCAAAACAACATCACATCCTAAAACATACAATAATAAATTCATTACCAATATATATAGTAATTTATTAGAAATCCAACTAAAGAAAGAGAAGACATTTCCATCCCTTTTGTACCTTCTTAAAGATTAATAAAGTGCCATAACTATCATTCAATTTAACACAATAAACTTTAGGTACTTTAGGATCTAAATTTAATGATCAAATCCCTACTTATACATGTTCCTTCAAAACTAGTAGTATGGAAATTGAACAACTTGCTTTTTGCCAAGTTCCTCTCTTGAACATCTCAAGCTTAGCACCACATTGCATATGAACACAAACAATCATATACATAACCAAACTTCTATTTAGAAAATAACTATTTTAATTCAACTCAATTACTCTTTTAGGCTTTTCAACAAATACCTTATAGGCATCCTAATTGACCCATAAATAAATGTTTCCTTAGCCCTCTATCAACAATCTTCTTCATCTTTTTTTACCTCTAAATTTGTAATTTGCCAAGAGCACAATCCAATCCAATTCAACTTCCAAACAAAATTCCATTTAGCAGCAAATTCCAAAAAACCATCCTAACTTGAATATTTAAGCAAACACTCATTCAACCTACAGCACCCAAAAAATATATGTGTATATATATATAGGCATACCATTGGACAAAGAAAAGTGGAAACTAGTGGTTAAATTCAGAAGGTTCTTCACGGTAGCCACAATCACAATGATGCCAGCTCAAATTCAATGACAATCAAAGGAAGGAGGTGTGCTGATCGAAAATTAAGGGAGCATGAGGGTTTGAACTTACACAGCCAGCAACAACAAAACAAGAAGTGAAGATGAGTTTACCACACACCTAGACACAAATAGCCATCAGCTGAAAAGGAAGGAAAATGAAGAACAAACCACCCATGCACACACATATACAGAGCAGAAGAGAATGACAGGAAAACATGAAGCAGCGGCAGAAATTTCAATAACTCTTGGTGGCAAGAAAAGAAGTAGAGTACTACTCACTTGTCATTAACACAGAATAGCACGATGACAAGGAAAGAGAATCAGCAACCAAACTCCACTATGGCTGGCGTATGTGAACGGGAAGGATGGCAACAGACGAAGCAATAGCAGCAATGATAACACCCAGTCTATGGTGAGCCAAGGAAGTTGATAAGAGTTAGAGAGATGAACCAGCTATGAGGGTCTAGAGAAGTGCGTAATGACGGTGAAGACATGAAAATGGGATGCTCTATTTCTTTCATTCAGAGAACAAGTGAATCTGATATAAGAAGTTTTTTGAGAAATTACAAGAAGGAGCACACAAAAATCACAACAAAGGGCACACAAAATTTACTAGAAAGAGCACAAATTTTTTCTATAATTTAAAACTAGACTTTTGCTTAGAAAAATTTGGACTCTGAATTCTTGAGAAAATTTCTAGAATAAATTTCTATAAACTACCCCTTTCTACTTACTATAAACTTTATTTAAATAATATATCTATTGGGAGAAAAAATTTTCAATTTAAAATTTAGGGTCATTACATTCCTCCCCTATTAAGAAATTCAGTCCTCCGAATTTGAATGAATGCTTACCTCAATTTTCAATTAAATGCAGATTCTTTTCCCATATTTCGCTTTCTACCACTCCATTAGCTTCTTAATAGAATAGTTGTGCCATAACACCTTCGCAAAGGCAATTTCCTTTGATTTTAGTTTGTTTATTTGTTTATCAAGAATAGCTACTGGAACCTCTTCATAGGATAAATCTTTATTTACTTGGATTCGCTAAGTTTCAACAACATGAAAAGTATCATACAATACTTCCATAGCATTGACATATGGAATACAGGATGAATGTCATCTAACTTTAGAAGCAAAGCAAGCCAGGAAGCAACAATACCTACTCAAACTAAAATTTTAAATGGACTAATGTGTGTCAAACTAAGTTTTCCTTTCTTCCCAAACCTCATAACACCCTTCATTGGCAATAATTTCAAGAAAACTTTATCTCCTACCATGAACTCTAACTCTCGGTGATGATGGTTTGCATAAGACTTCTATCAACTTTGGGCTGTTAACAATCTTTGTTTGATAACCTGTACCTTCTCTTTAGCATCATGTACAAAATCCGATCCTAAAATTTTAACATCCCCAACTTTAAACCAACCATTTGGAGATCTACACTGCCTACCATATAATGTCGTAAATAGTGCCATATGTATACTTGCTTGATAACTATTGTTATATGTAAACTCCATTAATGCTAAATGCTTGTCCCAACTTCCTCCAAAGTCTAAAACAAAAGGTCTCAACATGTCTTTAAGAATATAAATTGTTCTCTAAGATTGACCATCTATTAGTGGATGAAAAGCAGTACTAAAATCTAATTGAATTCCTAAAGCTTCTTAAAGTGATCTCCAACATAGACTTCCACAAGTCTTTGACTTGAGATACACAAATTCTATTATCCCTTATTAAAATACCTCTTGATCAATGATGAACTCGTTATTGTCCCCCTCCTTGACCAATTCCAGTAGCTTGCAAAGTTTTGGATCCAAATTGTGAGCAGCTTTTAATTTAATCAGTTGAGGAGGAATGAGCTTACATGTAAGCCAAAAGCACCCCTTTTTCTACAACTTCAAATTTTACTCCATCTTGCTTAAGCTTATGAATTTCTTGCACTAAAGATTTCCTTACAATGGTTATGTGCTAAAATTTCCCACTTAAAGCATTTACTACTACATTTGCCTTGCTAAGATGATAATGAATTATGAAATCATAATCTTTAAGAAATTCCATCCATCTTCTTTGCCTAAAGTTGGGATCTTTATGCTCAATATGATCACTAAAAATTTCACAAGTCTCACATACAAATAATGTAACCAAGCAAAAACAATTGTTGCCATTTCCAAGTTGTAAGTAAGGTAATTCTGTTCATGTTTCTTAAGTTTCCTAAATGTATATGCAATTATTCTATGATTTTATGTTAGAACACAACCATAAACTAACATAAGAAGCATCATAATAAACTGCATATCCCTTAGTCCTTGATGGTAGACTTAAAATTGGCACAGACATTAAATAGTCTTTCAACTTCTAGAAGCTTTACGCACTCTCACCACTCTAGAAAAACTTCACATTTTTCTGTGCCAATCTAGTTAATGGTGTCATACCCCAATACTGAGGGGATGACTGGCGTGAAATATGAGGAGATTTCATATTCCACATGCCTTAATAACAAAAAGTTAAACTAAAATATTAATATATCTAAGTTATATATATAATGATAAAGTTTCGTAAGTTTTAAATGTTTTTGTAGAAATTTCAGTAGAGTTTCCTCTATAATTCAAACCTCCTGAAATTTTCACAACACACATCACCTACCAACCAGACTAGCAAGGAGACTAGCTCTCTCCAGCAATTTGCATAATAACAAAATAATACTAGGACCTAACTATAGTGTATGTGGAGCACTAATTTATAATTTACAAATATAATACAAGATTTCACCAAAAAGAATAATCACCATGTGCTCCCTTTTCCAAAAAGCAAGAAGGGCCTTAAATGGTCAGCTAGAGTTGTAGAGTTAGCTGCAATATCTAAGACCAAAGAAATTACCAGTGAGTAGCATTCTAATACAAATTGTAATAAAGAAAATATGAAGATAATAAATAATAGATTTAAGTTCAAATGACTTATGAATTATCCTTACTGGAAATAAATAAATAAGGATTTCTCATAATAATATGATTGTGAAATTAGGCTATGCTGGTAAAATCACATATATGTATTAAAAAATTTTTATTGCTTATAAAATATAAAGATTTACAATAATAGTGCTGTTTGATAATGTACTTTTAGAGAATAACTAAAAAAATAAATTTTAGCTTAGATTTAGGAGGGCTTAACTAGAACAAATAACAAGTATGAACACACAGTTCACGAGAGTAGTATTCAGTCAAGCATAGCTGGGAGCTACGAAACAAGCATGGCAACCACCACAAATCAAGCACACGCATCAAGCACACGAAAACAAGCGTGAGTTTAGTGCTCATGAATACCATCCTTTTGATCCACGTGCGTTGGCCTTCGCATGGGGTTAGCATCTCCTATAAGCACCCTAGTGACTAGGTGAACTATAGTACGCCTAGGGGTAATAGAACTACTGTTAGCATCCATTGTTCTAAATTTAGTCCCCCTTAATAAAATTAAACATGTATGAAGTAAGAAAACAATTTCAACGTTTCCCCACTTCCAAACATTGTTCGTCTATTATTTTTCATCATGACTTGTCAACTATATAAACTATCAATAAAATCAACACATTTTCACTAAATAAACAATTATCAAAAAATTAAGATAAATAAGAATATTGGTACAATTTATAAAGGATTGATGGTAAAATATTAAATAAGGAAATTTTATAAACACTCTACTAAAAATTTATTTAGAACACTACTCACTTACTTGAGTTTTTCAAAAATTTTACAGTCATACTTCCCTAAATTCTTGCTTACTTCAATGATGCTCTAAATAAATCTAAATGCAAACCAACATATTTTACATCACTATGATTCCCCCTCATAATATAAGCAAGGAAAATTAACATTCAACTCCTCAATTATTCATTAAATTCCTTAATAACACCTTAGATTCCCACGAAAGCCTTCAACACTTCTATCAAATAGTCAATAACACTAGGCAATATTCAACCACAATCACTAACACAATTCTTGTTCAAAGCTTAACAAAATTTTAATTATTATATAGTTTGATAAGTTCCCTTTAGGTGCTACCCGATTTCAATGAGTAATTCAACTTTACAACTTGCATGTAAAACATATACTCCCTCAAGTACTATTTATAATTCTTCTAAACTCTATTATAAAAATTTCACAGTCTTATATCTACCAACAAATCTTGAGTATAATTTCCAGCTTTAAGAGAATATTCACCATCACTTAATCTATGAGGAAACATCCAAGCAAAATTCAACAATTTTCAACATTTATTTACTCTCTTTATTAATGTTTAACTTAGCCCTAGTAAAATAGCACACCATATTATTTAAACAATATCTAAGTTTCTCGTTCAAGCTTTTCCACAAACATTTAAGGGAATTCTCCTTTGGCCAAGTCACAAGACCATAACTACAACCACACATCTTCCTCCTAAAACTAACAGCACCAGCAAGGAAGACCAGAGAAAAAAATTCAGTCAATCTAAGAAAATAACTAATTTTCACACACACATAAATGCACCACCAACAGTTGAAGGGGAAGAGAATTTACATGTTAAACACGAGCACTACCATGGCTGTCAACTTGAAACAAAGTAGCAGCAGAAAATAATAAGCTAAGGAATTTCTAGCAACTTCACGCTCTCACGATGACCGAAAAAACGTTAGCAGCTATCACACACTACACAGACTGCAGAAGGAAAAGAAAAGAGCTTCAACCCAACACCTACAGCCTCGTGATAGAAGGAACAACAGAGATAACAACTTCCTCTCTCTACTGTGGCAGACGAATGAGGACAGAGAAGAGGGAGAAAGTGACAGCGAGTATGACAGACCAATAGCAAGAAACAAGTAGAGTATTGCTAACCTTTTCTTGACTCAGAACAGTACTATGACAAGGAAAGAAGCACAGCAACTCCACTTCATATGGCTAGTAATATGAACAAGGTATCAGACGAAGCAACGGCAGTGAAAACGATACCCTGGTCAATAGCAAATTAGAAAGTTTATAAGAGTTAGGGGAATGAACTGAGCAGGAGGATCTAGAGGAGTGTATAATGGTAGTGAAGAATAAAAATGAAAATGCTCTCTTTTGCATTTCACGCTGAGAATAAAAACTGAACAAAAAGGAGTTTTAGGAAATTTACAAGAAGGAGCGTGAGAAAACTACATGAAAAGGCCCAAATAAAATTACAAGAAAAGGGTATTACATTTTCCTATAAGAACCAATCCGAACTTTTGCTCAGAAAAATTTGGACCCTAGACCCTTAAAAAATTTCTAACATTAATTCTTATAATCTACTCCTTTTTATTTGCTATAAAACTTAATTAAAACATCTATTAGAAGAATATTTTTTTTCAATTTAAAATTTAGGGTGATTACAAATGGTGTAGCCATCTATGAAAAGTCTTTGACGAAACAATGATAATAACCAGCCAAACTTTAAAAATTCCCGATCTCTGTAGTTGTAGTAGGTCATGGCCAATTCTGAACTGCTTCAACTTTGCTTGGGTCCACCTGTATACCATTTTTAAACATAACATGGCCCAAGAAGGTAACTTGATCAAGTCCAAAATTCACATTTAGAAAACTTTGTATAAAGTTGGTGCTTCCTTAATATTTACAATACTAGTCGCAAGTGTTCTTCATGTTCCTCTGCACTCTTTGAATACACGAAAATATCATCAATGAAAACAATTAAAAACTTGTCCAGGAATGGTCTAAATACTCCTCTGCACTCTTTGTGAGAAATTTGCTAAGATTATGCAAGGTGAATTTGAGATGTCTATGATGAGAGAGTTGAACTTCTTTCTCGAATTGTAAATCAAGCAAATGAGGGATGGGATCTTCATAAGCCGAACCAAGTACACTCATGAACTACTAAAGAAGTTTGGATTCA
This sequence comes from Prosopis cineraria, assembly GCF_029017545.1. Lineage (NCBI taxonomy): Eukaryota > Viridiplantae > Streptophyta > Magnoliopsida > Fabales > Fabaceae > Prosopis > Prosopis cineraria. Next base: position 33,789,101 of record NW_026555342.1, read on the forward strand.
AAAATTCAAATCCAAGCAACATACCTATGAGTGTATCAATCAAGATGGATAAGGATGAAAAAGGGAAGAATGAAGATCTATCAAAATTTAGGCAAATGATTAGATCACTGCTCTACTTAACTGCCAACAGACCTATTATCATGTTCAGTGTTTATATGTGTGCAAAATTTCAAGTTGATCCAAGAGAATCTCATTTAAAAGCTATGAAAAGAATCTTCAAGTATTTGAATGGAACTCCACAACTAGGGCTTTGGTTTCCTAAAGGAAGAAAGCCTAAATTGATCACTTATTCAAATGTTGATCATGGAGGATACAAGACAGATAGAAAGAGCACAAGTGGAACTTGTCAGTTCTTTGGTGGCTCATTGATATCATAGTTTAGCAAGAAACAAAATAGTGTGTCCTTATAATCATGTGAAGCTAAATACTTGGCGGCTGGAAACTATTGTGCATAAATTCTGTGGTTAAAACAACAATTGGAAGATTTAGGACTTAATCTCAAGGAAATTCCAATTAGATGTGACAACACTAGCACCATCAACTTAGCCAAGAATCTTGTCAGAACTAAGCACATTGATAGAAGGCATCATTTCTTAATAGATCATGTGTAAAAGAAGGATATCATGCTAGAGTTTATGCCTACTACTGAGAAATTAGTAGATATTTTCACCAAACCTCTGGCTTAAGAGCAGTTCACATTCATTAAAATGGAATTAGGAATGGTAAATCCCAATGAGTTGTAAGATTCATAAACTTAATTGTATTACTTTTTTAATCTTTTACTAACTTAAGATTCAAAGTTGTTTTAAGTTGTTTTTGTAGGGTTTAATATGTGAATCTTGGCTTCTCTAGAATGAATCAAGGTGAATCATGAAGAAAGAGGTCAAGAGATCAAGTATAATTTTCTTAAGAGAATAGTTATTATTGTTTTAGGACAATTCTTGCAAGTTCACATGTTATATCTAGTATGAAAATGCATTATTCTGTGATATTTTCTATATAGCTGCATGTTCACACATAAGACATGCTTGTCATTTGCATGAACTAGCACTCAAGATACCATCCTTACTGAATTGTGCTAAATCACGCGTGAAGAAAATAGTTTTGCTTGCATGAAATAGCACACAATATATCATCCTCCCTGAGTTGTGCTAAATCACGCATGAAGAAGGAAGTCTCACTTGTGTGAAATGTCTTCCTAAGAGCATTGTGTTCTAACTTAGTCATTTCTCCCGTGAAGACTGCTTGTGACCATGCCTAATTCTACCTATACCAAATGTGCAAAATATTAATGTTAACCATATGGTTAAATCATGCGTGAAACAACCATGTCACAGGCAAGAAATAGCACTTAGTTTGAAATACATGCTAAATCATGCATGAAACACCTTTCTCCTCACACATAATCCTACACTGCCTATATATATCTCGCTTGTCATCTCTTCATTTTCATGCCTAAACCAACATTCGTCTTTCTAGTTATACTTTCTTTCATTCTTAACTGCCTCCCTGAATCTTCTTTGGGCATTTTGGAATTTGAATTTCTTTACCTATTCTTTCTAAACTTCTTTTCATTCCTTATTTCACTCAAATTTCATCTCATTCTTCAACCTAAATCTCTTCCCAAAATTCTTTATGATGGCAAGAGCTAAGGATATTGGAAAGAGAGCCAGTGAGGAGGTAACAAGGAAGAGGATATTCACATAGGCTCTAATTAGTGAAGGAAGTAAATCACCTTCTCGATCATCCAAGAGGATCAAAACTCTAAGAAAGTCCAAGGAGCTGGCTTCAATATCAGTGCCTGCTTCGACTGATCAATGAGATGAAGCTCTGATCAGGCTTGGTCAAAAACTATCTCAAGATGGCAACAACATGCCTCTAAGTGACATTTCAGAGCCATGTATCAGAGAAGGGAAATTTCTGAGCTTCGAGCACCAGACAAGACTCAATCAATTCTTCTCCTCTACTGTGGTGGTCACCAGTTACTATACTAAATATGACTCTTTTATCAAAGCTCACTACTTTGATATAGTTGAATATTTAAGTGACTATAGAGGATTGTAGGAGCTTAATCTCAATTACTCAGCAGATGTGGTGAAGGATTTCTACATCAGTTTTGGATCGGATAAACAAAATAAGACTTATAAGGCTAATGTTTGAGGATGTCCTATGTACTTTACTACCAAGAGTTTAGGATACATGCTTGGTCTTGAAGAAAGGGGTTTGGAGCTTCAAGAATTTGATCGTGCAAATTAAAGGAATGCTCCTAGTCTTCATTCAAATGAATGAAAATTGAAGGCCATCATGATGACCGAAGAAGTACCAAATGAAGCTTTGAAGCTTGGATTTATCTTCAGACCAACATCATTCCCATTCAAGCACCAGATGCTTACATATGTTGTGGTAAGATTCTTGGCCAACAAGAGGACTACCTTCAACATATGTACTGAGTTTGAGACTGAGCTTTTGACAAGACTAATAAAGAAGTAGAAGATCAATATATGTCATTACATATTGACCAAGATACTATATGCCTCTAAGGTTGACGCCAAGAGGATGAAGGAATAGAAGAAGGATAGAAATCTCTACTTTCCTACTATTGTTTCTACAATTCTAAAGAGATTTTGTGTCAAGTACACTGAAAGAATAGTGTTAGAGCTAGAAGAATTCGAGGATACTAGCCTCTACAAAATGAAGTTTAAACTTGAAGGGAACAACTTTGTTCCAAAAGAAGAAAAAGAGCTTGCTGACCCTGTTGCCATAAGGAAGAAAATAAAGCTATTGTTGGGACTTTTGAAGCTGCTAGTGCTTCTTTTTCTCAGCCTTTTCCTCAAATGCCTACTCTACTTGATATGTCAAATGCCTTCTTTTACAAAATTCTCAATGGTATTGAAGGCAAAATTGATCAAGTAGTGGTGCATCATAAGAATGACATCAAAGGCCTTAGTAACATGATGTTGTACTTGAATGGCAAATTAAATAGAATCATGGATCACCTTGGTATTTCTAAGGCACAATGAGGGACTGTCATACAAGAAGATAAGGCTGGTCCTTTAAGGTTTAGAGAAGGTTCGGTTCATACTATTGATTCATCCTCAACCTCGACAACCCATTCTGACTAACCTCACTCACATTTCCATATACCTTCCCTTATTGACCCTTTCTATCAAGAGTAAGAAAACCTTTTCTTTCAAAAAGATCAAGGGTCATCTAACCACCTTCACCCAAAAACTCAGTCTCAAGATTCAGCTCAACACACTAATTCCCAGGCTGAATCTTAAAGCCATCGAGATACCTCAAAGCTTATCGATCCTTTTGATGGCATGCTACTCCTTATATTCCCTCTCCACCAAAATCTTCTAACACAGCCAAAACTACTGAAACACCATCCTTTAAAGAGCTCTATGAAGATATTAGTGATATAAGTATTACCAAACTTATTGGTAAACTCACACAAAATGTTAAAGAGCCTACCATGTAATGCCCTCACTAACATTACCATATGATCCTCTACTCACTCTATTAATTCATATAAAAATCAATTATTTAGAAAGTTTAGGATCCTAAATAAAATATTTTCAAAATAATTTCATAAATTACTCAAATTATAAAAACCCCTACATAATAGAAGCATTATGCAAAGGTGCATCAAAGATTAAGAAAACATATGCATTTTAATCAAATTAGATCAAAATAAGGGCCGTGCGCCATGACTCGTGCTACATTCACTATGACATGTGGGAAAGAGACCACAGCTACACACTCTGTGCCATGCGCCGTGGTATGTGGATACATGCACCGTGGCACACACACTTGATTCTGCTATTACACAATAGATTTTAGTGTGAATTTCAAATATGCATAATTTTCGCATCCGATATTCGATTGGGGTGTTTCAAGACCCACAAAAAGCTTATTTCATAATCTAACTAGTGATACTAATTTCATTTAAATTTGATATTCCGTTTGAAAATTGGACACCTAAGTGTATTTTGACCATTTTAAGTCAAAATTTTGCACTCGAGCATCACCATTTGAAACCATGTTATTAGCTACTTTTAGGGCCTTAACCACTTCCAAAAGGACCATATATACTTGATTGACCAATCACATAGATAATATAACATACATACACACAATTGACCTGTAAACTGCCCATATCACACATTTGGGCAAAATTTTATTTTTCATTCTCAATCTCATATAAGGTCATATTTATAATACAGATCACACATTCGTTATATCTATGCATAATACCATCCATCCACTAGCCCACACTATCATTCATCACAAATACAGATACATAAGGTTAGAGAAACCAAATAACTAAAATACCACAGTAAAATGCACATGGTTCCTAAGGCAACTTATATACACATTTATTGTAACATCCTAAATTTCTTAATCTTGTGTTTAATAGTTAATCGTGGGTAAATTAGTAATTAGTATGGGATTAGAGATTCGGATGACTACTTGATGATTTGACTTATTGGTATGTTGTATGAATAGATACAAGTGATGGAAGTGCATTTCGGATCAAAGCAAGTACACATGGTGAGAATGAATCTCACTATGCCATGCACTGCGGCTTTATGCTGCATGCACCGCATTGCATGGACTAAAAAATCACTTCTTAAGTCGTGAAATCTAGTGATTTTCATAAGTAAAATTTTGAGAAACACATGAGAGGAGAGACAAGAAGAGCTAATGAGCTAGAATAAGGTGTTTCAAGCCATTGGAAGGTGATTCTAATTGATAACTTATCAGTTAGCTTATGTATAACTCTTACCTTCTATTCTACACAAATTTCTCTGAAAATGAGTTATAGGAAAATTGAATCGATGGAATTTAAGGGGTTTGATTCTCACCCAAAGGTTCTTGAAAGTTAAATTAGAGCTTTGCGATTAGTTTAAAGCTAAATAGTAGAGCTTTAAACCTCATAGGCTCAAGTTTGGTTTTAGATAGAGAAAGTTAAGGCAACGATCTAATTTTTGTGAAATAAGACCGGTTAAGGTAATTCAAATTAGTAATTGGGTAGTAATAGATCTAGAATGAATAAATGAAAAATAGTTTATGGATGACTATAGCCCTAAGTAGTAAAAATGAGTTTTTGGTCAAAATGGACTAAATGACTAAAATGTGTTCAGATTGGTATATTGGACTTATGAGCAGAGAAAGAAAGCTTGAGAGTAGCTATTGTGATAGTTGAAATCCATGAGTAACATTTCTAGTAATAGAAAGGTTGAGTTAACTGAATAACTTCCTTTGTTTGACTGTTTGTTGTAACTATATGTTAGTATGCTATGTAGTGCATAAACTTGTTTTGGATTAAACATGATTTATATTATTGTATGAATGTTGCATGAAATAGCTTTTGATTGAAATAAAGCATTAAAATGTGATTTCAAATAGAATATATTATATGTATGTGTTATGTATAAGAAAGTGTAAATTGGTAAATGAGAACCTTAAATGGTTTAGAAATGCATGATCATAGGAGTGAGAGTTCACCCGAGTAGAGGAGATGATAAAGACCACATGGAAAGGTTTCCTTAGTACCTGATAGGGTGCGGTGTTGGAAACAATTCTCCTTAGTGCCTTGTAAGGTGCAATGTTGGAGATGATCTCCTTAGTGCCTATTAAGGTGCGGTGTTAGAGATGAGAAACTCCTTAGCGTCTTTGTTATGTGGTGTTAGAGTCAATGATGCCCTATTATGTGTATTGGGGGACACCACAATCCTTATTGTGCATTAGAACATCTTTGGCTGGATGATTCTACCACTACAGGTGAGCTCAAGGCTAATGAGAGTATATATTAGTTTAAGGTGAGCCTATGGTTATGTGTCAGGGTGATTTAGAGGTTTGGTTGTAGTGATCATGCTATAATATGCTATATGATGATGAGATATGCTATAAGATGCTGTGGAATGGCATATGTGAAAGTGAAAAGGAATGAAAATGAGATATGTGATATAAATGCTATTTTAATGAGATTTCAATGATATACTATACCCTACTTTCATATTGTTGCATGTAATAATCAATAGGAGTGAATTATTCTGTTACTGAGATTTTTATCTCACCCCCATGGTTACATATTTATAAGATCGAGAAGTGACCAGGGCAAAGGAAGAAATTCCGAATTGGCTTGAGTTGTGAAGCCATGTGGACTCAAGGTTTGTGTAATGATCTGAACTAAGAATTCTTATGTATATGTGTAAATGAGTTGCCATAGGGTTCCTTTAAAGCTTTCTAACACAAAATTATAGGCTCTACTGGATCAATCACATATTAACCTGAGCTCACTTTCGGTGGTAGAAATACTCGACCAAAGGCAATCTATCCCACCTATGAGCTGTGGTTTCCTTCTTTTCACACATTTGTGATAGAGGAATCGTTGACTCCTAACCATACCCTAACGGGCACTAGGGAGTTGCCAGACTGCCAGGATGTCCCACAGTAATAGTCCCATAATATGCTATACCGAATTACCCATACCGAATTACCCATAGTACTATCTTGTAATATGCTATACCAAATATCTAATGGTGATAGCTCGACTATATGGATTTGTTCACTCCCATCTCCACACACACACATCCATACATATCTTGGGTAAACTCTCACCCCTATAATCATGCTTCAAACACATAGTTCACTACTTTTCTATAATTTTCATGGTATATATATATACCAAACAAAGCTAGAAATCATCAATTTTTATTTCACAAATCACCACTCATCTCAAGCATTATCACACTTACTCACAAAATTGTCTCATTATTCTTACTTTAAATTAGGGCAAATTATGCCTATAGCCTCAAAGCTTTATCGTTCCGACTTAAACCAGTTATAAAGTACTAGGAAAGTCCTCATTATACTCACACGCTTTGCACCGAGACCTCATTGTTCTACTCATATCTACTAACACAATATCTTAAAGAGTTAATATAACTTTCCATTATCTAGAATACTAATTTCACGTTAAATTACTAATTAATTCCATAATCAGTCATTAACACATGATTAGAAATTTGGGATGTTACAATTCTATCCTCCTTTTAAGAATTTTGTCCCCAAAATTGAAATAACTATACATACACGTATAGAAGGGAACAATTGAGGGTACTGCTGTCTCATTTTAGCTTCTATCTCCCAGGTCACGTCACCAAGAGTCATACCCCTCCAAAACACTTTTACCAGTTGAATAGTCTTGTTTCTTAATTGTTTATCTTTCACATCTACTATTCATTCTAGTTTTGCTTGGTGGCTCATATTTTCTTACAACTTCACTCTTTAGGCTCAATCACATAAGAAGGATCCAGTTGGTACTTTTTAAGCTGAGACACGTGAAATACATTATGAATCCTAGATAATTAGGGAAGTAAGGCAATCTAATAGGTGACTGGCCTAATTTTCTCTAGGACTTCAAATAGACCCATGAATCTAGGAGTTAATTTCTTAGCTCTAATTGATCTCCCGATCTCATTACTAGTATAACTTTCAAAAATATATAGTCACCTACTAGAAACTCCAATGGTTTCCTTCTTTGATCAACATAACTTTTCTGCTTGCTTTGAGCCGTCAATGGCTTTTACCTTATCAACTCAATCTTTTGTATAGTCTGATCCACAATATCAAGACCTATAATGCTTCTTTCACTCAGCTCAGTCAAACATAATGGCGATTTACACTTTCTTTCACACAAAGCTTCATATGGTGCCATTTGAATGCTAGAATGGTAGCTATTATTGTAAGCAAATTCAAGTAATGGTAAGTAATTATCCCATCTTCCATGCAGCTCCAGTACATAAGATCGAAACATATCTTCTAAAGTTTGAATGGTTTGCTCTACTTGTAGTTTGGAGATGATAAGTTTTACTAAACTTCAATGCAGTACCCATAGCTCTTTACAATACTCCTTAAAATTTAGATGTAAACCTTGAATCTCAATCAAAAACTATATCCTTAGGTATTCCATACAAACACACAACCTCTTAGATCTACTCAATCAGTAACCAAAATCTTTCAAAGGAAGAATATTCTAAAACATAAACAAACTAAATCTTCCTTTTGCCAAACTATTAAGGAACTAATTACTAAAGAACCTGAGGACCAAGGACCTGAAGATTAGCCTTAGCAAAGTCAAGCTTCTTTGCCACCTAAAGGACAAGTTGAAGATGTTGATCCAGAATGGCCTCAACCTTCTCCTTGAGCTACTGATAGCTCAGCTAATGCATTGGGTCCCATTCTACTATAGACCTAAATGATTCTTTTACCTGGGTAATGATTCTATCAACTCCTACCTTTAATCCAAAATCTCTATCTGATAGAGAAATTTTGAAAGCCCATGTCAAATATCATGTTTCCTCTCTCTTAGGAAGGCTTGCATCTTTTTGATAATGCTAAAGAGGGAGAAGATATAATAGAGAGATAGGCTAGACTTAAAGGGGAGTTGTAGCCTTATAGGAAGAAATCTTTTTGTATAGCTCTTTTTCATTGATCATCTGTTATGCTATGTCTTGTAATATATATGTTATCAATAAAATATTCTATGTTTTTCATTCACGTGTTCAATTTCTTAATTGCAAATTTAACTATTCTGCGCTTTTAATTCTCCCATATTACTTTAAAGGGGAGTTTTGTATTAAATAAAACTAAGAACCTTGATCTTAAGGTTTTGTCTTCATCAAGAAGGGGGAAATTGTTGGATCATGTGTTCTAATTATTACAAAATTAAGAGAAGAGGTATTTGTTATGTGTACAGATATAAAGAATCATAGATGAAGATAAAATCTCAAGTGTAACATCTTGAATTTCTTAATCTTAAGTTTAAAGGTTAATCGAGGCTAAAGTGAAAGTTAGTATAGGATTAGAACTTCAGAAAATTAATTGGTATTTTGACTTGTTTGTGTGTTGTGTGAGCAGATATGGGCAAGAGGAGTGTATTTTGGGTTGAAGCAAGTACGCATGGTGAGAATAAATCTCATTGTGCCACGCACTGCAGCTTGTGTTGCATGCGCCGCAGTGCATGGACTAAAAATTGCCTTCATAAGTTGTCAAATTTTAGAATTTTTAGAGGAGTAAAATTGAGAAACAAACGAGATAGAGAGAGGTGAAGGGCTGAGAAGCTAAGTCAAGCCATTTTGACTATTTATTATAATTATGTGTTAGTATGCTATGTAGTACATGAAAAAGTTTTAAACGGACCATGTTTTATAGCATTGAGTGATTGTTGTGTGAAATGGCTTTTGGTTGAAATAAAGCATTAAAATTTATAATTTCAAATGTAAAGTATAATATGTATGTGTTATGTGTAAGAAAGTATGTGAAATGGTAAATGGAACCTTAAATGGTTCAAGAAAGTATGATTATAGGGGTGGGAGTTCACTTAAGTGTAGGAGATGATAAATACCATATGGCAAGGTTTCTTAGTACCCGTTAGGGTACGGTGTTGGAAACAATTCTCCTTAGTGCCTTGAAAGGTGCGGTGTTGGAGAAGATCTCCTTAGTGCCTATTAAGGTACAGTGTTAGAGATGAGAGACTCCTTAGTATCTTTGCATTGTGGTGTTAGAGTTAACGATGCCCTATTGTGTGTATTGGGGGAAACTATAGTTTGTATTGTGAATTAAAACATCTTTAGCTGAGTAAATCTACCACTGTAGTGAGCTCAAGGCTAATAAGAGTGTAGATTAGTCTAAGGTGAGCCTATAGTTTCATGTCAGGGTGATTTAGAAGTTCAGTTAGTAGAGATCATACTAGCATGTTATGTGATATGATGAGATATTGCTTGAGATAATATGGAATCCTATGTGATTGATGAAAAGTTGAGAATGAAATGAGATATGTGATATAAATGCTATTTTATGAGGTTTTAATGATATACTATGTTTACTTCCATATTGTTGCATGTGATAGTCATTAGGAGTTAGTTATTCTGTTACTAAGATTTTTATCTCACCCTGTGGTTACATGTTTACAAGACCGGGAAGTAATCGGGGCAAGGGAAGAGGGTATGGTCCGGCTTGAGTTGTGAAGCTGTGCACTCTGAGTTGGTGTAATGTATTGAACTAAGACTGTATATATGTGTATAAATAAGTTACCACAGGGTTGAATGGATGAATTGAATAGAGATTTTGTGAAATCTAGCTTGATTGTGTTTATATGTGCTGAAATGAATCAAGAGGCTATGGTTAAGTATGTTTGTATTGAAATGGTTGTTTATGTTAGTGAATCTCAAGCCAACGGACAAATTATGATGAAATGAGTAATTTGAGGACTAAGATTATATTGTGAATATGAATATGTTTGAATGAGATGAGAAATAGCCCAGTGGACTAAATTATGCCAAGAAATGGCAAAGTGTGTAAAGTTAGTGAATTGTGAAAATTGGCTGTAGAAGGGTCAAATTTTGATGTATGACTATGATTGAAATATATTATTTTTAATAAAGTGTATTAAATTCTTTTGGACTTGATTCAAGGCCTAGTGAGGTTTAATTAGTGAAAGGGATCGATTTGAGTGCTTGGGTGCGTAAATTTTTCAAAAAAAGTGACTTTTTACACCTAGGTATCCAAATTTTGATCAGACCATTAGATTATATCCAAACCTATCTCATTAGTTAGCATATGAGTTAAGCTTTGTGTGGGTGCTTGAATTACTCTAATTGGATGTCGTATGTAAAAATGGCACATGCCCGAAGTTTATCATTTTTGCTGTCAAAATGACAGCAGAAAATTAGACAGGCACACCGCGGCGTATGGTCACACATGCTATGGCTCACAACTTAGAAAGGGTGAGTGTGTGGCTCTATGCCACATGCTACGGCACACGGACTGCACGCTGTAGCGCATGGACCATTTCTCAATTTTATTTTGTGATGAAACGCATGCCATTGGGATAGGAATGTTGGTGGGTTTTGTCCACTACATATTAGAAGAGTGTATGATTTACTTCCACTGTATATTTCTCTGATTATATTGTGAATTGAATGATTTTACAAAATAAGTCTTTGGCTGAAGCTTTTAAAATGAAATTTGATTATTATGATTGATATGAGGTAATGGTAACACCGTAATTTTCTCATATATTGAGTGGATATAAAAGGAGGTTAATCAAGAGCATGAAGAATCAAGAGAAGATGAAGATATTTAGGATAAGTTATTTAAATTCTTTTAGATTCAATGTGAAAATTTTGAGAGCTTAATCACTTTTCATATTCATTAAAATGAATGCATCATATGTCTCATTTTTATGCATTAAGACTTATCTAAGTGTATTAAAGCTTGCAAACAATGTCTTTTTTGCGTGTTGAAATTCATTGTAGCTAGTTGCAATGTGAGGTGCAGAATCACACTTGATTCTACACGTCACTCACAGAATCTGTAGGTTAGGCACACTAGTTGATGAATCATGTAAGAGTCGAGAAGTGATTCACACGTGATTTGTCACTTGTGTTATGTCATACCTTAAGCTTTGCTTCTATATGCAAAATCACGCATTGTTGTCCACCCAAGTTTTACCAACCATACTTTATTACATTGTGTCAAAGTGCTAATTCACATGTTAGATTTGATAGTAGCCACGCGTGATTTGTCACTTGTTGCACATTCACTTTTCGTTTTTTTGAGCCTTAAGTAATCTCAAGTCAAGTTCAATTTGTTCACTTGTATGACCATTGATTCATAAATACATATCTCTTAATCATGAAAAATCTTACTTGAGTCATGTGTTGTTCCATGCTTGAAAATGCACCCAAACAAGTTTGTACATTATTGCCTGCTATTTCATGCGTGAGTGAATGTGTGATCTACACATAATTTATCGTCCTATATAGATTAAGTCTCAATATGGTTATTTCATGTGTGATAGCCTTCTGGTTCCAAGTGAGTTTTGTTCATAAGAATTGGCTTTGGTATTCTATTAGCCATTTCATGTATGAGAGCAAAGAGGTTCCATATGTGATTTGTCACACAGAACTAATAATGGTTTCTCATATGCAAAACCACGTGTGAGAGCTAAAAGTTTACTTGCAGGTTTTAACACACAAAAATGAATGCATATTCACAGATGCAAAACCACGCATGAGAGCAAAGAGGTACCATGCAAGTTTTAGCACACAAAACTGAATGCTTATTCATAAGTGCAAAACCATGAGTCAGAGTTCATGTGGTTCACACATGATTTATCACTTATACATATCTGGAACAAGTTAAGTGCAATTTCATGTGTGATTATGCTAGTCACTCACAAGAAATTGCACCAACAGATAGAATCACTGTTCCAATGGTTTATCAACTACTAAAACTAGATATATGATTCATTTTTGAGCTAGAACTAGGACTAATGATCTTTAAGTGAACAAATCATTATTCAAGCATTTGAAAAGCTTTCAAATTGTGCTTTTACATCTTGCATTCATTCATCATTCTTGAAAATAATTGTGAAAAGATCTTATAATTTTATAAGCTTTCAATTGTAATTTCATATACTTTTTAAGAGAGTTTCATGTGAAAGTTGATTTCATCACTTAAAAATCTTGAAAAGGTATTTTTCTAGTGTGTAACAACTTGCTAAGTTGTAGCAAGGTTTGTTGAGTGATTCAAGATAAGTTAAGTCTTGAGAGTTGTATTGTGGTGGCAAGCACCTATTAAAGCTTGTGAACTTAGTTGAAAATCTCAAGTGTAATCTTCAGGACTGGACGTAGGCCAAGTTTGAGGTTGAACTAGTATAAATCTTTTGTGTCTCATCTTCTTCCTTCATTCCTAAGTTCTTCTCTCTTTCAAGTTTTTAAAAATTTTTAAGTGTCACCCAATTCACCCCCTTCTTGGGTGCCAGCCTATCCTAACATTGAGTACCTAGAATCACATCAATAGCAAAATTCAATTCTCCCCATCTGGGAGTAATCTAAGGAACTCATTTTGAAATACATTAGGAAATTTTCTAACCATAGGATTTTGTTTCAAGCTAAAAAATGGTTTCTTGACATCCTTTACTAAGGTCAAGTACCCTTGGCAATGTTTCATCAAAAGCCATAGGCCTTTACAAATAATTGTAGGCTGGTCAGTCTTTCCATTTAATTCCCTTGAAAAAAAGGAATTTATATGAGAATTTCAAATCTCACCACTTTCAAGTGGCAGTCAACCATGGCATAATAGAAAGCTAACTAATCCTTGTCTAAAATCATATAAAATTAGTCATATTTAATGTCATCAAATTAACTAGAGTTTCTTTACTCTCGAGATACTTCATAAGATTTGTATCCTTGTGAAACTAAGAGATTCTCATACCAAAGTAGCAACTATAAAAGGATTATCAAACTTAGTGGGTTACATCATTTGAAGCTTAACCATCCTATCTAGTTATAGTATAAATACATTCTTGTCCTTGTCCTGAAGATTGTCTTTGATTTTCAGCTACTTCTTCGGACATACCTCTACTAGCTGTAGCAGAAGCCGCACCCACTGAAGTAGTCAAGCCAGGAGGTGGTCGAACATATCCCTAACTAGACATTGATTAACAAGTACTAGATGCCTTATGACAAGATCCAAAATGAAAATTTGCACAAGTAGCACAATAAGGTCTAACATAAACTAGATGATATAACATTCACTAAGATTATGGTTTAGGATTTCGAAAACTACATCCAAGAATTGGAACACTAGTAGACAAAGAGACGTAGGATCTGGGCATCTCAAGGTTTGGCATCTCTTCTTAATGTCCTCAAGAAACATTACTGGTCTTTCTTTCTCATCGATTTCAGAGAAAGTAAGAGAATTCATCTTGATAAAATCAATCAACTCCACTAAAGTGGTCTTTTCTCTAACGGTACTATTAGTTTTCCTCTATAGTATAATGTCTATATAATGAAGTACTCTTAAGAGATTCAAAATTTAAAGGCTCAATCTCAAATAGAATCTTCTAAGTATGCCTATAAGGTTGATTACCCTTAATCTTGGCTTGCCTATAGCCTTGCCCTCAACCACTAAGGGACAATTCATTATGTGGAGTATAAGAATTATTAGATGCTCTACTGCTACTAGAACTTCTACCAAAAGGACAATGCCTAGGAGACATTCTCACTGTACAAAGAAACATAACAAATACTTAATTCAAAATATAGAAATTATATAGGAAACATGATAGATAAGGAAAAATAATTACTCTTTGGGACTCCCTAAAAGGTCTTCAATGAAGCCTTAATTATTACTATGCTCGGGTTCATAATAAAACTTGGGACACTAAAGAAAAAGCCTTGCTCCATGAAACTATAGAAACATAGGCTCTAATACCATCTATCACATCTTGATATTAAGGATATGATTGGCACAGAATATGAGATAACCTCACATTCCATAAGCCTTAATTAATTAAAAGTTAAGCTAAATTATCAATATATAATTTTTACATGTGTTTATAAAGTGCATAAAGTCTTAAATGTTTGTAAAAATTAAGGTAGAGTCTCCCCTAGAATTTGGACTCCCAAAATTCCTACAATAGCAAAACTAGCCCATCAATCTAATAAAGAAGACTAGCTCCACACTAGTAGATTACATATCAGCAAAATAAAACTAGGACCTAACTATGGCATACGTGGAGCACTAACTATCACTGTATAATATAATGAATATTTATATTAAAATAAATGATTGAAGTGTGCTTCCATTGTCCAAACAATAATAAAGCCCCTTAATGATCAGAAAGAGGTGCAGGGTCAATTACATTATCTGAGACTAAAGAAATTTCTAGTAAATAGCGTCCTAATCAAAATTATAGATAAAACATGTAAAAGTAGTAATTAATAAATTTGGTTTAAAATAAATCAATGGAATATTAAATCACATATTATAACTACCAATAAATGACAAAATTGCTCAACAACATAACCTCAAAATAAAGCAATAATTTTGGAATTTTATATGTTATCAAGAATCATACAATTAATAAAAAAATACAAAAAAGATTTCAAATGATGATATAATCGAGGATAAAAAATATAAATAACTAATACAAAACAATAAATTTTTAAATCCAATCTAGGAGGAAATTACCATATAAAATGATATACAATTAAACAACAATGTATTTATTATAATAAATTTAAAATTAATAATTTTTTGAAAATTTCATTTTTTTAGTTGGGCTTAATCAAAATGATTAACGAGCATGGACACACAGTCCATGAGGGTTAGTAACCAACAAGTGTGGACATATAGTTTACGAGGGTAAGTCACCAACAAATGCAGCTTAAAGCCATGAAACAAGTGTAGGCATGTAGCCCACGAAACAAGCGTGAGTATGATGCTCACAAATATCCATCCCTCCATTCTACGTGTGTAGGTGTGCATAAGGCTAGCACTTCCTACAAGCACCTTACTAGCTTGGTGTACCATGGTGCGTCAAGGGCTAATAGAAATGCCGTCAGCATCCAGCATTCTGAACTCATTCCCTCTAATAAAAATTATTAAGCATGCAAGGAGTTAAAAAAAAACTCAATAATTTCATTTTCAAAGTATATCGTTTAACTACTGCCTTCTATTTCTAAACTCATTTTCATTTTGTCCTTGCACAAAAAATTGTATAAAAAGTTTTCATATCAATATAGAGTTAAATCATTAACTTACTTTTAAAAAATTAGAACCATTTGTTCTATATCAATTTCAATCAATTCTTATTCATAACATAAATTATAAAAATAGAATTCACAAGAAAGTTTATACAACTTATAAAAGAATAATATTAAAATAAACACTTTGCAAGAAATTATTTGGGATACTACCCACTCATTTGAGAGTTTTTTAATAATTTCTAAAGCTTACTCCTCTTCAACTTCTCACTTATATCTAGAATAATTCTAGAAAATTCCTAATAAATAAATCATAATCCTAAAATCACTTATCAAGGAATTTCTAAGCAATTGGTGACATTCAAATTCAATCCAAAACAACATCACAACCTAAAACATGCAATAATAAATTCATTACCAATATAGTATTTTATCAAAACCCAATTAAAGCGAGAGAAGACATTTCCATCCCTTTTGCACCTTCTTAAAGATTAATAAAGTGCTACAACTATAATTCAATTTAACACAATCTACTCTAGGTACTTTAGGATCCGAATTTAATGATCAAATCACTGCTTATACATATTCCTTCAAAACTAGTAGTAGGGAAATTGAACAACTTGTATTTTGCCAAGTTCCTCTCTTAAACATCTCAAGCTTAGCACCACATTGCATATGAACACAAACAATCACATGCATAACTAAACTTCTATTTAGAAATTAACTATTTTAATTCAACCAAATTACTCTTTTAGGCTTTTCAACAAATACCTTATAGGCATCCTAATTGACCCATAAATAAATGTTTCCTTAGCCCCTTGTCAACAATATCTTCTTCTTCTTCCTCTTCCTTTTTTTTACTTCCAAATTTGTAATTTGCCAAGAGCACAATCCAATCCAATTCAACTTCCAAACCAAATTCCATGTAGCAACGAGTTCCAAAAACCATCCTAGCTTAAATATTGAAGCAAACACTCAGTCAACCAATAGCACCCAAAAAAGATATGTATATATATATATATAAGCACACTGTAGGACAAAGAAAAGTGGAAACCAATGGCTAAATTCCGAAGGTTCTTCATGGCAGCCACAATCACAATGATGCGAGCTCAAATTCAATGACAATCAAAGGGAGGAGGTGTGCTGATCAAAAATTAAGGGAGCATGAGGGTTTTAACTTACATAGCCAACAACAACAAAACAAGAAGTGAAGATGAGCTTACCACACACCTGGACATAAATAGCCGTTAGCTGAAAAGGAAGGAAAATGAAGCACAAACACACCCACACACATGAGAACAGATTAGAGGAGAAAGATAGGAAAACATGAAGCAGTGGCAGAAATTTCAGCAACTCTCAATGGAAAGAAAAGAAGTAGAGTACTTGTCATAGCCCCAGTATTAACAGTATGACCAGCACGGAATATGACATAAACTCATATTCCATAAGCCTTAATTATCTAAATATTACACCGTAATAGTGATAGATAAATTATATTGATCAACAAATCATATAATATATTTATATATAATTATAAAGTTCGTAAAGTCTTAAACATTCAATAGAAAATTTGGCAAAGTCTCCCTTGTAATTAGGACATCCCAAAATTTCTACAGTCAATAAACCTATTAGCTAATCTAAAAAATGAGCTTAGTTCCACACCAACAGATTACATAATAACAAAATAGGACCAAAACCTAAGTACAATATACTTGGAGCACTAACTACCATTGTATAATGAATATTTACATTAAAACAAATTATTGGAGCATGCTTCCACTGTTCGAAAAGTAATACAGCCCCTCAATGATCAGTAGGAGGTGCAAGGTCAACTACATTATCTAAGACCAAAGAAATTTTCCAGTGAGTAGCATCCCAATCAATATTATAGATAAGACACATAAAAGTAATAATTAATAAAATTTCGATTAAAACACGTCAATGGAATATTAAAATACATATTTTAACTAATAATAAATGACAAAGTTGCTCAACAATATAACAATGAAATAAACAAATAATTTTGGAATTTTATAGGTTATCAAGAATCATACAACTCATAAAAATAAATAAAAGGAATTCAAATAATAATATAATAAAAATTGTTTGTAAATAACTAGTATAAAACAATAAATTTTTAAATCCAATCTAGGAGGAAATTTACCATATAAAATCATATATGATCAAACAACAATTTGTTTAAGAGTAAATTTAAAAATAATAAGTTTTAAAAAATTCACTTTTAGTGGGGCTTTATCAGAACAATTAACATGCGTGGACACATAGTTCATGAGGGTAAGTAACTAACAAGCGTAGCTCGAGGCCAAAAAAACAAGCATAGGCATGAAGCCCACAAAACAAGTGCAAGCACGAGGCCTATGAAAACAAGCATAAATACAATGCTGACAAATAATTATTCCTTCATTCCACGTGTGTTGGCCCTCACATGGGGCTAGCACCTCCTAAGCACCCTGCTAGCTAAGTGTACAATAGCATGCCAAGGGTTAATAGAATTGCTATTAACATCTAGTGTTTTGAACTCAATCTCCTAATTAAATCAAACATGCAGAAAGTTGAAACATTCATTTAAAACCATTTTTTTCAAAATATAATATTCAGCTTTCAATTATTTTTTTCAATTTTTCTCCATGCACGAATCATCGTGTTAACCACTGTCATATAAATTGTAAAATTTAAATAATGAAAATGCTTGGAATAAATAATTCTTAACAATAGCATAATTCTTAATGAAAATAAAGTAGATTCTATAACGAACAAATTAATATAAAAGTGAGGTATGTAAGAAGAATTGTATAAATTATAAAAATAGAATTAACAAGAATATTTATACAACTTATAAAGGAATACTAATAAAATTTAAATAAATAAATTTTATAAACACTTTGTAAGAAATTATTTAGAACACTACTCACTTACCTAAGAGTTTTTCAAGAATTTTAAAGCTTATTCACTTCATCTTCTCATTTTAATTCCAATGGTGCCATTAATTTTCTAACAAGTAAATCACAAGCCTAAAATCACTTATTTATTCTTTCCTTGATGTAAGTAAGTTAGTATTTAGCATCCTAATCTCCAACAACTAACAAATTCTCTTTCGCCAATAAGTTCTGCCAACACTCTTTAATTTCACATGTTAAATAATTTTCTCAAACAATTGGCAGTATTTTATTGAACATTTTATTGGCACCAATTTTTAAATTTTAACACTAAGTTCTTCCTTCAAATCCCATCTCAAAATTCTTCTAACAATTTTGCAGCATTAATGCATAATGCTTTTTCCTATCAAATTTCCCATCAAAAATCAATTAAACTCAATAACAATATTCAAGCCCACACTATCGTCATCATGCTTTCGGTATAAAATTCTTAAACTTAATTCATCTTCTCCTCCCTACACGTCCACTGGCAGCAACAGCACAAAAAAAAAAATGCATTTAAATCACACCCTCACACACACATGGTCATTAAGAAGAAGAGTTTATAGCTTCTTATCTTAATTATCGGCAATGACAGAGGAGGGAAGGAAAAAGAAAGTGCCTACGGAACAGGGGAGAGGAAATTCGACGCAAGTCAACCACAACACCGTTAGAGGAGGAAGGGTCTGGCGTTTTCGTGATCACCCGCATCAGTCACAATGGAAGAAGACGACAGAGATGGAATGGAAGATGAAGACCACACACTCTACACCAGCGAAAATTACAGAGCAAGGAGGCAAGACAGAACCAGTGATGGAGGATGAAGTGGAAGCTGGCGGCAGGAGGAAGAATGATGGGAAGATGGTCACCGAAGGCACAGTACCATGAGCTTGCTAGAAAAATCGAAGAGGAATGGGGAGAGAGAGACAGAGAGAGAGAGAGAGAGAGAGAGAGAGAGAGTCGATGAACCAGAATGAGAAAGAAGAAAGCTCCCGAAAATTTTTTCCTCCGCTGGTACGTGTATTTGGCCGAAAGAAGAAGAAAAAAAATCTGAACATAAAATTTAATTAGGAAAATTATAAAAAAGAGCACAGGAAAAATTACAAGGAAAATTACAAGAAAGAATACAAAATTTTCCTATAATTTAAAACACAATAAAGCCAAACTTTTACTTAATAGAAATTGAACTCTAAATCTTGAAGAAAGTTACTAGCATAAGTTCTACTAAATTACCACTCTCTACTTGCTATAAAACTAATTTAAATAAAATATCAATTGAGAAATAAATTTTTTATTTAATTTAAAATTTAGGATCATTACAGTACTACTCACCTCCCACTAACACAGAATAGCACAATGATAGGGAAAGAGAATCAGCAACCTAACTCCACCGTGGTTAGGGTGCGTGAATGAGAAGGATGGCAGCAGATGAAGAAAACACCCACTCAACGGTGAGCTAAGAAAGTGGATAAGAGTCTAAAAGATGAACCGATGAGTAGGGTCTATAGAAATGTATAATGGGGGTGGAGAAACGAAAATGGGACGCTCTATTTTTTTTCATTCATTTACAAGAACAAGTGAATTTGATAAAAGAAGTTTTTTGGAAAATTACAAAAACGAGTAAGAAAAAATCACAACAAAAGGCACACAAAATTTACTAGAAAGAGCAAAAAAATTTTCTATAATTTAAAACTAGACTCTTGCTCAAAAAAATTTGGACTCTGAATCCTTGAAAAAATTTCTAGCATAAATTCTTATAAACTACCCCTTTCTATTTACTATAAACTTTATTTAAATAATATATCCATTGGGAGAAAAATTTTGTTCAATTTAAAATTTAATGTCATTACATAATCAATTCTCATCGGTTTCCATATGAAATAGTTAGATGTACCTTATAAATTTTAATAGTTAGACTTACCTTATGAACAATGTAAAAATTATTTTTTATTTGGATAAATCAGAAAATTATTCTTTGCATTTTAGATCTAGTAGCACCTTAGACCTTAAACTTGTTTATTATGAAAATTATTTATTAACTTTTGAAAACAATGTAATATGACCCTTGTTGTTAACATAAGTTAACTTTGGCTGTTAGTTAACAATAAAATTATAGAAAAAGGACTTTACAAATTACAATAAAGGACGAATAAATTACAGAAAAGACCAAAAAAATTGTTTGGTTATTGTAAAATATTCAAATGAGATTTTAAAATTGATGTATTTTAACATTATAATCATTCGCAATTTTTCTGTGTTTCTATCATCGAAAGCTGTTATATTAAACAATATTCCAAGCTTTATAGCAGAAACAATATTCCAAGTTAATTTACAGAAGATGGTGATGTTAAACTACGGCTTGAACATGTCAACCAAATACATGCATGTAACACAAACAGAGGCCATATAAGTCTGAATAAGTAGCACACCAAAATGACAAGACTAGGCACTACAAAACATGACTTTTGACAACGATAAAAAAAAATCATAGCCAAAGGTCTACTTTTGGTAATGACAATTAGAAGTTGCCACTGAAAGTAGACTTTTGACGGTGACATTGTGTCGCCACTAAAAATAACCGCAAAAAGTCAATTTTTAGAGGCGACATTTAATTGTCGCTACTAAAGGGCCCCTTTTAGTGGTAATATTTAATTGTTGCCACTAAAAATCACTTTTCATGGTGACAAACTATCACCACCAAAGTATTTTCATAAAAAATAATTAAAAAATTAAAAATAGTTTATGTAATTACTTTTTAGTGGCGGGTATTTTCATAAAAAATAAAAAAAAATAATTTATGTAATTTCTTTTTAGCAACGACAAACCTTCGCTGCCAAAAGTATTTTTATAAAAAAATAATTAAAAAATTAAAAATAATTTATGTGATTATTTTTTTTTTTTGAATAGATAAGGCAGGCCAAAGCCTGAAGTAGAGACAAACAATTAAGTAAAGCTAGAAGGGAAATAAACCCAAAACAAACTAAGCAAACTATAGCTTATCCACAAGAACTAAGTCACTGCATTCAGCAGGAACATTTGCCAACACGGTCAGATTATCACTTTCCAGGTGAGCATTCTTGGACAAACAGTCTGCAACCCTATTTGTTTCATGCCTAGCAAAAGCTAGTTTGACGTCAGAGTTGGAGAATAGGAAGTCTCTTGTTGAATTGATTTCAACACACATTGGGTGGTCATCATCAACACCAGTTTTAGGAATAAATATAGCCTCAGCAGCGTCCGAACAAATGGTAACTTGACTGAGATTAAACTGTTGGCAAACTTCAAGACCAGAACAGATAGCTTGAATTTCAGCTAATACACTAGGTAGAAACCCCAGCGAGCATTTAAAGCCCAACACCCAATTTCCCTCTTTGTCACGTATGACTCCTCCACATGCCGCATGCCTTTGGTTGTCAACAGAACCATTGACATCCATTCTAAGAGTATTACCTGGCAGCGGGGTCTAATGGGTGAGGTTGGAATCCTCACATTAGAATATTTCGTGTTTGTATTTTCCCTGTACTTCAAACTCCCTTAGCTTGTAAAGATATTGGAATTTTAGGTCTAGAGGTCTTGTATATTTGTCTTCCATAGCTTTTTTGCACCTAGCTTTCCAAAGTAGCCAGCAACCATGACTGAAAACTATAAACCATGGCCACTTGCTGAAGGTTTCATTTCCAAAGGAGTTTATCATGTTGTTCCTAAGCCAACCCTGTAAACTCATGTCAAAAAACACAAGAGAGATTGTGGTTAAGTAAATGGTTCTAGAAAATTTTAGCCTCACAGCAATCCCTCAAGATATGGATAACACTCTCTTCATAATTACACTCAAAACACAAGTATTTCTCTCGGCTAACCCCCTCTTCACTCTCAGAGAATTAGTGAGGTTCCTCTCTTGAGAAGCTTGCCATAGGAAGAATTTAATCCTTTCTGGAAGGGGCCAGTACCAAAGGTTCTTCAGGAAACTATTAGGCAGGCCTCTATCAGGACAATGGATAAACTGATAAGCCAACTTCACAGAGAATGAGGCATCTCCAAATTCCTGCCAACAAAACACATCTGGGTTATTTCCCATTGGTACACGAACATTAAGAATTTTATTAACAACCTCTCGTGGGAGAAATAGAAGGCATTTGTTTACATCCCATATTCCAGAGGGCAACACAAAATCAGCAACAGTATCAATAAGATTAAGGCTACTCTCATTGCGTGTTACATAGTGGATTAGAAGTTGGTCTAGAGGTGACCAAAGATCCCACCAAAACTTGGTATTTCGCCCGTTATTGATTTTCTAACCCACACCCGCTTTAAAAGTTTCCCATACATCGCAAATGCTATGCCAAGTTACAGATAACCTCCTCTTTCTGATAATAGAAGGCATTTCATTCTCTCCACACTTATATTTGGTCCTCAGGCATTTAACCCACATCATAGATGGTTTCATGATTAAGGCCCAACAGAGTTTCATAATAAATGCAGTGTTCTGGCATTTAAGATCTTTAATGCCTAACCCTCCTTCTGGTTTAGTCCGTTTCACGATATCCCAAGCAATCAGATGGATTTTCCTTTTTTCTGCTTGTTGACTCCAAAGAAAGCTGCGACAGAGTTTCTCTACCTCCTTCAACACCCCAGATGGTAAGCGATTTGTTTGCATGTGATACGAGGGCATAGCAGATAGAACAGCCTTAATCAGGGTAGTTCTCCCTGCTATGCTTAAAAATATGCTCTGCCAGGAGGAAAGACGTTGATGAACCTTTGTGAGGATGGGTGAGAACATTTTCTTAGTGACTCTTTTATGAATTAGTGGAATACCTAAGTATTTCCCTAAATCAGCGATAAGGCCAATACCCAATATGTGGTTGAGCTCCAAGCTTATATTAAAATGGACATTTTTGGAGACAAAGATCTTAGATTTCAGTAAATTAGCTCGATGCCACGAGACAAGACAAAACTTGTGTAAAACATCCCTTACCAGAGCTACTTAAGAAATGGAGGCTTCACAAAAAAGGACAAGGTCATCGGTGAAAAAGAGGTGTGAAAGGTGGGGACCATTGACACTGAATTTAATAGGTTTCCTTCTTCTATTATTACACTCTCTTTAAATCAGTTGTCTAAGTATTTCCATACATAAGACGAACAGATATGGACTCAGAGGATCACCCTGTCGTATTCCTCTTGTTGGAGAGAAAGCTTCAATTTCTATCCCATTCCAAAGGACCCTTATAGTGGCTGTAGAGACACACTTCATTATTATATTGATAAAGGAAGTTCCCAAACCCAAGCTTGTAAGAGTATCCTCTATGAAAGACCATTTTAGATGGTCATAGGCTTTTTCTTGATCAATCTTCAAAGCCATATACCCTTTCTATCCAGATTTATACCTCATAGTATGAAGAGCCTCCTGTGCCAGGATAACATTATCACTGCTGTGCCAACTAGGGATGAAGCTGCATTAGTTAGGTAAGATTAAATGGTCAAGGTGCACACGTAGTCTGTTGGCAAGAATTTTGGTCACTATCTTGAGGTAAACATTACACAAAGACATAGGTCGGAGGTCCTTCAAGGAATTAGGAAAATCAACTTTAGGGATAAGCATGATATTGGTCTGGTTGTATTCCCTAATCTTATCTAGGTCAAAAAAGACCTCTTTAACAAACTAGCATATTTGAGAACCCAGGGTGTTCCATTGGGTATGGAACAGATGCGCAGAAATACCATCTGGCCTTAGGGTTTTAAAGGCACTAATAGAGAAAGCCACATTTTTAATTTCAGTGTCAGATACCTCTCGCTAAATTTCACAAATCTGAACATATGAAAGAGGAGGAAAGTTTGTAGGCCAAGATGTGACAGAGTGAAAGGTAGTTTCAGATGAGTGTAGTTTATCGAAGAAATTACTTGCCATGTTCTGCAGGACAGAATGATCTAAAATCCACTCTCTATGTTCATTTTGAAGATTATCTATATTATTGTGCTTGCACCGTGCTTTGACCGAGGCATGAAAGATTTAGAATTTTTGTCCCCCCATTGAAGCCACTTGCAGCGAGCTTTTTGGAACCAAATTAACTCTTCCTGGGCTGCGAGTTTCTAATATTCGGTCCAAAGCTTTTGTTCGATATGGAAAAGACCAGTCATGTTCCCCGAGAGTCTTGATCAGACTACCTTCTAACCTCCTAATAATTTCCCTTTTCCATTTCAGAATGTTTCCAAGAGTTTTATGATTCCACACGTCAGCCTCCTGTTGAAAAGAAGTAAGACCATCAAGCCATAATTTGCCAGACCAGGCATTCTTGACTAAGTCCTTAAGACCTTCCTCTAATGCCTAGGCTGCATGGTATTTAAACGGGCTCCTTCCATTAGCTTCACTACCATTGACCCCATCCGCAATCATAATAAGTCTATGGTCTGATTTGAATCTCAGCTGATGGAAAACTTTGGCTAGAGGGTGAGTTTCCTCCCATAAATTGTTGCAAAAGACCCAATCTAGACGTTCCTAAACATCTCTTCTCATCCACGTATATCGGTCTCCCACTAAGGGTAACTCAAACAGCTCTGGCTCTCAAATGCAATCTAGAAAATGACTCATTGCTTGCACATTAGGTAGACTATCCCCTAATTTGTCCTCAGGGGATAGAAATGAGTTAAAGTCTCCCACAACTATCTATTCACAATTGATAGAATTGGCAAAAGCTTTAATCGATGCCCAAAGGTCCCTGCGTCTGAGATAGTATGGTTCCCCATATATAAAGGTACAAAGGAACGTGTCAGAGGTTGCCTTATTCTAGATATGACAATGTAGAAATTGGATGTTGGAGGATAGATAGGTAATAGAAATGACATCTGAATTCCAAAGGAGCCAAATACCACCCGCATAGCTAGTTGCCTCCACCCGAATCCAGTTGCTAAATCCTAAAAATCTAACAATTTTGTCTACTTGGTTGCCACTTACTCTTGTTTCAAGAAGGCAAAGAACATCAATCTTATATTTTCTAACAATGTCCTTGATAAGGCCCGCGAAATTCCTACTTCCTACTCCTCTACAATTCCAGCTCGCAATAATAATTAAAAAATAATGATAAAAGGAAGTGAAAAAAATAGCAGAGCTTACACATAAGAGATAGCCTCTTGAGATTCAGGTTTCTCTACCACTATTGAAGGACTCTTACACATCAGCTTGTTTTCCGACGGGGTGTTAGTGTCAATTGAAGGACTCTTTACCGTTAGTGATTCAAACACCTGAGAGCTTGTGGACCTCTGCCACGAACAGTTTTCCTTTCTATGTCCATAACGTCCGCATTCAAAACACACCACGTTCGAACCTTTGTAAATGACGTTAAATAATTTGTAGGCGCAAATAACTCGAGGGACCAGACGTTTTTGTAAATCAAGCTCAACACAAATCCTGGCAAACCTACCCCTCTCTGTTCTTGCTAAAGCCGATGAAGAACTTGATAAAGTATTCATGTCTAACTTTATCGTTCGTCCTATACGTTCTCCCAGCTGACTGATAAAATTTTTATTATAGCAATGCATGGGGATATTTGGAATTCCCACCCAGACTGCCACTCTACCCAGAGGATTATTAGAAGGATTGAAATAAGGAGACCATTTTTGTACCAGAACACAGTGGTTGGACATTACCCAGGGACCTTCATAAATCACCCGCTTGTAATGTATCGTCCAATTATCCTTATCAAAGAAACGAATAGAATAGTAGTTATTTGATAAATCCACAATTTCAAAGTTGGTGAATCCCTATAGTCTCTCAAGACAAGCTCTAAATTCCACTAACAGTAACCTTTTACTCAAAAGCGTGATCACTAAGGCATTATTCCATGGTTTGCACCATTCCTGAAATTCCTCCTGTATGATAGGCACAGCTAGATATATCTTCATGAGCTCTTTCATCTCCTCAGAAGGTTCTGGTAATTTCCATTCAGGGTCCTGTTCCTCATGCATTAGCGTATCATCCTCATGAATGTAGTCGTTGTTTGCTACTCCGTTAAAACCCATTAGCGAGGCTTTATAGGAAACTTTTTGATTCACCAGTGTACTCTGAGGTATACAGCAATCTGTATGCCTCTGGTGTACCTGTGATTCCATCATAGCTTGGGGGAGTTTTGCTCCTGGGTTCTGCTTGCTGCATTTTTCCTGGTTCTTCATCATGGTCATTTATTTTCTCATCCATGCAAGAATCTAGGATTTTAGGAACGAGGTCCCCTTTCTCTTTATCTTGCCCTGTTTCTTTTTTGCTATTTTCCAGTTAGGAGAAGTCGCTGCACTAGAAGGCCGATCAGGAGGCACCTTTTGGAGACCAGAGTCTTCCATCATGCGAGGAATACACAAATGACACAGTTCCCAAGAGAGAGAAAACTTTTTCTTCTGCGTGTTGGTTCCAAATCTATTATGTGATTACTTTTTAGTAGTGACAAATTATCGTAACCAAAAATATTTTTATAAAAAATAATTAAAAAATTAAAAATAATTTATATAATGGCTTTTAGTGGCAACACTTTGTCACCGTCAAAAATATTTCATAAAAACATTAAAAAATAAAAATAATTTATCTAGTTACTTTTAGCGATGACAAACCCTTACTACTAAAAGTATTTTTATAAAATAATAATTAAAAAATAAAAAATAATTCATGTAATTACTTTTAGCGGCGACAAATAGTCGACGCCAAAAGTATTTTCATAAAAAATAATTTATATAATTACTTTTCACTGCCACAGTTTGTCACCGCCAAAAGTATTTTCATAAAAAATAATTAAAAAACTAAAAAATATTTTATAAATACTTTTAGTGGAAAAATTTGTCAACACTAAAGGTATTTATATATAGAATGAGAAGTAAATAACATTAAAATGTTAAAGTTATACATAAACATTAGAATGTTAAAGTTATATAGATGTTATAAGATGCAAATGGCATTGCAGACTACTTGACACATTGCGCGCTTGATATTCGGCTTGGTATATAAATGATGTCTACTTCATTTACTGAGCTTTACTTTTCACTATCACAGGATTATTTAAATAAGATGCTTCATAGTTGATGGTTATTAAAATTTGCAACAAATAAAATAGGTAGAGAATACTTGATGGTTTTTTGAATTATGGATGAAATTATGTATAAACTTATTAAAGTTTTTTTTATTTTAAATTGTAAATTTATTGGAAAGTATTTCCTATTAACTTTAGATTGACTCTATTAAAGAGACTTTAAAGAAAGTCTAAACTAATTTAGATCAACTCAAGACAAGATTCCTTCTGTTTTGATTATGAAATATCCACTTAGATTTTTAACTTGGAGTCTTTTGTGTTTAGCATCTACTTTGAGTTTATCACATGTCCAACCATTTCCTATCTCAAAGATAATAAAGAATAATTGTCCAAAATGACTATTAACAAAATTTATATGATTAAAATAAATTTTTTATTAAAATATTTTTAAGATAATTGAAAAATTATAGATAAAATTTTTTTTAATAAAAGAAGGGGAAGCATTTAGCTTGGGAGAAGATAAAAGTTTAATAATTTATTTATTAATTTTTGAAAAAAATATGAAAAAAAAGTAAAAGATATTTAACGTAAACTAATATAACACATACTTATAAATAAATTATATACTTAATTTTTTTCATTTAAAAAATAAAAATAAAATTGAAAAATTGGTAAAAAATGTTTATAAGAAAAGTATTTAATATTTAAAATTATTTCATTTTCCTAACAAAAATAATATTTTATTAAAAAATATAATATATGTGTACACACTTATAGAAATTATTTTAACCTATTAATAAATGAAAATAAAATAAAATATATATGTATATATTTTTAATAATATATTATTTGATATATGTGATGTAGTTAGATAATATATATTTAATTTCACACATAATAACTGCAGGTGCATTTTAACTCAAATGGAACAAAGGAGGACTTAAGGCTTGGGAGGTGGAGGGTCAAGGGCTCAAATCCTGGTTTGGGTATATTTCACAATTCAAAATGAATATGTGACATGGCATGTGGGAGTGACATGGCATGACGTGGTGCACACGAGGCAAGTGTGTGGCATAAGGTGTTAGATGACGTGGCATAAAGAGACGCTAATGTGGCATGGATGGCTTTTTTTAAAAAAAAAAAAATTGACTTTTGGCAAAAACTAAAGATCTTTGGCAGCGATTTTTTACCACCAAAGGATCACCACCAAAAGTCCTGCCACTAATAGTTTTTGCTTGTTGCCACCAAAAGTCATTTTTTATAGTGGGGGGCTTCCATCAATTGGTGTTTGGAAATCAAGTTGACAACGACTACACATTTTCACAGTCACACACCAAGTGAAACTGAAATTCCCCTCTCTAGATTCTAGATTCCCAAACCACACCCACAAATTGGTGTAGTAGGGGTTTTAATTAACCTTGGTACCAAACAAGGCAATAGGAAGAAGTCGGCAACATTGAAAAAACAAAAAAAAAAAAAAAAAACAAAGAAAATGTGACGGCGAAACAGACAATCAAATGAAGTATGAGGAGCCTCTCTATACATATCTCAGGTGCATTGAACGCAGCAGTGGCTTGCGTCGTCCATCTTCGATTCTTTGCTTCTTCCGAGTCTCGCAACTTTTGTTTTGAATAAAATTATACTCCCGATGCCCGGATGAAAGAAAGCTAACCTCGTTGGTGATCTCATATGTAAAAGTTGAAAAAAAATGCTGAAAATAAACAAGGAATAGTCGTGGCGAGCAAGAGATCAAAAGGGTCAAGCATGAGAAGTGCATATATATAGCATTGAATTCATATAGTTAATAGAAAGTGTATCATGACATGCTTTATAATTCTGCCTGCTGGGTGGTGGCTTTTGGAAGAACAAGATTTTGAAAAGCTTTGATAAAGGCAGCCACAAATGAGAAGACTGAGAGTGAGGTAATGGCAGAGAGAAGTATGAAGGAACATCAGTGTTCGTTTGTTAGTATTAGGAAGAGAAGGCCATTGATTTCTTTTTTCTTTTTTTGGGTACATGCCATTCAATAATACTGAGATCAGGTGGAGCATCAATGCTGGTCAGCCACCATGGTGCTCATCAATGCTGGTATTAGAATATTAAAATTACATTTACGAATATGAAATATGCAAATTGGAAATTAATGAGTGTTAGGTGAAAGTTAATTTCATTTTATTAATAACAAACAAGAATTCAATTATTTGGGCTAAGACCATTTGAGTTCAGACTTGACCAAACTTTTTTTTCAAACTTACTTATAAAGGCAGTTTGAATAAGTCCAGGGTAATTTTTTTTTATTGTCAAATGTAATCCCAGAATTTTTTGAGTTTATTCAAATCAGTTCCTCGAATTTAGTTTAAATTACCGTCTCTAGTTATATTCCATTTGTTCTTTCCCATTCCCACACGTGTTTACATTGCTTAATATTAATATTAATAGGTGTAAAAAAGTGCTCATACGTCGGGGACCACGGGATATCAATGTTCCACATATACAAATTCAAAATTCTCTAGAGAAAAAACAAGCTGGGACACACCATCACCATTATTATTTAGATTTGTCAATTAGTTTAGGTATTCCTAGTTCACGAAATAGATTAGGGGTCATTCTTGGGTTTCCATTCTCGGTTATGGCAGGTTGTCACATACGAGCTTAAGATAATAGATTTTAATGTATTAATAATATTAATATTAATATTAATTAATAACAAAAATTTGTTATAACATAAATAATCTATAAAATATTCATATGTATTGATTTAATTAAAAAAATACTTTAAATATTATAAAGTTAAATATATAAGTTTTTTCTATTTCGGTATAATCAGGTTTTTATGCCTATCCACTTTAAAATATGAAAAAATAGGCTCAAGCTTTATCTGGCGATCCTTTTAGTCCCATATTTCATTTTACCATTAAAAAATGAGATTTTCAATTTGTAAGTTAAAGTTAGGCTTTAAAATATGTGTTTATATTTTAAAATTAGAATATTTTTTAATCTTTGAACATTATAATTTGCATTTTAAAAAATAAACATGTAATGTTATAACATAAAAATTTAAAAAATTAAATTTTAAAATATTCAAATAAACAAAAAAGAGCTTACAAGTTTGGCGTTGAGTCCTATCAACAAGGGGAGGGCATGAAAAAATGATCGGTTTTAAGATAACAAGGTTTTTTCTTTGACAAAAAAATAACAAGGCTTTTGTGTTTGAACCCAAAGAGCCAAACCTGCCCATTTACAACCACTATATGCATGGTATTTATTTTGAATTTAGTCAGATTTTAAATTTAATTTCCTGTGCGTGGTATTTATTTTTCTTGACCTTTTTCTCTCATAAAGTAAGATTTACATTTGAAATTATTTAATTTTTTGAAGAAACTCTACTGTATCTATAAACCTGCGTACTATAAAGAAAAGTTATCAAAAGAAAATGATAAAGACAAATGTATAAAGGAAGAAGGTGTACGTTGTTGCTGTGCCTTATTGTGGTAACTGGTAAGGTAAGGGTGTCATGGCCTTACTAATAACATTGAGTGAGTTCCTTGCAACTTGCTAGTGATGAATATCTTCTTCTCAACATCAATCCCCAAGTTGTCAACCCCCAGGTTCCCTGTTTCTCTCTCTCTCTCTCTCTCTCTCTCTCTCTCCCCCCCCCTTTTTCTCTTTACATCAATAAACATGACAAGAATTTGGGAATAAAATTAGGCATTAAATGTAGGTATTTTTTAACCAGAATTCAAATTTTGGTTTATAGGAAATAGCTCCTTCCACTAGACCCAATTCTCAATATATAATGTAACCACAATTTATTGTCTCATGAATTGTAGAATTGTAAAAGACTAATTAAATTATTTGAATATTTTTTGAAGTTACAAAAGTCTCCCCCTTTGTATGAATAAAAATAAAATATTTAAATTCCCTGTTTTCAGTTTTTGAAAATCTTTCCGAACCTCTCTTCCATGCATTTTCATTTTTGACTGAAAAAGGTGTGGAAGCAGTGTTTTCCCCCCCCCCCCCCCAAACATATGGTTATGTGAAAAATAAATGCATGAAGATGTGAAACCCGTGCGTGCCCCTCGGAGTAAAAAAATGGTAGTGGCATTCTATTTTTTTCCCACAACTCATTCATTATACTCTCTTCAGTTCTTGTCGTGGCCGGACTGCGATTTCCCCAGAAAAGCAAATCTATAAATATAGGAGTCACCACCAAAATTTCAAAAATAATAATTTTAGAAACCTTTTTAAAAATGGTCTACAATAACCAAAATAAGGTTCAAAAGTCGATTGTGTGCAGGTAAGGTGTTAGCCACCTCGTATCACCATCCATGAGCATGGTTACCCTAAGTTGACTAAACAAAACTAATATGATCTTAAATGAAATTTAATTATCCTTAATAAAACAACAATAAAAATAAAATAATAAGAAAATTAAATTTTAAAAATTATTTATTGAACGTGACCTAGAATAAAACCCTAAAGCCTACATATCATTTAGAAAGATCAAAGTCCACGTAGTTCAAGAGTAAAAATGCATGTTAGTTTGTTAGCTTATTTTAGAAAAGGAAATTTTTATTTTTTGAAATTAGTTTTTGTATTGGGTTTGTGTCTTTTAATTTATGAAAGAGACTTCTTTTGTTATTTGAGAAAGGATTTTGGAGAAAATTAAATTGAAATTCCTGTGAAGATTCTAAAATCTCACACGAAAATAATTTATTTCATGCCTATGAAAATTCCAAAATCATATACGGCATAGAAATTATTTTCTAATCTATTTATTTATAACAAAAATAATCTCTCCTTTTTTTGAAAAAAGGGTTTTTTTAAAAAATTAATTAAGCATCATGATTAGTGTGCTTGTAGTAGCCTATCGCCACACAGGACATGCCAATCAACTAGTTATCTGTGGAGAATCTAAAAATCTCACACAGTTTGACTAGGAAAATACACATACAAAAGTCTAATCGAGAATTGATGTAGCGTGTTAGAGGAAGGTGCAATAATATAAGTGATTCATAAATAAAAAAAGGAAGCAAAGGATCAAACTTTTGGAGCTCTACCACTTGCAATAGTTGAGATGTTTATTCCAAACTTCATCTCATACACAACAAGCAAAAAGAAAATAAATGGTCAAGACATGTACTTTTGCGTATATATGCATATTTAAGACATAAGCAGAACTGCATATATGCTTCTTAGTCTTCCGCTTGTACAAATGAAGAGACACTGTTAGGGCTTAGGGAAAGAAAAAATGTTATTCGAATAAATTTGGTTGAATCTAAAAAAAGGGGCAAAAGGTGAGAAAGAAATTAAAGGAAGCAAAAGATATGGGACCCAAAAGAAGATAGAAATGAAGGGAGGGAACAAGAGGCACTTGCAGATATATGTATGTACAAGCACGCACGTAGAAGATTGCACATACGAGACACCAAGGAATTTTGGAAAAGGGAATGGGAGAAAGAATAAAAACAAAGGAAATTTCAGAATCATTGTTAATCATACCTTTCAGCCTTTAGCATTTTTTGAAAATCACACATGTGATTCACCGGCCTTCCTTCGAGCGCTATAGAATAATGATAAATAGAGATTAAAAAAAAAAAAACGAAACAATTGATATCACCCTATTCGAGGCATCTCTATCCATACAGAATCCCCTATTATCATGCGTGGGGATGATGAAATAAAACATCCCACATCTTTTCAATAAACGCTCTTCTCAGGCTCCTCTTTTCTGCCTCCTTCTCCTTTCTTTTATAAATAAAAATTAAGGCTTCCATCTTGAATCTCATCAAATGAAAATTTATAATTAATTTTATTTGATTTTCACTATTTCAAATTATGGTACAAATTTAGGGATTGAATTTTTATTTGACTTTTCCCAGTTGAAGAGTCATATTAAGGCACAAATTTGGGGATTGTGAATTTTCAATTAATCTCCCCCATTGAAGACTTAGATCGAGGCATGATTGTGGGGATTTTTCATTTAATATTTTATAATTCTCAATTTTTTATTATTTTTTTAAAAAAGGATTTTTCTATTTTTTTCATTTATTTTTTGTTGGGCCCGAAAAACTGGGGTGTTCACAGTTCTATTTACAGAGCAGTAAAAAAAAAATTATTTTTTGAGCATGACTTCAGAGCAGGAATAATGAGCCAAGTCATTTGATTGACAGTGATTTTTTTTCTTTCAAATTTTTTTTTTGGGTGAATGACTGACCGCGATATTCACCCGCTGAAGTGTTGTGACTCTGCTCTTCAATTAAATGACAACAAGATTTTTCAATGAACTCTATCGTTTTCTACACGTTGTCCAATGTATGATTCTTCAATTCGTCAATGGATGATTAAAATTTACAAAAGTGTCCCCCTTTGTATGAATAAAACATATTTAAATTCCTTGTTTTTAGTTTTTGAAAATCTTTCCAAACCTCTCGCCTCCATGCATTTTCATTGCTGACTGGAAAAGGTGAGAAAGCAGAGTTTTTTTTTTCCCAAAAAGATGGTTATGTGAAAAATAAATGAATGAAGATGTGAAACCCGTGCGTGCCCCAGCTCGGTGGAAAAATATGGTAGTTGCATTCTATTTTTGTTCCCACAACTCATATATTATACTCTCTCCGGTCTCATTTACAAGACAAAAAGAGGAAAAAAAATTGTGCCCTATTTATAAGTCAAGTCATTAAGTGCATCCTTGGTTTCTGCTAATCAAAAGTTAGTTTATTAAAAGTTTATTTATAAAAATTAGTTTAATGAAAGTCAGTTATTGTAATAAAATTTATATTTAGATGTATTTTTTTAAAAGTTAGTTTGATAAACTGAAAGTTGTTTGAATTATATATAGTGAAATATGTTTTTCAATGTACAATTATAAAAAATGATATTGATTGATGATGATTTGTAATTTTTGTTATACAAATATAATATATTAGAAATTTTTAAAAATGTGATGAAAATTTAAATAACATAAAATTTGATATCTTAAATAATAAGAATAAAAAATATAAAGTTTGATATGTGGAAAAAATATAACGTTCAACATTGAAAGTTATATAATAAATATTTTAAATATTATATATATACAAAAAATGAATTCATAACTATTCACTGTAATATATCGTTATTTTAATTGTTAAAATACTCGAATAGATATGAATGCAAGCTTCAATATTCTCAATTTCTCATGTTATTTAATTAATAAATATACATGGAGGACTCTAACAATTCAGAAGGAATTGGCTAGCTAAACATGAATAAGGGGGAAAATAAAAGATTGGTCATCCTTTGTGGCGTGTAATTTTCAAAGGGGTAGTATAAGAAAAATAATAGGACAATCAAATCTCATTTGCAAAGTCAATTTAAAAAGCTTGGCAAAGTTAAGTTGGGTGAATGTAAATTGAGTAACATTCTCAAAGAATTTCCAATATTCACTTTCATTCCATGATTTTTCTGAAAAAAATTTAACTTTTGGGAAGTGCTAAAAGTACTTCTCAAAATTAAAAGCTTGTTACTTAAACATATCCTCAATGACAATCAAATCTCTTGGTCTTGAACTAAGAGGTCTGGAGCTTCAAGAATTTGACTGAGCAAATTAGAAAAATGCTCCCAGACTCCATTCAAATGAAAAAAAAATCAAGGCTATCATGATGACTAAAGAAGTGCTTGATGAAACATTGAAGCTAGGATTTATCTTCAGACCAACATCATTCCCATTCAAGCACCACATGCTTGCATATGTTGTGGCAAGATTCTTTGTCAAAAAGAGGAATGCCTTCAAACATGCACTAAGTTTGAGATTAAGCTACTAACAAGGCTGATAAAGAAGTAGAAGATCAATTTGTGTCACAATATATTGACCAAGATGCTTTATGCTTCCAAGGTTGACACCAAGAGGAAGAAGGGATAGAAGAAGGACAGAAATCTCTACTTTCCTACTGTCATTTTTGCAATTTTGAAGAGATTTAGTGTCAACTACACTAAAGGAGTATTGCTAGAGCCAGAAGAATTCAAGGATACTTCCCTCTACAAAATGAAGTTTAAGCTGGAAGGGAACAATTTTGTTCCAAAAGAAGAAGAGCTTGCCGACCTTATTGCAACAAGAAATAAAAGAAAATTGCCAAAGAAAGCTATTATTGGGACTTCTGAAGTTGCTGGATCTTCTTCTTCTCAGCCTTTTCCTCAGATGCCCACTCCATCTGATATATCTAAAGCCTTCCTTTACAAAATTCTAAATGGAATTGAAGGCAAACTTGATCAAGCAGTGGTGCATCTTAAGAATGACATCAAAGGCCTTGGTAACATGATACTGTATTTGAATGGTAAATTAGATAGAATCATAGATTACCTTGGTAATTTTGAGGCACAAGGAGGGATTGCCAAACAAGAAGATGTGGCTAGTCCTTCAAGGATTAGAGAAGGTTTAGTTCATACTGTTGATTCATCCTCAACCTCAACAACCCATTCTGCCTAACCTCACTCACCTTTCCATATACCTTCCCCTATTGACCCTTCCTCTCATGAGCAAGAAAACCTTCTCTTTCAAAAAGACTAAGGGTCATCCATCCCTCTTTACCTAGAAAATTAGCCTCAAGATTTAGCTCAACACACTGATTTCTAGATTGAATCTTAAAGCCATCAAGACACCTTAAAGCCTATCCATCCCTTTAATGGCATGCCACTCCCTCATATTTCCTTTCCACCAAAATCCTCTGACACAGCCAAAACTGCTAAAACACCATTCTTTGAAAAGTTCTATGAAAATATTAGTGATATGAGTATTACCAAACTTGTTGGTAAACTCGTTCAAAATGTTAGAGAGCCTGCTACACCCTAATCCATGCCCATACCTATGACTTCACCTGCCATCTCCTCTACTCAATCAATAACCAAAACCTTTTAAAAGAAGAAATCTATCCCAAAACATAAACAAACCAAACCTTCACTTCATTAAACTGTTGAGAACCAATTATTGAAAAACTTGAGGACCAAGGACCTGAAGATTAGCCTCAGCAAAGTCAAGCTTCTCTGCCTCCTGAAGAACAAGTTGAAGATGTTGATCCAGAATCACCTCAACATTCTCCTCGAGCTACTGATGGCTCAGCTAATACATTAGATCCCATTCCACCTATGGATCTAAATGATTCTTCCACCTAGGCAATGGTTCTATGCACTCTAGCCTTCAATCCAAACTCTCTATTTGTTAGAGAAATTCTAGAAGCCCATCTTAAATATTGTGTTTCCTCTCTCTTAGAAAGGCCTACATCTTTTTGATGATACCAAAAGGGGTGAAGATATAGTAGAGAGATAGTTTAGACTTAAGGGAGAGTTGTAGGAATTAGCCTTAGAGGAGGAAGTCTTTTTTGTATAGCTCTTTTTCATTGATAACCTGTTATGCTATATCTTGTAATATATCTGCTATCAATGAAATATTTCATGTTTTTCCTTCATAAGATCAATTTCTTAATTCACTACTACAAAAAAGGGAATAAATGATGGTTATTTTAGTCCATAAATGACGGTTATTTTAGTCCATAAATGACGGTTAATAAGTGTCATTTATTCGGCTGACATTTAAAGACCACCAATAAATGACGGTTATAAAACCGTCATTTAAAATAAAATTTTTACAAAAGGAGAAGCAAAATGAGAATTTAAATGATGGGTAAATGAGATACTCGTCATTTAAATGAAGTATAAATGACAGGTATATAACTTACCCATCATTTAAAGAGACTTTAATGACGGGTAAAAAATATACCCGTCATTTATACTTACTTTAAATGACAGGTATATCATTTACCTGTCATTTAAAGTTTGGTAATAATTCAAACCATATTTTAAATGACGGGTAAATGAGATACTCGTCATTTAAAGTCAGTATAAATGACGAGCATATTTTTTACCCGTCATTTATTTCAGTATAAATGACAATTATTTATATAACTATTATTTTTTATGTGGGTTTTTTTTTAATTTGTGAGCTATTTTTATACCAGCCCCCCGCAAAAAGAAATCAAAATAGTAGCAGCCAACCATTCCAGATTTGAATATGAACGAAATTTATTGTATTCAATTTCAAAATTAATCAATAAATAAATGTAATTACATAAAGTAAACTTTTTCCAAAAATAAACTACCTATTAAAAAAAAACTTCCTAGCTACTTCTTCAAGGTAGTTCTATTGATCTTCTTTGTATGAGGTCCACACTTAGAAAATGTATTGACACCATTCTTCAATTACCTCATTTATTTATACATCCTCGAATTCTTCAACATAAGAATCATCATAGTACTGCAATATATAAATGATTCAACATATATTAATATAATTTTAATACATTAAATATTTTTGTAATTTAAAAGTTAATATTTTTGACATACCATCTCAGGAATTATGCTCTCGTTATGGATAATGATGTCCTTCATGAACCTCATAATGCAATAGCCACAATCCAAACTATTTTTCTTTTGTCTTGGACACTAAAAATTAAAGAATATATGAATATGTATTAATGCATTAAATTTCAATTTAATAAATGATTCCAATTACCTTAATTATATTCCAAGTGTAGGCCACATCAAAATTTGTAAAGGACCTTGGAATTGATTGTTTTGTGTTAGTGCGGTATAACACAATCGCCCTAATGAAACAATAAAAAATATGTTAGTATGAAATTTAAATAATTAAATAAATATGTAAAATACTTTATGCACTTACGTATTAATCAACTCCAATAAAATTTGTCTCCTCCTTGGTTCCCCTCCAAGAGAATCGAGATAATATATCTTTAGAGTGTTGCCGAATGGTTCGGTGGCAATCAACATCCAATGGTCCCTAATAGTATTAACAAGTGTGGCAAAATTATAATTAATCCATTAAATTAAAAATAAAAAAATTATTAAGATAAGTGAGAATTTTGTTACCCTTGACAGTACAGTATTATGAATAATGTTCCCTTTCAAGCCCTTGCTTTGAAATTTTTACTTAATGCCTTTGCTTGTTCTAAAATTTTGTCGCTTTTAATTAAGGCATGTGCACCCACTTCATGAGGACTAACAAATATGAACTTCGTTTGTAGATCGAAAGGGACAATAAATTTGTCATACAAGCACCTATTATAAATACAAGAAATGGATTAGTTTATATTTAAAATATTAACTATTCATATATAGAAAAAAATTACTATATGTAGAAGCTAAGAACAGTGAGATTGGTCATATCATGTTGAAGCACTTCATCAACAACATCAAGCGAAAGCATATCATATCGGTCTTCGCCATATATACCAGCCTCGAATGGGATTTGCAAGACCGGAGGATTAGACCTATGTACCATTGCATATGCCTGGAGCAAATTTCTATGTTGGCTTGGCAATTGAGGCTCTTGTTCAGGCACAACTTTATGGGAGACTGCCTTTTTAGAGGAGAGCCTAGATTAGGGTATCATCTTTTTTTTTTACTGTGCATCTTTACTAGTCATTTTTGGACTTGGCATCCTAACTTGACTAGCTTGCCATCTAACAAAACTACCCCTCGCCTCTCCAACAATCCCTGCATCCTCGATGGGAATAGGTAGCAGATAGTTCAAATCCTTCAGTACATCAATAGTAACACGTACATAGGACGCAGGGAGTGGCATATTATGTAACATGTCTCTTGGCAAATTAAACACCCAACCGATAGCAACCAGATGACGATTTGGGCTATTTGCCAACAACTCACATAGGTTCTCACCCTATATTAATAAGTAATATACTATATTAAAGTTATGGGAAATAGAAATAGTGAAACATAAGTGAAATAAATTAATAATGTTTTACCTCAGGGAGATTTTTAATAGGTTGCATGACACTATAACTACCTTTCCCGCTAGGACTAATATGAAACTCTGCCTCCCGCCTTTCCTTGTCCTTTAGTAAAGCTTCAATCACGTCCCGTTGCCTAGATAGTTCCTCTTTCAGGGTGGCAATCTCAGCCCTTGCACCCACATCCTCTGTTGACCTTACTTTCTTTTGTGACCCAAATATTTGTTTTTTTGAGACACCAAAGCGATATCCCCTAACTCGACCAGGGTGTTTGGGATTACCTAATGCCTTGCCCAAGGCATCATCATCAAGCATGCCACTTTTCTCAATCTCGGCCTATGCAATATATAGTAAGAAAATTAAATTAGTTGATTGAGTATAAAAAAAGTGTTAAGTTAAGTTAATGTATTTACATACTTGTCAGCAAGCTCCTGAACACATTCATCAATAATGTTTCCTTCTTTATTGGTTCGGCCTTCTATGAATAGTCTGTGACGTCAAACTGAGCTTGCCCCTAAACCCTCTCGCTCGATTTACAAATTTAAGTAAATTTAAATGTGAGTATAGTACATATATCCATGAAATAAGCTAAAATTATATAGTATAAATATTAACTTACCATTTGTTGCTCAATTCCTGCATATCCTATGCGTCCCTTCTTGTAAGGGTATAGATCTTTCTCATGCAACTCTTTCTTTTTGTGGCTCAACTCCTGTGCAAAATACAAAGAATCATATCAATAAAATTAAATATATCGACAATAATAAAAAATTAATTCATCTCATTATTCTTACTTGAAATTGTCCCTCGAGATGTTGAGCAACAAATTGATCCCACTGTTCTTGTGAAACTAATGGCCTTATCAAGTCGGGGACCTCAGCACTAATGTTTCCTCCTGATTTTTTAATGTATTTCGCTCCCACAAAATACCAAAATGTCTGCATTGCCTTTCC
This sequence comes from Prosopis cineraria, assembly GCF_029017545.1. NCBI lineage: Eukaryota > Viridiplantae > Streptophyta > Magnoliopsida > Fabales > Fabaceae > Prosopis > Prosopis cineraria. The sequence goes on from NW_026555342.1 coordinate 33,829,359, forward strand.
AGCTTGTTGGATGACAAATTTCATCCGACTAGCATCAATTGCAAATGCTAACTATAAACAAAAACAATTAATTAGATTTTGGTCAAGTAATTTCAATTAATTACAACGATGTGAGTAAATTATTTTACCTCTACTTGATCCCAAATATAATTTTAAGTAGCTAGACTAACATCGTTCCAGTGCCTAATTATAATCAGCACATTTGCTTTTGCCACAACCCCTGTGTAGTTGATGAATTTATTTCTGTTGGTCTTGATAGGTTGACCTTTGAAATTCCATTCAACTTCATATTTCTGTCCTGCAGCCCTTCTTCTATTCACCTCAGTCATCAATGTCAATCCTCTAGTTATTTGATTTGCTTCTTGCTGAATTTGTTAGTCATTCATCTCAATACTAGGATCAGCACTACTAGATCCACTAAGACTAGCACTCCTTTGAGAAGCCATTTACCTACAAAAAGTAGAAAATCAAAATAAATAATAAATAAAAATATAAAAAAATAAAGCACATAATAAGTAATTTACAGGTTTAATGTAAATCACACATTACAAAACAAATATAGCACATAATAAATAACAATAAATTTTTAAATAACACAAAACAAGTAACCTACAAGTTTAAATTGTTCTTTTTGTACGTTCCTTATCTTTGCTCTCCTTCTTTGCTCGAATGCTTCTACCTCTTTTCTTTGAAATTCAAATACCTTCATTGTGATCATTTCTCCTATAAAAGGCTTCATCCTCAACAAAGTAACTTTCAAATGATATCCCCATAAAAGGATCATCTTCAACTGTAGAATCATTCATATCTTCATTTATTTTACTGCTCAATAAAACGATAGACCAATTTACTTTAGCCAGATTAGGAACAAAGAACACTTGGTGAGCTTGTGAAGCCAAAATAAAAGGCTCATCTTTATAACCTTCTCTATTAAGATCCACCATTAAGAACCCCAAGTCATCAACTTTAAGACCATTTTTTCGATCAACCCACTTACAACGAAAAATTGAATCTTGAAATTTGATGTAATCTAACTCCCAAATGTGCTCAATTACCCCAAAGTATGACATTTTTGCGTACAAGGGATTTTTGTCTTTAGTACTAAATATATGCATTACTTGGTCTATAAGAGTTACACCACTATTTTGCATTATACTCCAATCATCTTGCTCTTTAGTATAAAATGTGTACCCATTAATGAGATAGCCAGTAAAGGAAAGAACTTGTTTATCTGGACCTCTTGCCAACCATTTTAATTTTTCAGAAATTGAATCAGGATCAGCAGTCAACTTCTCAAGAATGTGTTGTTTCAACCAAACTGTAAAACTCTTATTATGCTTGTTTGCATACCAAATCTCCGATCTATTAGGGTTATCTTGCTTACGCTCGGCCATGTGCATCTCTACATACTCTTCAACCTCAACAGAGTTGTGTAGTACATATATATGTGCTTGTTCCTATTGCAAGTTGGAGATTGTAACTACTTTATTGTCCATAATTCCTTCTTCATCAGTTTTACTATCATGTCGAGAAGTCAGAAGACTAATATGGTTGACATTTGATAAGTACTTAGTACAAAATTTAACTACCTCCTCACAAATGTATCGTTCAGCTATACAACCTTCGGGTCGACTTCGATTTTTCACATATCCTTTTAGTATCTTCATGTAACACTCAAATGGATACATCCATCTCAAGAAAACTGGGCCACATATTTGTATCTCTCTAACTAGATGAATAGTGAGGTGCACCATTATATCGAAGAATGCAGGCAGAAAATACATTTCAAGTTCACACAAGATTAACACAATTCGGCTTTTCAATCTTGGCAATTTTGTTGGGTCAATCACTTTACTACATATAAACTTGAAGAAGTAACACAATTTTGTAATCATGGCTCGAACCGTATTAGGTAAAATAGAACATATAGCTATTGGAATAAAATTTTCCATCAACACATGGCAATCATGCGACTTTAAACCCTTCAACTTCAAATCCTTCAATGACACAAGGCCCTTAATATTTGAAGAGTACCCCTCTGAAACTTTGAGAATAGCAAGAAACTCACAAAAAGTCTTCTTTTCTCTTCTAGACAATGTATGAGCCGCTGCATGAAGAAATATGCGACTTCCCTTCTCTTACGGAGCCAACTCTTCCCTTATCCCCATAGAAATCATATTAAGTCTTGCCTTGATGCCATCTTTGGTCTTTCTCAGAATATGAAGTAATGTACCAATCAAACTGTCACACACATTTTTCTCAATGTGCATCACATTAAGAAAATGTCTTACATATAAAGATTGCCAATACGGTAGGTCAAAAAAAATAGACTTTTTCTTTCACCTATATGTCCCAAGATGCCTTGCAAAAGGTTTGCCAAACTCGATATTTAAATTCTTTCACCTACATGTCCCAAGATGCCTTGCAAAAGGTTTGTCAAAATGTTGCTCACCTATCAGTGGCAAAGGTGCCTTACTTTCTTCTGAATTCCCATTGAAAGCTTTTTTTAGGTGTCGATAATAATGATCAGGATACAACCATTTATGATGTCTGAGATAGACATTCTTCATCCCATGTTCTAATCTCACTGAATGTGTGCCATCTTCACAAATAGGACATCCGAGTTTTCCTTTGATACTATACGCTGATAAATTACCATATGCTGGAAAATCATTGATTGTACCAAACAACAATGCTCTTAAATTGAACTGTTCCTCTCTATGTCCATCATATACCTCAACACCGTGCTCCCACAACAATTTTAAATCTTTAATTAAAGGAACCAAATATATGTCTATGTCATTTTTCAGCTATTTTGGCCCCAAAATTAGAATGGATAGCATCATATATTTTCATTTCATACATAACTATGAAGGTAAGTTGTAAATTACCAAAATAACTGGCCATGTACTGTGACTGTTACTTTGAAGCCCATGTGGATTCATTCCATCAGTAGATAATACGAGGCGAAGGTTTCTATCTTCTGCTCCAAAGTCAGGGTAATCGAGATCAATTTTTTTCCATTGAGAAGAGTCAGCTAGATGTCAAAACTTCCCATCTTTGATCCGTTTATCCACATGCCATGTCAAATTTTTTGCATCCTCTGCACTACTGTACAGCCGTCTAAATCTAGATACAATGGGAAAGTACCATAATGCCTTCTTTGGACTCTTTCCATTCTCTTTGTAGCGCAAGGCATTACATTTTGGACACTCCATGAATGATGCATATTCATTTATAAATAATATGCAATCATTAGGACAGGCGTGTATTTTCTCATAACTCATGCCAATTGAGTGTAGCATTTGTTTTACCTCATACATAGTCCTTGGAAGCTCGTTGTTCGTAGGTAGAAGTTGTTTTATAAGTGTAAGATTTTCTGTAAAGATCTTATCACTCCATCCATTGCTCACTTTCAAGTTGTACAATTTCAACACTACTGACAACTTTGTGAATTCAGTGCAACCAGCATACAAGGGCTTCTCTGCATCACTTTTCAACATCTCTAACATTTCAAGACAATCCTCAAGTTCCCTTTCAATTGCATTGGCCATCTCTTCAAGACAGTCACCCTTATAAGTATCTATGTCATGATCATCTGATTCAAAGCTTCCTTTATACTGCTAATTACTAGTAGACTCATCCCCTCTAGTCTCTCCATACTTATGCCAACACTTGTAATTTTCATCAATTCCATAGCACACTAAATGGCCTTCCATCTCAGATGCACTAATTTGCTTCAAAAGACCACGTCTTACACAAGGGAACACTATTCTTCTAGGATCTTTTACATGCTCAAGAATAAACCTCAAACTCTTTCACACCATTCAAATACTCTTTACTTAATCGATTGGAAGACATCCATTCTTTATCCATAACTTTTTAATCTAAAAGACAATTCATTCAAGGAAATGTTATTAGTGACTCATGAATATGGACAGGAAAGAAATGATAGAAATATTATCAATAAAGAAATTGACTACCTAACATATAATATAGAGTAATTAATAAATCATGAGTCACAATGCATGAGCATTCACATACTCCTTCAACCGCCGATAAAAATTCGGCAGCATAACAGCATAAAGAAAGTATTTCTCAGGCTAAAACCCTCTTTTCAATCTTGGCATCTCACTCAACAAACTAATTCCAACTATATACAATCACAAAACCAACGAAATTCTCACAAAATAGTATTTTCAAATTAACTCTAATTATTATAAAATTATATATAAAATTCGTTCAAAATTCATAGAGAAAAGAAAAACACCATAAACATCATTTTGAATCAATGTTTTCTGTCTCATTGATCATTCTAAGATTACACATATCCTATATGAGCAATCTCAAGCCAAGAACAAATCATTCTTTACCAAATGTAAAAATATCAATAAAATAGCAATGACTTTTACAGAAACTGTGCGTCAGTTTTTGTCACTTAAATTAACTCCAATTGTAATAAAAATTGGTACACTAGTACATTTCAATATGTAGTTTTAAACGATAAAACTACTCTGATCAAACAATGCATGAAATTTAAATTAAAAATTATTGAAATAAATCAGTCAAAATTCATAGAAAAATACAATCATCACAAATATGATCACTAATTTTCATCTTAATAATCATCCTAAGGCAAAGTAAATCATCTACAATCATTCTCAAGTCAATAAAACACCAAACATTAGCAATTTTCGACACCCCACAATATTAAAATGGGCAAAAAATGAGAAAAAATTTAAATAACAACAATTAACTAATAAAACAATCCATAATCTTAAATAAATCAATCCCATGATCTAGAAATCTAAGCATATTGGAAGAAAATGAAGAAAAACCATAGAAATCACAAACCCATGTACCTTAGAGAAGAGAGAATGAAACACAAAGAGGAAGCCAATGAGAGAGGAATCGGACGGTGTAGGAGGAGCACTTTCACACCAATGAGGGACTAAGGTGGTTGACGGCAACAGTAGAGGCAGATTGAGAGATTTCTATCAATTACGTGCAGAAGTTGAGAAGAGAGAAAACAGAGATGACGAATGGGCGAGAATGAAAAAGTGAACCAGAAAACTAAATAAAAACGAGAATAAATGACAGGTATTCATACAGCCATCATTTATTCAAGAATATATGACACGTGTTTTAACACCCTTTCATAAAATTTTTTATTTTTTTAAATCAAGAAAATCAAATGTTGGCCACGAATATATGACGGGTGTTTAACAAACCCATCATATATCGTTCTTGACTTCAAATGATGGGTGTTTAAAACACCCGTCATTTAAAGTTTTAAAATTTTTTATTTTTTTAATTTAAGAATTTGAAACGGCGGGCACCAATATATGACGATTTTTTGTATAACCGTCATATATTGTTTGAACTTTATATGACAGGTATTTCAAATACCTGTCATTTAAAGTTTAAATTTATTTTTTATTTTTTTCTTCCAGTAAATGAAATGTTGGGCTGAAATAAATGACAGGTTTTTTTAATATCCGTCATTTAAAATTTGACAATATATGATGGTTTTTTTAAAACCCGTCATTTATTTTCTCACCATCACCTGCCTATCTCATATATGACGTATTTTTATTTGACCGTCATTTTTCATGGCATCTTATATTTACGTTTTTGTAGTAGTGATTGCAAAATTAATAATTCTACACTCTTATTTCCTATTCTCCCATATCTAGTTAAGGGGGAGTTTTGTATTAAACAGAACTAAGAACCTTGATCTTAAAGTTTTGTCATCATAAAAAAGGAAAAGATTTTTGGATCGTGTGTTTTGATGATTACAAAACTAATAGAAGAGGTATTTGTTATATGTGTAGATATAAAGAATCATGGATGATGACAAAACCTCAAGAGCATAAAAAATTAAGAGAAGATGAAGATATTTAGTATAAGTTATTTAAATTCTCTTAGATTCAATGTGAAAACTTTGAGAGCTTAATCACTTTTCATAATCATTAAATTAAATGCATCATGTGTCTCATTTTTATGCATTAAGACTCATCTAAGTGTATTAAAGCTTGCAAACAATGTCTTTCTTGTGTGTTGAAATTCATTGTAGCTGGTTGCAGTGTGAGGTACAGAATCACACCTGATTTTGCAGGTCACTCACGAGAATCTACAAGCCAGGCACACTAACTAATGAATCATGTAAGAATCAGGAAATGATTCACACATGAATTGTCACTTGTGTTGAGTAATGCTTTAAGCCTTGCTTCTGTATGTAAAATCATGCATGAGAGTCATTGTTGCCCATGCAAGTTTTAGCAACTGTGACTCATTACATTGTGTCAAAGTGCTATTTCATAGTGAGATCTGATAGTAGCCATGCGTGATTTGTCACTTGATACGCAATCATATTTTGCTATGTTGAATCTTAAGTCATCTCAAGCCAAGTTAAAATTGTCCAATTGTATGATCTATGATTCACAAATCCATATCTCTTAATCATGTAAAATCTTGCTTGAGTCATGTGCAATTCCATGCATGAAAATGTACCTAGACTAACTTGTGCATTATTGCCTACTATTTCACACGTAAGTGAAGATGTGATCCATGCGTGATTTGTCCTCCCGAATGGACTAAGTCTGAAGATGGTTATTTCACATATGAAAGCCTTTTAGTTCCATGTGAGTTTTATTCATAAGAATTGACTTTCACATTCTGCCAGCCATTTCACATGTGAGAGCAAATATGTTCCACGCGTGATTTGTCATACAAAACTGATGATGATTTCTCATATGCAAAATCATGTATGAAAGTTGAAAGTCCACTCACAAGTTTTAACACACAGAAATGAATGCTTATTCATAAGTGCAAAACCACGCGTGAGAGTTCATAGGGTTCACACACGATTTATCACATATACATATATGAAACAAGCTAAGTGCAATTTCACATGTGATTCTACTAGTCACTTGTAAGAAATTGCACCAGCGGATTGAGTCACTGTTCCAACGGTCTATCAATTACCAAAACTATATATGTAATTAATTTTGAGCCAAAATAAGAACTAATGATCTTTGAGCGAGCTAATCATTATTTGAGCATTTGAAAAGATTTTAAAATGTGCTTTTACATCTTGCATTCATTCATTATTCTTGAAAAGAATTATGAAAAGCTCTCATAAGTTTGTAAGCTTTCAATTGTCATTTCATCTACTCTTTAATAGAGTTTTTTGTGAAAGTTTATTTCATTACTTAGAAATCTTTAAAAGGTATTTTTCAAGTATTTGTAACAACTTGCTGGGTTGTAAAAAGGTTTGTTGAGTGATTCAAGATAAGTCAAGTCTTGAGAGTTGTACTATGATAGCAAGCACCCATTAATGCTAGTGAACTTAGTTGAAAATCTTAAGTGTGATCTTGAGGACTGAATTAGGCCAAGTTGAGGGCTAAATCAGTATAAATCTTGAGTGTCTCATCTTCTTCTTTTACATTAAAATTTTTCACTCTTTTTAAGTTTTCAAAAGTTTTTAAGTATCACCTAATTCACCCTCCTCTTGGGTACCAACCTATCCTAACAGTTGTCAATATAATGATATTGTTAATATGCGATCTATAAGTTTTTTGTAAATATTTTTAAATCTGAGATTATGTTCTATGTAACATCTTGAGTTTTTTTTAAAGATGGATTTAAATAAAAAATTATTAATTAAATTAATTAATAAAGAAATTAAATTATAGGGTAATTTAGTAATTTGGAATTTGGTTAAGTTAATATTAATTTGGGATGAGTTTGTGGGTTTTTAAACCCTAGAATAATTTGGTAAAGATTTGGGTTAGATTAGGACTAGACTGAGAATTAAAGACTGGACCAAATGCCCTTAGGGTTCATTTTGGGAAATGACACCCAGGTGGTCAAATTTTGATATAAGGGATTTTTCTCATTTAAATGTTTGATTAGGTACTCCTAGTTCTATTCGACGTGTCCAAAATGTTTCAACATGTTTGTGACCACTAGGATGAGATTTGGACAATTTTGAAAATAGTTTTTACTAAAAAGCTGTACTTTTGCATCTGGGTATCTAAATCTCAACTTGACAGTTAGATTTCTCTTAAATTTGGGTCACAAGTAAAAAAATTTATAATCTTCATGTGGGCTTTGGAATCACTTCTATCGAATATCGAACAGAGAAAAGGTGAACTCTGAAATTTAGTTCAAAAGTGATATCATGACAAGTAAATAAAGCCATCATGACAACAATGCTGTCTAATTTTGTAACATGCCTAACTTTCATTTCAATTTTCGATTGTTGAATTTTTTTGAAATTTGGAACACTGCTAGTACACATCAAAATTAACATGTGAGCTCTGAAATCACTTTGATTGGAGGCCAAATGGTGAAATAGCACTCCTAGAATGCTATCATGACAACAACTAATTACCCCTATTTTGTTTAGTTTTCTTCCGTGCGCTATATATTGGCCCTTTAGAATTTTCTAAAAGGTTTTAAATGTTTATTTTTGTTGTGGTATATTTGTTTAGTAATTTTTGGATAACATTTGAGGTAAGTGTAACATCCAAATTCTGATGAGACGTTGAATTCTGGTCAACTTTTATCTTGAAAAAGAGTTGAAATCTAAAATGAAAAAGTGTTGAAGTGATATGAAGGCGTGGCGGAGAAGGAAAAGCTGATAGTGAAAAACTCATTTGTTGAATTCTTCTGAAAATGCCTGGGAGAACAAAAAGCTTAGAGTGAAGAAAATTTAAGAAGCCAGCACAGCGTAGGTGGCATTTTTGGTGCACATCACTTGATAAAAATTTAAACCATCTAGATTTATAGATTTTATTTTTATTTTTATTTTATATTTATTATAAAAAATTATAAAATTTTAATAAATATTAAAAAAGATTTGAAATCTGAAATGAAAAAGTGTTGAAGTGATATGAAGACGTGTAGGAGAAGGAAAAGCTGATAGTGAAAAACTCATCTATTGAATTCTTGTGAAAATGTCTCGGAGAAGAAAAGGCTTTGAGTGAAGAAAATTTAAGAAGCCGGTAGAGCGCAGGTGGCATTTTTGGTGTTCAGTTTTGATGCCGATCACTTGATAAAAAATTAAACCATCTAGATTTATAGATTAATTTTTATTTTATATTTTATATTTATTAAAAAATTATAAAATTTTAATAAATATATTTATCATTAATCTGGACAACGTAAATTTAATCTAGATGGTCTAGTTCAATATTAACAATTTTTTAAATTTTAGAAATTGTCCATCCAGATGTATTTAGGACAGTCTAAACTTAATATTAAATATTTTTAGAATTTTTTATAAATTTTATTTTGGTAAAAATAATACTAGAAATAAAAAATAATAATCTTCAAACTAGCACTTTAAAAAATTAAGAAAAAGTTGCAACTTAAAAGTTTAAATATAGACAGTCTAGAGTACATCTAGATAGTTATAAAAAAATACAAAAAATTTTGATATTAAATTAAACCACCTGGATTAAATTTGCATTATTCAAATTGATGATAAGGTAGATTTATTAAAATTTTTATGTTTTTTATTTTAATAAATATAAAATAAAATTTGTAAGTCTAGACCATCTAGATTGAAAACCTAGATGGTTCAAATTGCTCATTGAAACCAGATGAAACATTTGTTAGGCTTCCTTTTTTTGATCCTATGTAAATTTCTTCTCTCATTCAATAACATATTTAATATTCTCTCTATTTAAAAAATAAAAATTTTTAATTAAATCTCATTCTCAATAAATTAGTTAATTATTTTTAAATTAACCTTATTTTTTATATTTATTCTTATTTAATAGGGTATTCTATATAAACATAAATATAAAGTAATTGATTGATTAATGATACTTTAGAAAAACACATTAATTACACTGAAAATACTTTATATTTTTCTAAACTAAACTATCATCTCATGCAAATTTTTAAAAAATATTTTGACATAGCTATATAGACTAGGCTACTAGTGTTTCTTATTATAGACTTGTCGCTAAGCTCTCAAACCCAAGATCATTGAAAAATTTTGCAAGAGGAAGTGACGAACACTAACATTTGACACAATCAAAAGGTACATTTTTTCACCAAAAAAGAAAAGCTACATTTTTCAAGTATTCATATATTTTAGGAAAAATAATAATAAAATCTCTCAAAATTATATAAATAACAATCTATTCTTTCAAAATGTCATAATTTCACTAAGTTCCTAGGGTCTTCTGTGTCAATAAATTTTAAATTGAAAAGATCATTTTGCCCTTATTGATAAGTTGTGATTTCTTATTCAATTCTTGCAATTTTTGAATAAAAATTGTCATTCCTTAAACAAAAGTTGTGATTGAGGTTTGTTATTTTGAGAACTTATTTTTTAATAATAGAAATTATAGTTGATAAGTTGTAATTTCTTATTCAATTTTTGTGATTCACAAAACAAAAATTATTATTTCTTAAGCAAAAGTTATGATTGGGACTTATTTTTTAATAACAAAAACTACACTTGACAAGTTGTGATTTTTTATTCAAGTTTTACAATTCACAGAACAAAAGTTGTTATTCCTTAAATAAAAGTTGTAATTAGAGCTTCTTATTTTAATAAGGATGAAATGGCCTTTTTACTTTAAAACTTATTGACACAAAAGTCCCTAGGGAATTTAGTAAAATTATGGCATTTCGATAGACCAAATTATCATTTATATAATTAAGAAAGATTTTATTATCATTTTTTCTATATAAAACTAATGGATCTTTAGAGATTGTTTTGAAAGGTTTTAAAATTTTATTCCACTACATGTTCCAAAAATACAACACTTGAATGGTTTAAGTCTTTCTTTGAAACCTGTGTCATATATATTTCTTGTTTGAAATACTTGACATTCCTTGTGATGAAAAAGGTGATAAGATAACCTGGCAAGGTTGCAAGTACTTTTTTTATGAAGGGAGGATGATTGTTAAGCCCTAAAAAGGAAAATTAATTTTGGTTAGATCCCTAACAATTTTTTGTAAAATTAGTTGTAAATATTAATTTAAAGAATTAAAAATTTAAAAGTTTTAATTACAAATATGATATTTAAATTCTAAATATAACAATTAGTTTGAAGCGCTTTAATATTACCTAATTTTTTTGAAAAATAATATTAATTAAAAATCCCACCCCCTCCTCAATGGAAGTAGATCCTCTCATAATTCTCTTTCTCCTTTTCTTCTCCTCATCTCACCTCCACCCTTGAATAATAAAATCAATGGCTCATATTTAATTATTCTTTTATCAATAATTTAATTGTTTTATGAAATAATTATCATATAAAAATAAATTTAAACTATTAAAATTTGACCTACCTGGTTTAAAGTTACATATTGTTATTAAATTTTTTATTTATTTATTTTATTGTAGTTATAAATTGAGCAGGTTAAATTTTAACCATTTAAAATTATTGTTTATTTACTGATGTCATTTGGTTAAACTGATTGAGAAAGTTGAATTAACTTATTTTGTGATATCAAATTTGAGTCTTAAAATATGCAGTTGTCTTAAATAAATATGAAAAAGGCATCTCGAAATACACGAGAAGCTGTTGTTGATGATACAGTCCTATTCAGCAAGAGTTCATATTAATTTGACATTCCTTATCTCATTTAAAAGTGGCAATGGGATGAGGAGAATTATTTAAAAAAAAAAAACAGAGGTGCGGAGAGTAACATGGCACTGAGGGTCTCTCCACTTCTTTTCTCTCCATTTTCCTCCACTTCCCTCATCCCCACCATTCATTAATTTTATCATTTAAAAAATTATTTAATAAAATAATTTGAATGGTGGGGATGGGGTAAGTGGAGGGAAATGGAGGGGAAAAATGGAGAGACCCCTCTGCAGAGGATCCGGACCCCTCCTCAATACCCCATTCGAGCATTCGACAGAGCCCCAAAATATATATATATATATATATATATCATCTGCTCTCCCTGTCTCCCTTCTCTCTCTCTCTCTCTTCAAAGACAACACCATCTACCCCCATGACCCACACCATTGTTGAAGGTCCTCGCCGGAGCACAGCACACGTGCCACCGTCGTGCGTCGTCGCTCCGCCTTCTCTGTTCGCAAATGCCCAAGGGTCATGATTTAGATCTAAATCTCACGCGTCGTCCAAGCTTACTTTTGCCATTTCGCCTCCGACGGCACTTCTTCCCTACTCCATTACTCCCTGGATCTGAAAACTAGGTAAAGAATCCTTCTATTTTAGGCTTCGTACCTTTTATTTTTTGTTGCGTCTTCTCACCTGGTACGTTTGAGTTCTCTCACCTTCATCTTCCCAAGTATATTTTGGCCCTCAATTAGGCATATCGCTACTACGGTTGGCATTTTCTTTCATAAGTTTTTGCTATTTTTTGTAGCTTTCGCGTGTTTAAACAGTGATTATTATGAAACATGATTAAGCTATTATATGATTTAACAAAAATGTGTATACTGGGTTGGAGTAGTTGCTACAAAATTGCTCTTGGAGCAGCAGAGGGCTTGTGCTATCTTCATTATGATTGTAAACCTCAAATCATCCTTTGCAATATAAAGTCAAACATTGCTCGTTGAAGTGTATCAAGCTCATGCTGAAATGTATGGCGATATAAATTTGAGTTTGGTGTTGTAGTATTTATGTTAACATCTAGATATCTAATTTTTTTTAAAGCCCTTTGGCTTAAGCACGATGGTTAACAGTTATACTCTTGGTCTTGGCTTTTGAAATACTTAAAGCTAGGTCCTTCTTCTCAATGCTTTTATTTGTTACCCTTAATTTTTGTCGCAGTAATTGTGGATATTATTTTGGTATGATTTTTCTTTGGTTCCTTAGATCCCTATAAATAATATAAGCCAAATCCAAGTTTGAGTCTTGGAATCTCATGAAGTCTTACACTAATTATTAGTACTTTATATTTACTTTTCTGTTTATATATATGACAAATTCACATACACTTTGCATTGAATTTCATGAATCTGAGAGCTTTAAACTTCAGAGGTTCTGGATTTGGCATGTGCTACGCCCCCTTAAGATTGCTATCCTCAATAATGTAACCCATACCAGAATATTAGTCAGACCCAAATCAGAGTCAACCACACCCAGTGTGTTTCTCTTTATTATCATGCCTTTTTGATCAGTTTACATGTAGTGTCTGCACTTGTTTGAAAATTGTAGATTTTTAACATATTGATACACAAGTTTCCTCTCTAATTAATCGCTACTATAATTTGTCCAGCTGCTATCTATATACAAATTGATTTTCTATTTCATTTACTTCATTAAGGATTATTTGTGGTTCCCAACTTTAGAAAAATTGTTGATTTAATCAAATTTATCCATTTGTCTAGATACTTAAAATTGAATTTATGCAAAAAATGAAATATAGATTGCAGAGAGATTGTACAAAAATTGCATAGAAATTGCACGAGAAATGCACAAAAAATCAAAAGAAATATATTCAAATATTGTATTTTATTTTTAATTATTAATATGATAAAATTATTTACATCACTATTTAGATTATAATTTTTGATAAAATATTACTTTACTTTTTACTAGAAAATATTATTTTGTTAGGAAATTAATTTAAAATGAAACAAAGAATACTTTTCGTATAAACATTTTAGAGAATTTTTAAATTTCATTTTTATTTTTTAACAACATTAATCATGGATATAATTTTTTTTGGTGAAATAGTCATGTATATAATTTATTATAAACATGTTTTATTTTAATTTATGTTAAAAATCTTTTACTTTTATTTTTGCCATATTTTTTTCAAAAATTAATAAATAAATGATTAAATTTTTATCTTCTCCTAAACTGGTTAAATGTTTCCCCTTCTTTTCTTAAAAATAAATTTTTATATACAATTTGTAAAATATCTAAAATAGTATTATAATAAAAAGAATTAATTTTAACCACATAAATTTTGTTAATAGTCCATTTTGAACAATTATTAAATTTTAATGAATGCTAATAACTTTTACAATACAAAATAATCACAAGAATCTCATATGTAATCAATCAAACAAACCTTTAATCATTCTCTACCTCATAAAAACAAGGCGGATTTGAATGATTTTTTGTATTACACTTAGTAATAATTTGTTACAAAAATCTTATTGGTAACTTTTTCTTTTTACAATGGAAACCTAAGCACTACACAAAATCACATGACATCCTTCTTCTTTGTTCATCGATCGAGCAGAGTTCAACATTAAATACAGGAAGCATGGATGCTAAAGGTGCATAGAGTTGCAAGAGAGAAGAGGCTTGAAATGTTAAAGGCAGAGCTGCAGGAGAGAGAGACGAGGTGAGAGGAAGAGGAAAAATAGGAGAAAGAACAAAGGACTAGTGAAGGAGCATAGTGGGTGGGTGACACTTAAAATGGCTGGCCAGTTAATTGTTGGGTTACCTGTTGCTTGGCTCTTTGCCTCTCCTCATGAAATCTTCCAAACCATCCTGAATTTGCTATTCTATTCACCAAATATTGAAATATCCAATGAATACATAAAATTTCATTGATTGCATTACCAAAATCGACCTTCATTTATTTTTGAAAATTTCCTGTCTTTTTTTCGCAAGCTCACCACTATGTGAAAATGCTTGCTAAATGTGGACCACATTTACCGTTTTACACAAATGAAGAAGTTCGCTTTATAATTGTCAAGTAGCATTCTAATATGGAAATAATGATATACGCACTTCTTTTTAATTTTTCCATTTCCATGGTTCTCATGTTTGCCTTTCAATTAACATGTTGTAATAGGATTTTTATGTAATTTGTTGAAAATATTGTCTTTTTAATAGCTAATCCACAATATAGTGTATGCACTTGTTTGAAAATTGTAGATTTTTAACATATTGTTGCACAAGTTTCCTCTCTAATGAATCTCTACTGTAATTTGTCCAGCTACTAGCTATATACAAATTGATTTTCTATTTCCTTTGCTTCATTAAGGATTATTTGTGGTTCCCAAGTTTAGAAAAATTGTTTATTTAATCAAATTTATTCAGTCGTTTAGATACTAAAAATTGAATTCACACAAAAAATGAAATATAGATTGCAGAGAGATTGTACAAAAATTGCATAGAAATTGCATGAGAAATGCAAAAAAAAAAAATGCAAAGAAATATATACATATATTATATTATATTTTTAATCATTAATATGATAAAATTATTTATATCACTATTTAGATTATAATTTTTGATGAAATATTACTTTATTTTTTACCAGAAAATATTATTTTGTTAGGAAGATGAATTTAAAATGAAAAAAAATTCTTTTCCTATAAACATTTTAAAGAATTTTTAAATTTTATTTTTATTTTTTTAAACGACAATGATCAAGTATATAATTTAATTATAAACATGTATTATTTTAGTTTTTGTTAAATATGTTTTACTTTTATCTTCACCATTTTTTCTCAAAAATTAATAAATAAATAATTAAATTTTATCTTCTCCTAAACTAATAAAATGTTTCCCTTTCTTTTCTTAAAAAAAAAATTTATGTACAATTTTTAACTATCTAAAAATTATTTTAATAAAAAGAATTAATTTTAACCATATAAATTTTGTTAACATTCAGTTTGAACCATTATTAATTTTTAATGATTACTAATAATTTTTACAATACAAAATAATTACAAGGATCTAATATGTGATTAATCTAGCTAACCATTAATCATTCTCTACCTCATAACAACAAAGCAAATTTGAATAGTTGTTCATATTATTCTTAGTAAAATCTATCATAAAAATCTTGTTAGTAACTTTTTTTTAACAATGGAAACTTAAACACTATGCAAAATCACATGACATCCTTATCATTTGTCCGTCGCGCAAGCAGAGCTGAATGTTGAATGGAGGAAGCATGGATGCTAAAGGCGTATAGAATTACAAAAGAGAAGAGGTTTGAAATGCTAAAGGCAGAGCTGCAGGAGAAAAAAAGATAGGGTGAGAGGAAGAGTAAAAAAAGGAGAAAGAACTAAGGACCAGTGAAGGAGTACGGGGGTGGGTGACACTTAAAATGGTTGACCATTGGGGCTGCCTAGCATTTGGCTCTTTGCCTCTCCTCTTGAAATCTTCCAAACAATCATGAAATTTTTTCTATTCACCAAATATTGAAATTTGCAATGAATACATAAAAATTTGTTGACTGCATTACCAAAATTGTCCTTCATTTATTTTTTATAAATTTTTTTGTCTTTTTCTGGCAAGCTCACCACTTTGTGAAAAATGCTTATTACTAACTGTGGAATCCATTAGTCATTTTACACCAATGAAGAAGTTCACTTTATTATCGTCAAGTAGCATTCTAATATGCAAATAATGATATATGAAGTTCCTTTTTATTTTTTCAACAACATGGTTCTCATGTTTGCCGTCGATTAACATCTTTTAACAAGATTTTTATGCACTTTTGTTTTTGAAAATGTTGTCATTTTTAATAGCTAATCCTCAAAGTAGTGTCTCCACTTGTTTGAAAATTGTAGATTTTTAACATATTCATATACAAGTTTCCTCTCTAATGAATCTCTACTGATAATTGTTCAGCTACTAGCTATATAAAAAATTATTTTCTATTTCCCTTCAGTAAGGATTATTTGTGGTTCTCAAGTGTAGACAAATTGTTGATTTAATCAAATTTATTTACTTTTTTATAGTAAAAATTGAATTTGTACAAAAAATAAAATAAATATTGCATAGAGATTGTATAAAAATTGCATAGAAATTGCACGAGAAATTCACACAAAATGAAAAGAAAGATATACATATATTTTATTTTATTTTTAATTATTGATGTGATAAAATTATCTATATGACTATTTTTATTATATTTTTTAATAAATATTAAGTATATAATTTAATTATTAATGTGTATTATTTTAGTTTATGTTAAATATCTTTTACTTTTATCTTCTCCATATATTTCTTATAAATTAATAAATAAATGATTAAATTTTATATTCTCCTAAAATGGTTAAAAGTTTACCCTTCTTTTCTTAAAAATAAATTTTATGTACAATTTTTAACTATCAAAAATTAGTATTTTAATAAAAAATAATTAATTTTAACCATATAAATTTTGTTAATTAATAGTCATTTTGAACCACTATAAATTTTTTAATGAATACTAATAACTTTTACAGTACAAAATAATTATGAGGATCTCATATGTGATTAATCTAGCTACCTTTTTGTTTTGGGTAAAAAATCTAGCTATCCTTAATCATTGTCTAACTCATAACAACAAGACAAAATTGAATAATTTTTCATATTGTTCTAAGTAATAATCAGTAATAAAAATCTTGTTAGTAACTTTTTTTTTTTTTAAAGAGAGACACCTAATCACAATGCAAAATTATATTTTAATTCAATTATTCATATTTTTTGTTATGACTTTTGTTTTGTTTGTTAGAGTAGTCTCTTAGGGTATGTTTGAGAATATATGATGGAATGGAAAGTAATGGTCATTAATGGAATGGAATGTGGTGGAGTAGAATGGAGTGAAATGGAATGGAACATTCCATTGTTTGGGAGTTTCATTAAAAGAATAAATGATTTTATTAAATTATTATTTAAGAATAATTATAAAATTAATAGATTTGAATAAGATATAATTATATATTTTTTATTTTAAGGTAAGGGGGAGTGAAAGAGCGAGGGAGTGAGAAAGATAAGGGTAATTTTGTAAAGTGTTATTTATATCATATCATTTCACTATTGACCCTCCAAATTGGGGGGTCGAGAAAAATGAGTTTACGATAGCAAGGGATGGCTTGAAAGGCCACCCCAAGCCATTCCATGCTCTTTTAAAATTTTCTTCCAAATAATGGCATAAGACTTATAGCCATCCCATTCCATTCCATTCCATCTTAAAAAAACTCCCAAACATTACCTTAAGGAACAACAAGCTCAAGGATCTTTCGCTTCAGAGGGTAGAAATGACATCTTGGTGGTTGCTACAGGCAAACCAGAGCATTCAGGACACATTAAAGGTGTTGGATTTGGTGTGGGAATTAAAGATTACTTTGGAGCATTGGCACACCCAAGCAACTCAGGTATTGTTACAAGAGAGGAGCTAGAAACTGTAATGACAAAAATAAGGCAACAAGAAATAAAGAAAGCTAAAGCTTCATTTGATGCTCACTCGGAAGCCTACTTGGAAGCCCAACTTGCAAAAATGAAAGATAAAATGATGACCTTTATGACCTCACGACAGGTGACAACTGCCAATGCACCTCATATACAGTCTCCTAGATTTCACAACACAAAAGGGAGTAATGTTCTTATACACGTGTCAGAGGGTACTTTACCAAGAAACACCGGTGAACCATGCGAGCTATATATCTAGAGGATCTTGATAGATGCTTGGTCACTCTTGGCAGTGTTCTCACTATGGGACAAAACCGTCAACCATAAACAAATGCAACAATATCAAGTGAAAGTGGTGGTAGAAGATGTAAAATTACTAGAGGCACTCATCCTACTCCCTACTTACGAGGTCAAGACTGTGTCTAAAGTTGTTGGTACTTTTATCATGTGGCCCAAGAGATTTGTGAGTATGGTTCAAACTGTGGTATGTTTTATTAAATATTTCATGCATTTTATTAAATATTTTTTTATTTTTTATTAACTATCTCTTGCCTTTTCAGCTTCCCTTGCCAAATCTTACCCCACCAAAACTTCCACAGCCCTTATTGCCATCGCAGTTGACTCCTCTCCAATAAATAATTTTACTAGCCTATGATAAATCATTCAAAGAAAAAGATTTTGTGAAGGAAAAGGATGTTATGTGTATGCAGAATCCAATGAAGATATAACAGGAAGACTTGAATTGACTTCTCTTGAAAAATCAGCTTACCATAGCATCAATTGAGTTATTTATGCTATAAGTATGTTTTACTTGAATATAATTAACTTATCAAGTTTAGTCAACTAACATGACTGCATTATTATAGGCATCTTCATCATTTGTGTATCTCATCAAGCAAAAGTGATAATTTCGAATTCCTTTGCTCGTGTCACATGACAAAGAAAGGGAATACTCTAGAAATAAGGTCCCAGTACCTCAAACAAAGAATATGTGAAGTCAAAAAGAATGTTTTTATAGCTCTATATGTGCACTCGTAAGGACCAATTTGCGATTAATAGTTTTTTGTTAAATGTTGTAGGCTTAGGTGGACAAATTACAGGTCCATTTAGTAACATGTTCTGTGAACAGTTTTCTGCTCTCTAGAACAAAAAGACAAAAAAATTTGTTTGGTAATGTATTTTCAAAAAGTGTTTTGGAGGACAAAAAGTTAAAACATTGTTCTAGAGAATAGAAAAATGAAAACATCTTTTAAGTATTTTGGATTATTGTTTTGGAGAACAAGGGAGAATGAGAAAAATACTTATTTTCATTATTTTTTTTCTCAGAACATGTTCTAAAAACACTAGTTCTCAAAATGATAAAATAAAAATAGTTTCAAATAGGCCCTACATACCTCAGTTCTGATCTTAAGCATGATAGCTTCACATCCCAAGAAAAGGGTTTAATACTTGAATTTCTTTCTCATGCAATTTGTGCAGCCTCCTCTATTTTCCTTGCCTGATATGTGCTTCTCATTATAATGTTGCCGAGACAAAAACATTTCAAAATGACATCCTCTCAGTTTCTAATTAGTGTCTTGGAGTACCATTACAGTCCAACCACATCTTCTTTAGGCCCTCCCCTCTTATTCTTTTGTTGTTTCCTTTGTATATCCTATCAATATAGTAAGCTACGATTAGATAATTTTTACTTTTTCTCTTAGATAATTTACTTTTATTAGATGATTTTCTTTAGTTGCCTTCGCTGCTCAGGGCCTCAACGTTACTGATATCCTTGCTCTCTTTGGTAAGTTCTATATCAATATATTTCTTTTATTTTTACTCAATACCCCAGAAACGACTAATGATAATATATGGCAGCTTTTTTGGTCAAATAATTTAGCAATCAACTCAAGACTAATGAACAGGCCCTTTTCTCAAGTAATCTAGCTTGCAATCAATTCGATAGGACCAGAAAAGACTAAGTAACAAACAATTATTTCCACATATCATCACTCACATGGTTTGAATTAATATTGCTGGGGCTTCCCTTTCAGGTGCTCACACATTCATAATAGCACACTGCATCACATTTGTGGATGTATTATACAATTTCGTCTCCTAGGTATGTCTTTTAATTTTTTCTATTTTTCTATTCATAGTGCAATATATTAGTTGATATATTAATTGTAAGTAACAGCCATTTTTAAAGTAAAATAATATGCATGCGAGAGTAAGAAAAGTGTCATGAGAAGCAATTACTTTGCGTATCTAAGAATACCAAACTCGATATATAGGAGGAACCTCATTTAGTTATATTAATCAGTCCCTTTTTGTTTTAATTGTATCCCTTTGAGCAGTTTCAACTTTTTTAATTCCCATCTTTGAGCTGTTTATGTTTTGTACTTCCAGATGCTACCTTAGATTCTCAAGCACATACCAGTTGGAATCTTCTTCAGGCTAAAAAGGTTCATATTTAATATCACTGTTTCTCCTTTTTCAGTATTTTTTTTCTTCTGTTTTCGTGGTTAATAGTGCGCTGTTTTGGATATACATACATACATATATACCTATATATATATATATATATGTCTTTGTCCTAATAATCTGTGCTATTGTTCTTCGTTTTTCCTTTAGATCCAGTCCATTTAAATCTTTGGCTTATAAACCCCTTTTTTTATTTTCTTATTTTTTTATATTCTTGTGATTGGGTTCTTAAAAATATTTCACTATTTTAATTTAAGAAACCCTTAAATCTTTTTTGATTCTCACGGTCTTTGAAGCCCTATCCCCAGCCGATTGCAAATGAAACAGTCAAGCAGAGTCTGCTGGTTTATTTGGGGGAAGAATTAATAATGAAAATCAAACAAAAGTGGTTGGTTTTTTCCACTGCACTTATTACACTTACTGCATGTGATATGAGTTGTATTATTAAACTTGTTTGAATTTATTTACACCGCATATGTAAATAGAGGTTTTTTCCTTTGCACATGGATGGTGCATATTTTTATAAATTGATTATCTAGATATAATTAAAATATGTAACATGTATGTTTCAAAAAAATTATTTTTTTTAAAAATTATAATTTAAAATTTTAAATATGCACTATATGTCCAAAGTATATCAGGAATGTCAATTTATAAGAATTATAAAAAAAATTTAGATTAAATATAGATAATCTCCATTGAATTTTAGCTGCCCAGATTGCTAATCAAGCAAATTGATTAATTTTTTTTAAAATTCACATTATTAAGATTAAATTTGTACTGTCTAAATTGATTGATTTTTTTTTAAATTTTTAATAAATGTTATAATAAAATAAAAAATAAAACCTTTAAACTTGGACTCTTCAGATTTAATCAGGCAGTCCAAACAGTGCTCTGTTTTGGATACACACGCATTATTCGCTTTCGTCCTAATACCCTGTGCCATTGTTCTTATCGTTTGTCCTTTCAATGCCACCCGCTTAAATCTTTGCCTTGTAAGCCCTTTTGTTTTTATTTTCTTTTTTTTTATATTTCTTGTGATTTGAGTTTCAAAAATATTAAAATTAAAATTTATATATTTCTTGTGACTCCTATAAAAATTCTTGCATGGGTACAATGTACCACTCATTTGTACTATCCAATAAAAACATATCATGTCAAATTCATTTAATCTTACATGTTATCCCTCATTGATATTACTTTAAATTTTATTTGATTGAATTGATATAATTTTATTGAATGAGGTAAGGATGATGTAGTAATCCTAAATAAATTTGACAGCCACAAAGAAATCCATCAGTTTATTAATCCCACGTGTTGTACCAACAAGATTAGCTTTATTTATGAATCCCACGTGTTGTATACACACATATTAAAATGATATCATAAAATTTAGATAACCACTACAAAAAAAAAAAGTGACTTTTGATGGCAACTTTTAGCTACGATAAAAAAGTCACCATTAAAAGTGAACATTAGCAACAGCAAATCAAAGTTGTCACCAAAAATCACCACCAAACATATACTTTTGGCGGCAACTATTAAATATTGCTGCCAAAAGTTCACTTTTGACGGTGACTTTGATATATCGCAGCTAAAAGTTCACTTTTAGGGGTAAAATTTAATTGTTTCTGCCAGAAGTGTCACCGCCAAAAGTATTTTTATGAAAGGTAATTTAAAAAATTAAAAATAATTTATGTAATTACTTTTGGTGACAACATTTGTCTCCAAAAAGTATTTTTAAAACATTAAATATAATTTTAAATTATGTGAAATAATTTATAAAATTATCATTTAAATTACTAAAAAATTACTTATGAATTATTTTAAAAATTTAAAATTGAATAAAATCATTCAAAAGATATTTATGAAATTAAATTTCTTATTTTATATACAGAATTAGAAATAAATAATATATAGGATCATGAAAAAAATAATAGTGAAGATATGCTTAGTTTAATTATTAAATTATTTTTAATTTTGTATTATTCATAATCTTGTTTTAGACATATATAGCACATATTTTTTTAAGAATTATGTTATTAAGCTAGTATTTTAATATGATAAATTAAAATCTTGATGGGTTATTACTTTCAATTATAATTATATTAAGTTATACATAAATTATTACTTACATACAAACACATAAATGTCATTGGGACGTTAAAGTTGTACAAATATCATGAGATGCAAATGATATTGTAGACTAATTAGCATATTGCATACTCGATACTTAGCTTGATATACACATGGTGTCTACTTCTTCTGTTGAGCTGTAATAGTTTTTGAACAAGGATTTTATGTGATTTTTCCTAGTGTATTTAAGTTTTCATTGTTATAAAAAAAACAAATTACTAATAACATTCTTATAACTAATTATTACTATGAATAATATGAATAATTATTCAAATCCACCTTGCCATGAGGTAGAGAATGATTAAATGTTAACTAAATTGATCACATATGGGATCCTTGTAATTATCTTGTATTGTAAAAGTTATCAGTATTAATTAAAAATTCAAAATTATTTAAAATGACTATTAAAAAATTTATGCTGTTGGAATTAATTTGTTATTAAAATACTTTTTTTAAGATATTAAAAATTGCAGATAAAATATATTTTTAATGAAAGGGGGGGAAATAGTTAGCTATTTTGAGAGAAGATAAAAATTTAATCATTTAGTTTATCAAGTTCTGAGAAAAATATGGAGAAGAAAGTAAAAGATATTTAACATAAACTAATATAATACATATTTATAAATAAACTATATGCTTAATAATTTTCATTTAAAAAATAAAAATAAAATTTAAAAATTGGTTACAATGTATATAAGAATATTATTTAATATTTAAAAATTGTTTATTTTAAGTTCCTTTTCCTTCCAAAAATAATATTTACTAGTAAAAAATAATATTTTATTAAAAATATAATTTAAATATTCATATAAATTATTTTGTCATATTAATAATTGAAAATAAAATATAATATATGTATATCTTTTTAATAATATATTATTTGATATATGTGCATGCAGTTAAATAATCTATATTTAATTTTACATATAATAACTACAAATACATTTTAGTTCAACAGGCAAAGAAGAGAAGCTTAAAGCTTGGAGGTAGGAGGTCAAGGGTTCAAACTATAGTTTTGACATATTTTGCAACAAATATGTGACATAGCACATGGTGGTAATGTTGCGCATAAGGTGGCTTGAGGAGGCATACATGTGGTGGGTGATGTACACGTGTGTGGGTGACATGGTGCATGAGGTGACTTGAGAAGGCACACACATGGCAAGTGACGTGACACGAGGTGGGGGCGTGATATGTGAGGTGGCTTGAGAAGGTGCACACGTGGCGTATGATGTGGCATGAGGTGGTGGGATGATGTAGCATCATCTGTCGAATGTGTGACCTACAGCATGGCGCAAGATGGCATGTGATGTGAGATTATTTGTCGCATACATGGTAGGTGACGTAGCATAAAATAAATTATTATTTTTTTAAAAAAGTAAAAGTCTTTTTGGTTGCGACAAAAAGTAGACTTTTAGATGCAAAAAACTTTTGGCAGTGACATATATTTGTCGCCATCAAAAACTATTAGTGATGATTGTTATAGCGATAATGACTTTTGAACTTTTGACAATAATTAATTTTTTTTTTCCCTTTGGTAGTGAACAACTCATTCTATTTAATTTCTCTTAAATCCAAAACAGCATTTATGATAACAACTAACGTGTGGATTTTTTTTTTTAAGGAAAAAAAAACTTGGATCCCATTCAAAGTACAAATATCTTTTTTTTTTTAATACGTTAAGTACAAATATCTTTGATCTATTAGACTTCTCTTCAACACAAAGAAGGAAAAAGGTTAATGTGTCCTCAAAAGCTGTGTTTTTGCAGAAAAGGAAAAGTTATTTAAAGGCATAAATTACTTGTCAATAATTATGGGATGTAGATGTTCGTTCATGAAAGTGACTAAGCAAGTAAGCATTTGAAGCTGAAGTGAGATGACTGAGTGAGTGAGTCCAATATTTATATCACATGTCGTCCATCGAGAGGTACAAGAGGAAAACAAGGCTTTAGCTAGGGTTGTAAAGTTAATTTGAACTAAGAATGTCGATTTCTTGTGGATGATGACGATGTTTTGGACCAGTCACAATCATTTATAGGAAAATGGGAAAAATTGTAAGAGAATCAAAATGATGTTTATAGGAAAATGGGTTTAGCTAAAAAGCACGTAGCATGAAAATAAGCTGCGCGTGGAGAGCGTGGGGACTAGGGATGGATCTGAGGGAGGCATGCAAGCGTGCGTGCTTGCCCCACTTTAAAACATTTTTTTGATAAATTTTCTTTTTTTCTTTTCTTGAAAAAAATGAAAAATATAATTTTGGCCCACCACACTTCCATGAATGTTTTCACTTTGGCCCCCATGTGTTAAGTTCTGGATCTGTCCCTGGTGGGGGACCACATCGATTAGTTTACTTCAGCATTATCAGGAACGAACTGATCAACTTTTCTTTTGTGGGTAAGCTAAAAGAATATAAAAGGTAAACGCAGACGAGACGTAACTGCCAGTACACATATGAAATGGTGATGATGGAAAGTAAGAATTTATAGCGAGAAAAAGGGAAAGCAGGTGGCCAGTGAAAGGAAAGGGGCACAGTCGGTCCTCATGAGAGCTTAAAGGTGATGACCACTGATATAATCTAGTCCATATTTAAAGGATTTTATTTTTATTAAAATAAAAATTTATAAATTTTTTAATAAATTTGTTAATTACTCATTTCATATTTAATTTAATCGATCTAAATTTAATATCAATTTTTTAAAATTGACAATAAAGATATATTCTGCACTGTTCAGATTCAAAGCTTTTAACTTGTAATTAAAAAAAAAATTGGGAAGAGCTTTTAAAGAAATTATCTTTATTTTTAATATTGTAACTACCAAAAAAAAATTTATCAAAAATTGTAAAAAAAATTAACGTTAAATTTGAACAAATTAGAGCAAATCTAGATGGTGAATTATTCAAAAAAAATAGTCAATTTATAAAATATAAAAAAGTAATATTAAATTTGGACAATCTAGACAATTCATACAAGAAATGAATATAATTATATAATAAAAATTTCATAAAATCTTATTAGAATAAATAAAAAATAAAAACCTTTAAACACTAATAAATTAAATAGAATGGTCCTACATACAGGGTTGGATATGGTAACTTGTGGTTCGCCACCACTACCATGATTGACATAGGAATTGGGAAAGCTACTATGTCGGAGTAAATTGAGAGAGATACATATATGTTGTTTTATTTTTAACATCTTCCAATATTTAGAATAATTATGATTTAATAATTCTTACAAAATTTAGCAATTTAAATGTAAAATGTAAGATATGGGATGGAGTTCATATCATATGTGTCATGGAAACACATTTAAAACAACATTTTAATTATGGAAGTTATTCAGAACTTTACATTGTCACTGATCATGCCTAATAATTGAAGTATATATGTATGCAAAACGATTTAAAGAAGTTAAATAGAATAATTCCTAGTCTATTCTGGGTTCTTGATTCTTTGAATTCCTTAAACAAAACATTGTTATTAACAGTAAAAGTAGAAAATTTCTTTTGTACGAGATATAACTTGTCAACTTATGAAAAAAAATACACTTCGACCTCTAAAAAAATAAATAAATAATGCCCTATAAGCTTACAACTAAATTATTACTTTTAATCAAAAATGATTTTGATCAAAAAGAAAGATAAAGATTTCATTATCATTTAGCTTATTAGAGCTCTACTTATATGCGAGTCTAGTTTGATTTGTGAACTAATTATTATTAGTTTTAATTACTTGTACAATTGTGTCATCAGGTGATTAATATGTGCAGTAACTTGGTTGCTTCTTGTAGAGCCGATAATTTGGGCGGGTTGAGCTCAATTTGGGCTATTCCATATAAGTCCGAACTTATAAAATGTTCCAATTAAAAGTTAAGAAAATATCTATAATAATATACCCAAAGAATGAAAGAAATACGTGAACAACTAAACATTACAAGATCAAGTTTGGATCTCAGACAATAATGATTTATTTTATAATGCTATAAAACAGATAGTGATTCAAAAAAGTATTTCCAAAAGCCGAGAAAAATTGTGAATTCAATGATGCGGGCATTTGAGTTTTCACTGGATGCATGGTGGAAGCTCCAGTAAAGAGTGAAGGCTCAAAATCTTGAAGAGGTTGATCTTTGGTCGTGTGAAAATTTATGCTATATTTATTTCAGTTAGCGTTAAATGAAACAAGCGTCGGGATGTTGAACTCATCAATATAACGGCACATACAGAGAATGAGTCACATGTGCCTTTCCAAATCATCCGATTCAATTTATTACCTTTCAAGGTTGTTGACGTCCTTCCATTTATGGTTTGTTCAAAATGCTTAGTTTGACACTTTACCATATATTTCTTAAAATAATTTTTAGTCTAAATTAAAGTGTATATTTTTCTTTTATTGATATATGTGATCGCATTCAGTGGTCATCAGCACTGCGTGTTCATCAGCTTAAGAGGCTGATGTAGCCCTTCATTTCATCTCAAAAAGATTTGCGCCGTTCATTTTAAATTCATTTTTAATTATTTTTAATATTGTATTTATTAAAATAAAAATTATAGAAAAGTTAATATTAAATCAATACTGTTTAGAGTACATCTAGATAGTTAATTTATAAAAGTTATAAGAAATTTACTATTAAATTAGATTATCCATATTTTATATGTACTGTATGAAGTATATCCAGATAATCAATTTGTAAAATTAAAAAATAAAGTTAAAGAGCTTTTAAATTTGAATGGTCAAGATTTGGTCATGGGTGATGAATACTTGATGATCATCGAAGACGGTCTAAATTTAATATTAATTTTTTTTGTAATTTTTTTAATAACTATAATATTAAAAATATCTAAAATTCAATTTAAAATGAACATCAGATATCATTTTGAGATAAAACGAAAGACCAAATCATCACTAATGAGCACGCGGTTGATTATCACTTTGGGCGAACGCATTGATATATTCAAAATTAATATATATTTTTTAAATGGTGCAGTTCAAGCAAATTTTATAAAATCAAGTGCTTCTCAAATTAATGCTGATTTAGTATCTCTTTGCCAATAAAAAATTCATGCCGTTTTATGAAAATAGATACTCATGGACGACACTTCTGGTATTACAATATTATCAAACATCAAAAGTTAGATTCAAATCGTTGGAATAAAAAAATCACGTTAATCACGCTACATTCATTTAAAATCTCACAATACAATATATACTAAAGAGTGAAATCAAGGCTCATAATTGTGGGGTGACAGGTATTTTCGAAAAGAATTATTATATACAAGTACTATTGCACCCAAGAATTTTGTTAGATTAGGAACAGAAAAATAAGACAGATAATTAAATTTTATAAAGAAAATAAATCTATATAGATAGAAAAATAATGATAATTATATACCAAAAGTGAGGTAGATAACTCTATAGCTTCTGCAGAACATATAAGAATGATAATTACACACTATAAATCGAATAAAATTAAATAAAATATATAATTTTACATAAACATGATGGGCTTGTAGTATCTTTGGTCTAGCCTCTCTTTATAAACACGCCAAACCGAAGGTCGAAAAGGGCCTAACCTATTATCATCTTAATATTTCATGATTTTTATATATTTTTACCACCTTAGATTAGACTTTTTAGCAATTATTTTTGTCTATTTTGGAATAATCAGAATATATTTATGATTCTAAGGCTAAGAAAATTTTAAAGGAATTTTTAGTAATTATTGCATGTTTTTCCAACATTTATTGAATTTTAACTTAATTCCCCAAAATACATGTGCTATTGATTTTTCTTTTTATTTTCGTGTAGGTGACATGTTATGTTTATTTTTTTTTTGGCCAAAGGAACTTCTATTAAAAACGGCAAGCAGCCAAAGAAAAATCAGTTCAACATACAATATTACCCTTAGAATTCATAAGGCAAACAAAGCCAACTTAGAAACCATAACATCTGTAGCTAGCAAAAGAGACAAAGGAGGTGCTGGTGTTCCACTTATCCAACCGGATCCACTTCCTTAATAGCAATTGCAACCAAAAACATCAGCGGCATAGTTACTCTTGCGCGATACAAAGACGAGTGAGAACCCAGTTTCAGTTGCCATGAGATCTAAGATATCTCCAATGATAATCTTGCAATACCACTCCCCAAGAACAGGTTTACCTTTGTTAATACAAGATGCCGACATGTGATTAAATTGTACACAAATTGTATCAATTGATTACTTAGAGGAAGATAAATGGTGCCACGCACACACACATTATGGTGGAGATAAAGTTTAATTTAATTAATAATTAAATAGGGTAAAAAATTTCTTTAATAAATATATTTATATTTTAAAACACCATAATACCCCTAAAATAAAAAAAAATGCACCAGAAAGAATGGGGTGGTGTTCCTAATCTGTCTAGTGTTTGCTTCTTAATTATTTAATAAGAACTACACATCCCAATAATCATCTCACTTTGAGTTCAAAGTTCCAGTTTTTCTTCTTAAACTTTTAATTTTAATCATTTCCATGTAATCAAACGAATCCCAAAAAGGAGTCAAAGTTATGAAATACAGAAACAGAAAAGAATTTGATCTATTAACCCAAATGATCCGATGAGAAAGTAGAAGTTCAACATTCAAGACGAAGGATTAACCCAAAAAAAATTCAAGACCATAGGTAGAATCATAAAATCAATTTCTACAAAAGGGTAAAATATCAAAGTTCCGAGTGATTGAAGAGTAGATAGAGCCACATCGACAACCTAAAACTTGAAATTCCTTCGAAAGCCCATGAATCTTCATACTAGCCCATCATTGAACCACCACAGAATCTTAAAATTGTGAATCATTGCTTTGACAGTCCGTGGGTCGGAGCTATCGTTGAAGTATACGAGCGAGATTAGCCACCTGAGTTAATTTAAAATAATAATAATTTATTATTATTATTATTATTATTATTATTACACATCAAGATGTGGCTAGATGAGTTTAATTATATTATTTAAAAAACTCAGCCCTTATATGAAGGAAGAAAAGCTAAAGGTGAAATGGAGACAACGAGAGCGTGCTTGACTTCCAGCTTGTGTGGGATTGAAAATCTGATTAGGGATTTTCCCAAAAAAAAAAAAAAAAGAAGGAAACCCTCACATGAGGCTTTTTATTTTTTTTTTAAAAAAATAAAACCTACAGGTGGCATTTCCCTAGGGAATAGCCACCTCAAGTTTTTTTATTTTTTAATTTAAGAAAACTAATAATTATATTAATAATGATTATTTGTTTATTAATTTATCTATACTAATATTTATATTATAATTTACACAAATACTTTAAAGGATAAATTAGCCCACTAGCCAAAAATATTTGCGCCCATAAAATATGGACCAAAGTTTTGAAAGTTTGGGAGTATGGCTGGTTTATATTGATATACAAGGAGTTTATAATTAAAAATTTAAAAATATACAAGAAGCTTATCATTGATATACAATGGTCTATTATTTAAATATAATAAATCAGCCACAATGACAAATATAATAAATGTTGGTGTGTTTGCTTAGTTTGATTCTATAACATGGGCTATATTTACAAATGCCCCTACTTAAAAAATAGTTTTAATAATTATTATATTTATTCATTTTATTATATTGATAATAGTAACAATTCTTAATTACATATAATTCAAATTTTCATAATTAATCAATAAAAGTTATAACAATAATAAAAATAATAATTAAATTAATATAATGGTATTAATAAATATAATGAATTATTATAACAACTAGATTAAATAAAATTATTTTATAATATTACCATAATTATTAGGTGCTCTTTTTGTTGAAATGACACTTAATTATTCAGTAACAATAAGCTGTGACATTTTTAAAAAACACACCTCTTGTTATTTTACTACAATTGTAAATAAAAAAATAATTGATAAACGGTGGTATTTCATGAAGAAAATTCCACCTAAGTTCTTTCAAGTTTCATTTTAGTAGTGTCTTGTTTTTAATTTCCATAAAATACATGCTACAAGATCTTACTTATATAGTAGTGAATGATCGATGAAAGGGTAAAATTGAAAAAATGAAATTTGAGAAAGGAAAGGGGTGGTGGAGTGTCAATAAGCAAAAATGGAGGGTAGAGGGGAAAAAGCATGTTGCATAGCTAACTATTCCATAAGAATATGATTTTCTGTCAGACCTTATTATATCAAACAACTAGCATGCATAATTTCTAAACCATTCATTATACCTTTTCAAGCTTTAATATCTTACCCAAAAATTTCTAAAACTCCATAATCAACTTCATCATGCTTTCCAATCAATTTTCCTATTAAGAATTGGTTTGAGCCTAAAAAAAAATTCAACCCATTGCCATTTTCCACAAGTACGAACCAAACAATTATAGTGAAATTACACATCAAAATCATGTTTTTCAAACTTACTTCCTCAATTTAAAAATGTAAGGCATTTTTAATCGAATCTCATCTTCAATAAATAATTACTTATTTTCAAACTAATTTTATTTTTTATATTTATCCCTATTAAATACCCTACAATAATATAAAGTCATTCAACAATAAGGTACTTTTGAAAAAAAGTAATAATTATACATTGAAAGACTCAAAATGCTTTATATTTGTTAACATCTAACTCTTCAAAAAATACTTTATTTTTGGACGGAGGGAGTAAATCTTAAACTTGTTTGATTCTCAACCCCTCGTACTCCTCAGCCACAGCGACACAAATAGAAACTATAATTAATCCATAACTTCATCACACAGCATGTAAATGCTCACCACCAAAACGTAACAGAGGAAGAAAGAAATTCTCACCCACACCACTAAGCGACACGGGCAGGGAAAAGAAAACTCGCAAGAGGATGTTGCTCTGCAACTCGGATAAACAACAGAGAGGGACGCTGGATAGAGGGAGAAGAATTTCAAACACCCTTTCAACCGATCGACGATGGCAGCACTTGAAGAAGAAAATGAAGACGACGCTAGCACCCGAACAAGGACGATGAAGTGGAAGATCCTATGACACCCAGAAAATCGCACGGAAAGATATTGAAGAGAATGACGGCAGAGCAGAGAAGAGAAGAACAGATGCACACACCCACACAAATGCTCGAACGGAGGAAGAACGAGGATGCTCTGGAACTTTGACGATCTCCGGTGACGACAGCAAGAAGGAAGAATGGGGGACAGGATGTGAACGCAGCCTCTCTCTCACAAGGTTCTGGAGAAATCGCAGACGGAGAAGACTCCAGCTGTGCGTGCGTGCGTTCGTTCCGGTCTTCAACTCTGTTTGGTTTGTTTTTTTTTTTGAAGGGCAAAAAGGTAATTTGTAATTTAGAGGCCAAAGATAAAATCCTTTTATGTGCACCAGGAGGGTTCGAACGTCAGACCCAATATATATATATATATCTATGTAACTACCACAGCAGACCACCTTTTCTTTTTTGTTCCAAAAATTAATAAAAATACAATCATAATACTTTAACATAAATTTTATTTTACCAAATTTTCTGAGTTATTACACAGGAGTTCAGTTTAGTGGAAGGATCTAGTCCCTTATAATGTGGTGAATTAATATTCAAATCCCTACCAAGAGAGGTACACATGTTTAGTGACTGATCACGCCTCGAATAAGATTGTCTCTAATAGGAAGATATTTAAGAGCAATAAAAAAGTTATTTAAAAATTAAAAATTAATTTTAAAATTACATGAATGAAAATATTGATATAATATCTTAAAATCTACATAATAATCTTTTGTAGTCTATAGATTGTTACTTCATGGCATATTTTATTCCAAAATTTATTGCCAAGTATATATTAAAAATATAAAAAAAACTTATTTTATTTTAAAATATCTTACTTTTACCTATTAAAATATAAACGACTTATTCATTAGGATCAGACGAGAAAATTCAAAACTTTGAATTTTACTAAATTTATTTACAATATTATTTCTAGCTATGTTTGCAGGTTAGTTTTGCATAGAATTCACGTAAATAATTTGGACATTAATATGGTATTTTGAAACAATATATTTGCAACATTTATAATATGTTTGTTCCATATTTGTCATCATAAACTTATATCGCATACCATCAGGTCTAACAATGATGATATAACATGTTGTAAAACACCTTCATGGAGAATGAACAAACTGAAATTCAACGATATATCTGAAATCAAGCTTATTTTCTGCATTACAACAACAAAGTATGTTGATAAACGTATTATGCTAACTACGTATAAGAATTGTTTTTTGGTCCGTTAGTAGGATATCTCTAATATTGGTTAAACAAATATAATCATTTCAGTACTGTAAAAAACAAGTTGAAATATCTAAAAGATGGATCATCAATTTGAGTTATCAAATAAGAGATCCAAAAAATTAGAGGGCTATCATTGTCAAGAGAGAGTGTTAGACCCAAGAGGGGTTGAGTCCTTTGGCAAGATTGAGACAATGAAAGTGATGTCAAAATTGAAACCTGAGTGTTGCTACTTCCTACATTATTTCCAGTAACTTCACTTTTCTTTAATGTCAGTTTTGTCAACAGTGACCAATGAGGAGTGTGATTGGGAAATCTTGTCAGTAGCATATAATTAGTGTTACTTTGTGGCATGCACTCATCATCTTCTTCAACTTCCATTAATGTGGAGCCCTCGTGCTTATGAACATGATTAACCCCTTGTCTTCTCAATGGCCACAACTCTCTCCTTTTTATTCCATGTCTCCTCTTCTTCACCTCCATCTCAGAGCCATAATGACTATTGTAATGGCCTACAGTAGTATGGTGTTGGTTGAAATTCCCAAACTCAATTGGACCATTTGACCAACGAACTTTTTCAACAAATGGAAGTAAAGACGCTAACCTTTGTGTCTCCATTTTCAACTCAACCCTCTCACTATTATTCTCCAATCGCACTCCCTTAACCTGAAATCTAACACTGATGATAATGCTATCGTCCTCACATATAAATAGTTTCATTATCACTTTGTGGAGTTCTAAATGGCAAAGATCCAAATAATTGAGAACACATACTGGCCCTGAACTTTTCCCATTGATTGTGCCTCCCATGTTTATCTACTTTGGCCCACTCCATTCTAGTCGTAAATGAACAAGCTTGACCAGGACTATCACCCCCCAAAAATAAGACATGACTGGCACGGAATATATGTACAAAACCCATATTCCTTTAGCCTTGGACATTGATATTGCAAAATAAAATATAATGTCTTTAATATTTTTCCGTATAAGCCAAGCATTAAATTTCTTGTGAAGAAAAATTTCAACATATGCTCTTCTATGATTAAGGCTTCTCAAAATTTTTCAACAACAAAGAATGGCAATAAGTCAATAAAGGAAACTCCGCTCCTCACCAACAAATATACAATCTTATAGAAAATATGGTTCTTGCCATAGTCTATGTGAAGCATTTAGGACCAGGCTACAAAAAAATACATAAGTCTAAATTTACATCGAGTTGAGATTTTTCCTGAAATAATTCTTGCATCTTATTTCAGCGATAAATCCCTCAATGAACACCTTGAGATATAGATTGAGTTGCATCATTTGAGACCAAAAACATGTTTCCTAGTGAATAACATTTCAAAAATAAAATTTAAGGAAATAAAATAAAGAATTATCAATAGAGATAAAATAAAGATAAAATTTCTTATATTTATAAAATAAAGATAAATTTTCAGAACTGTACTCAATGTTTAATCGCATTTGGGATATTCTAAATTTCACTAACATCTATTAAAATAATATTTATCTTAATTCTACATATACTTCTTTGCTGCATGTACGCCTGTCATTAATCATCCATAGTTGTCATGTCATTTGTCCTTTTAACATCTCACAATATGGCTTCCAATCACAATACAATTTGCAATTTATACTATATATAATCATATTCTCTTTTCTTTTCTTTTCTTTTTAAATAAAACTCAAGCCTTTCATCAGCTAGCATGCTCGACATTTATCTAACCCAGTAGCTTCTTTAAGGTTGCATTTGGATGGATGGATTTAAATTGAGAATTTGGGTTTAAAATTTCATATTTAAAATCTCATATTTGAAATTCATAGATTCTAAATTCTTTATTTGGATTATTTAAAAATTCAAATTGCAATATTAAAATCTTTTGTTTAGACCTAAAGTAAAATTTCAAATATTAAATTATATATTTGAATTTAAAAGAAACTTGGAAGACTGGTCAAAGTCAACAATCTGAATGGCCAACTTCTACCAGAATCAAACAGTCAAAGCCAATTAGGATTGTAGTACTAGTGATGACCGAGATGGGACGCCTGACTTCCCTAGGGACCAGACAACCAACTTCTATTAGGATTGGACCGATGATGACGATAGGGACTGGTCCAATCCCCATCGTTGCTGTCGGTTTGGTCCCAATAGAAGTTGATCGTCCGGTCACCATCATCACCCTTAGGTCAATCTCAGTGAAAATCGGCCGTCTTGTACTGGTCAACGGTGGTAGCTTGTTTCTGTCAACTTTGGCAGTTCTGTTCAGTTACTGTTGGCAAGTCGATCAAGCTTTCGTGAATTTAGGTCAAATTAAAAAAGAGATTAAGTTAAGATTTGAAATAATATGGATTTTGAAAGGATTTCAAATAACAAAAAGATTGAGGTAGAACTTAAATTTGGATTTGGATTTAGGGTTTAGGGTTCCCAAATCCATATATTTTTAATTACCCAAATAATGAATTTGGCCCAAATCCAAATCCATGTGTATCCAAACATAGCATAAAATCCTTTCCTCTACTATAAAGAGTTATTTAACTCCCCTCCTAACTTAAACACACTTACGGCAACAGAAAAGAGAATAGAGGAAAATTTGACAATCTCATCGACTTAAACACACATAAATCCAACACTGAAGAGGAGGATTTAAAACTCCTTACACTAAACCAATCACAATAGAGTAAGGAGAAAATGAACCTGATAATGCAGAATATGCAGGGGAGGAAAAAGGGAAGACATCATGAAGCACGAAACAAAGAGAAGGGTCTCAAGCTCCCTCAAACCAGATCAGCAACGACTGTCCAAAGAGGAGAAGTGGTTTTGGCAATGCAGAGCAGGACGAACAAAGCAATGGCAAGGCAGGAAGAGAAGGAACTCACAATTCAGACCTCCAGTCATGACAAATCACGGCAGATGCACGCACTGGTGCTGGCGAATAGGATAGCAGAGGGAGGAAGATGACAAAAGACAAAGGGATCGAATCTTCTAGATTCTCCTAACCTCTCTTGCTCTCTTCCCCCCGAAACCCCCAAAAAAACACAAATTGAATTGAAAAGGGGAAAAATATTCTGATGGTGTTGGGGGAAAAAAGAAAATAAAGATGCATTTCAAAGGAAATTAAACACCGGACCTTAAGATACAAATTAACAATAATTACTATTGAGCTATCAATCCACCTTATCAATCAATGCAAAATAAAAAAAATAAACATAAAAATATCTAATTATAAATTTTAATTTACTTTGATTTCAGAGTCATTAAACCACTAGACCACCAATCTCTTGTTAAATTTATACCAAAATTTATAAAATAATTTGAAATATGTTACTAATTAAATAATATTTTTATTTTTTATTTTTAGGGTCATTATAAGGACAATTGAAAAATGGATTTGATCCAAATTTACACAGCCTTCAACATCTAAAATTTCAATATTTGGGGCTTGAGATAGATTTGGAAGTGTCTCAAGACATCTCGAGTGCTTTACATCAATTAGCTTTAAATTTGAAAAATGCTGAAAAAATGTTAGATAAATTAGATAACTAAATAATTTTATCATGAATTCCACCCATGATAGTTTAAAATTTGAGATAATTATATATAGATTTAGATAATTAATTATGCTATTTAACCATCTATGTAAAGATAGTGAAGCAAGATGTACATTATAAAATTCTTTGGTCACTTTTTGAGGCTTGATATATATACCTAAAATTAAAGAGGTTGGTACAATCACATAAAAAGAAAAATGATAGGAAAAATGATACATGATCTCCATTCCAAAATTGTTGGATATGACTATTAGCTAGGCATTTCAAATAACTAAGTTGTTTAATCATGATGTTAATTCTCTCGTCACAAAGAAAAATGATATTTTGTAAGGGAAATTAGTTAGAAAAAGTATTGTAATGTTAAAATTATTTGAAGATGATAAAGAAAACATTCATGCAATTTGAATTTGTTGAATATTTGATGCGTGAGATATCTAAAAGTTTGATGAGTTCTCAAAATCACAAAACATAGTGCTATTAATTTGTAGAAAAAAAAATTGATAATACATACTTGATCTCCATCCCAAAGATGTCAGCACAGAATTTTAATGGAACATATGATAGAGGACATTCTTGCCAACTTAAAAACCTGAGTTCCTTCAAAAGATAATCCATATTTTCGCCAATATTCATCTCTAGAGGCTTCTTCCCATTAGACTTGTAAATATTAAGGCATATTAAAGTATACATCTTTTGTACTTTAATAGCCCTCAATGTCCTCTCTTCTATCTTGCTCATGTCCAATGACATGCATCGAATGCCCACATTCCCCTTAAAAAAACTAATAGGGAAAAACACACAATTATTGCATAAAAAATGAATAGAACCACAAAAAAAAATCAAATATACTTGTCTTTTAAATTATATCCAAATCAATAATGCTATTGTATCATTTACTTAAACATTCTTTCATCAATTCATGTTTTCTTGATAATAAATGAATTCCTAAATCGCACAAGGTAGCATTAGTTATTTAAATCTAGAAAGGTTTTCTCAAAGAAGTAAATCTAATTAAAAAAATCAAAACATAATGATAAAATAGAAGACATGAAAATCTAATCATTTTTATCTAGTTCATGTCTGATGATAAGCATTGAAATGCCTTAGGACCCTAGTGAGCAAATCATGCAGGGAAATGGTTAATATGTAAAAAGTGATCAAATAACTATTAGAAAAATTAATTAAATATATTACTTTTGGATAAATCTAAATAAATCCTCATTTAATTTGTTTTGTTTATGTAATTTAATTAAAAAATTTAAGACATACAAAATTGAGTAACTTCAAGATTCAATATAAGAATATTAAGACTTACCAAAGGATTAAATTAAATGTCTATGTACATAACTTAAGGCAAATGCGAAAACATTTCCAGGAAATAATAAAATTTAAGAGCGTAATGAAAGATAAAAGAATAAATATTACCTTGTGATGGTTGAAAAAAATAACAAATATCCTCATCCCTCCACAGTCGAGTTGGTATTCTATTTAGAAATTATTCTCCAAAAATTTGAAGACCCATTATCATGATGAGATTATGCATCTCAATACAACTACATCTATCAACTAAAATGAGGGACCTATCTTCAAGAACACTAACCAAAACCTATGCAGAAGAGCCATATAAGCATCTGATACAATTGAGAGAAATCCTCATTCCCTCACTCAACAAAAATGTGAGGTCAAGAAATAGTTCCTTTTGGTTGTGCTTTAGTCCGTCAAAACTGAATTTCAATGAATTGAAAATATCAATGTCATGATTTTGACTTAGCATTTCAAAAGCAACTTCCCACTCTTCTCTTCTAGAACCAAAATAATAATAATAATGCAAGCTTTTTAGAGCTAAGGGATTTCCTTGACAGACATCCACTACATGTTTTGATAACTCTAAATAGCTTTTTGATGGCTCATTTTGCTTGAAAGCTTTTAAAGCAAATAGTTTAAGAGCATCATGGGAATCCAATTTTGGAACTTGATATATTTTAACACCAGCAAACTTAAGCACATGCTCGTCTCTTGATGTGATCATAATTCTACTACCTACCCCTAATCGATTACTTACTTTGATCAAATTATCAATTTTGAACCAGTTGTCCATGCGTCATCAACTATCATAAGAATTTTTCTATGTTAGACCATGTTGATATGCTTATATTTTAGTTGTTCTATAGCAATATCAATAAAGCAAAAAGCTTCAAATTTTTATTCAAAATGGAGAGACACAACTTCGGCAAGAGCGATCTTTCCCACACCACCCATACCCCATATTCCAACAATGGGGCCTTATTTAGAAGTTTCTCTATATTCTTAATATGATGAACAATGCCAACAAGTCCTTTAGAAACACTCAATGAGTCATATTCATTATTAGCAAGAGAAGAGATTGTTGAAGTTGAAACAACAGAATCTTTAGTAACTGAAGTTGTGTCTCTCCATCTGGAAGAAAATTTTGAAGCTTCTTGCTTTGTGGATATTGCCAGAGAATAGCTAAAATATAAGCATATCAATATGCTCCAGTAGAAAAAAGTTCTTATGATACTTGATGACATGGACAACTAGTTCAAAATTAATAATTTCATTAAAGTAAGTAGTCAATTAGGGGAAGGTAGTTGAATTATGATCACATCAAGAGACAAGCATGTGCTTAAGTCTACTAGTGCTAAAATATATCAAGTTTCAAAATTGGATTCCCAGGATGCTCTTCAACTCTTTGCTTTAAAGCTTTCAAGTAAAACAAGCCATCAAAAAGCTATTTAGAGTTATCAAAATGTGTAGTGGATTTCTGTCAAGGAAATCCTTTAGCTCTAAAAAGCTTGGGTTATTATTTCTTTGGTTCTAGAAGAGAAGAGTGGGTAGCTGCTTTTGAAATGCTAAGTCAAAACTTGACATTCATATTTTCAATCTGTTGAAATTGAGTTTTTATGGAGTAAACCACAACCAAAAGGAACTATTTCTTGACCTCACATTTTTGTTGAATGAGGGAAGGAAGATATCTCTTGATTGCATCAGATGCTTATACAGATCTTTTGCACAACTTTTGGTTAGTGTTCTTGAAGATAGATCCCTCATTTCAGTTGATAGATGTGGTTGTATTGAGATGCATAATCTCATCATGATAATGGGTCTTGAAATTTTTAGAGAACAATTTCTAGATTAAATGCTAGCTTGACTGTGGAGGGAAGAGGATATTTGTTATTTTTTTGACCATCACAAAGTAATAATTTATTCTTTTATCTTTCTTTATGCTCTTAGAAATTTTTTTATTTCCTTGACATGTTTCGGTATTTGCCTTAAGTTATGTACATATTCATTTAATTTAAATCTCTGGTCTTAATATTCTCATCTTGAATCTTGAAGTTACTTAATTTTGTATGTCTTAAATTTTTTAATTAGATTACATAAACAAAAAAATTAAATGAGGATTCATTTAGATTTACCAAAAGTAAGATATTTAATTAATTGTTCTAATAGTTATTTGATCACTTTTTACATATTAATCATTTCCTTGCATGATTTGCTCACTAGGTCCTGAGGCAATTCAATGCTTATCATCATACATGAATTAGATAAAAATAATTAGATTTTCATGTCTTCTATTTTGTCTTTATGTTTTTATTTTTTAATTAGATTTACTTCTATAATAAAACCTTTCTGGATTTAAATAACTAATGCTACATTGTGTAATTTAGGAATTCATTTATTATCAAGAAAACATGAATTAATGAAAGAATGTTTAAATAAATGGTACAATAGCATTATTGATTTGGATATAATTTAAAAGGCAAGTATATTTGATTTTTTTTGTGGTTTTATTATTTTTTATGCAATAATTGTGTGTTTTTGCCTGTGATTTTTTTTTTAGGGGAATGAGGGCATTCGATGCATGTCATTAGACATGAGCAAGATAGAAGAGAGGACATTGAGGGCTATTGAATTACAAAAGATGTATAATTTAATATGCCTTAATATCTACAAGTTTGATGGGAAGAAACCATTAGAGATGAATATTGGTGAAAATATGGATTATCTTTCAAAAGGAACTATGGTTTTTAAGTTGGCAAGAATGTCCTCTATCATATGTGCCATTAAGATTATGTGCTAAAAAACTTGTACAACTTCAAATGCCTAGCAGACATCTTGAACAACTTTGGGATGGAGAATAGGTATGTATTATCAATTGTTTTTTTTTTTGCAAATTAATAGCACTGTGTTTTGTGATTTTGAGAACGTCATAAAACTTTTGGATATCTCACACATCAAATATTCAACAAATTCAAATTGCATGAATGTTTGCTTTATCATATTCAAATAATTTTAAGATTACAGGACTTTTTCTAACTGATTTCCCTTACAAAATCTCATTTTTCTTTGTGACGAGAGAATTAACTTCATGATTAAATGACTTAGTTATTTGAAATGCCTAGCTAATAGTCATATCCAACAATTTTGGAATGGAGATCAATGTATCATTTTTCCTATATTTACAGATAAGTTTTTGTGTGATTCTAACAACTTCTTTAATTTAGGTATATCTATAAAGCCTCAAAAAAAGTGACCAAAGAATTTTCTAATGCACAATCTTTAGCTTCACTATCTTTACATAGATGGTTAAACAGTATAATTAGTTATCTAATCCATATATGGTTATCTCATATTTTAAACTGCCATGGGAGGAATTCATGATCAAATTATTTAGTTATCTAATTTATCTAACATTTTTCAGCATTTTCCAAATTTAAAGCTGATCAATGTAAAATAATCGAGATGCTTGAAGACATTCCCAAATTTGTCTCAAGCCCCAAATATTGAACTTGTAGATATTGAAGGCTGTGTAAATTTGGATTAAATCCATTCAACTATCCTAGTCAAGCTTTTCAATTATGATTAGGATGGAGTAGGCCAAAGCAAATAAACATGGGAAGGCACAAT
This sequence comes from Prosopis cineraria, assembly GCF_029017545.1. Lineage (NCBI taxonomy): Eukaryota > Viridiplantae > Streptophyta > Magnoliopsida > Fabales > Fabaceae > Prosopis > Prosopis cineraria. The sequence goes on from NW_026555342.1 coordinate 33,870,800, forward strand.
CAATGGGAAAAGTGCTGGCCAGTGGTGTGTTCTCAATTATTTGGATCTTTACCATTTAGAATTCCACAAAGTGACAATGAAGATCTTCATATGTGAGGGTGATAGTATTAGGACTGGTGTTAGGTTTTAGGTTAAGGGAGTGTGATTGGAGAACAATAGTAAGGGGGCTGAGTTAAAAATGGAGACACGAAGGTTAGCATCTTTACTTCCATTTGTTAAAAAAGTTCATTGTCAAATGGTCCAATTGAGTTTGGAATTTAACCAACACCATACTTCTATTGGCCATTACAATAGTTGTTATGGCCTGAGGTGGAGGTGAAGAAGAGGAGACA
>NW_026555342.1:33871231-34273950 GCF_029017545.1 Prosopis cineraria
CCTAGCACAATAATCTCTATGCTCGAACTAGTTACTTCTAGTCACAAGGAATAGGGCTTACCATATCATTACTATACCAAGTATTCCTCTTCACGTAAGGGTGGTCTCCTAAGTCCATTATGGCGAAGTTTAAACTCTACATTATGGATCATCAGGACTTTCTAATCTTATACAGAATAGGACCACGACTACTTACCCTAGTCAGGGTAACCTTATGGATCATTTCATATCCTAAGTCCATTATGGCGAAGTTAAGCTTTACAATTTAGATCACCAGGATTCTTCTCCTGGGTCTGTCCTGGTAGAGTCAAGCTTACACTCTGGATCATCAAGACTTCCTAGACCTCTTCACAGTAAGGTCACATGTAACCTCTACCCATAACCTCCAGATACAAAAGAAGATTAACCAAATCACCATATACACATATTCAAAACAATCAAATCCTTGTTTGAAAAGCTTGGGCCCAAGACTCATTTGCAAAATCATCAATACCATAATACATCAGAGCAATACGCAGTGGAAATAAATTATATACATGTCATGCCCCAAAGTATAGGAGTGAACGGCATATGATGTGCACTTAAACATACCTCCTTTAAGACCATGATTAAGGAAAAATTTTGAATTAATGCATAAGACTTACTGTCAGCCTGATTATATACATTAATTTTTTCTCTAAAATATTAACGTTTTTTTAATTTTGACAGCACCTCGCCTGTAAGTAAGACCTTTCGAAATCTCTACAATAAAAATTTTACAATTTATACCCAACAGTACAACACTTTACTCCGCAGACAAAAGGATTTAGGACCCTAACTATAGTCTATATGTGGAGCCCCTAATCGTTCTTTTTTCTTTTATATATATATATAACTCATAAATTCATATTTACATCAATAGGATAATTTTATAGAACAAATCTGCACCAAGCTCAGCAGAAATTCCTTATTGGAAAGTAGGACATACATTGTCAGCTACACTATCTGAGATCCAAATAACTTTCCAGTGAATAACGTCCCAAACATAATATTTTATAAAATCACAATGAATAATATACAATAATTATATAAATCACATGAGAAAGCAATTCACTATAAGCATATCGATTAACTTAGAATAAAATATTTATGTAATTTCAATAACAAAAACATTTAAATCAATAATGATAAAATAATTTCAACATTTGATTTTGACAAATCAAATAATTACATAATGATTAATATAACAATATTTACCAATTGAAAACCATTAAATATGAAATCACCAACTAGAAATTCATTTTTCTGGGGATTTATCAGAACAATTCACAAACGTGGACACACAGTCCACGAAGATAAATTACCATATGTGGCTTATGCCACGAAACAAACGTGGACACAATCCACGAGGGTAAATAACCAAATGCAGCTGAAGCTACGAAGCAAACGTGGACACACAATCCACGAGGGAAAATAACCAAACGCGGCTTATGCCACAAAACAAACGTGAGTACGATGCTCACGAATAACCATCCCTCCGTTTCACGTGCATTGGCCATCACACAGGGCTAGCACCTCTATAAACACCCTGCTAGCTAGGTGTACCATGGCGCGCCAAGGGCTGACGGAACTGCCGGTAGCAACCAGTGTTCTGTATAAAGTCCCCTTAAAATTCATTTTCAAACATGCGAGAAAATCATCACTTTCAAAATAAACTTTTCTCTTCTCAGTATCAAACTCGCATGAACTGTTTAAAACATCAATCCTTTAAAATATGAAGATTCACACGACGTTCACAAACTTCACAACTCTTCACCCATTTCCATGAATATCTTTATTGAATAAAAGAGTACTAGAATTTATAAAAGCGTTTCTGCCAATCTTATAAGTATAAATCATAAAAACTTCAAGAGCTAAAAAATTTAATCAACAATATTAATCAATGCTAGAGTAGTGTATATTAATGACTGTAAATTATTGAAAATAATAGTTGATAAAAAGAAATTTTTAAATATATAAATTGATTGGGACGTTATCCACTTACCTGTAATGTTCTCAAATTCCAAAGGTTTTTGCCTTTTAACTCCTATCAAGACCCCCTTTTTTTCCGCACATCCTATAAGAATATGAATAATTGAAACTTTAATTAATTTCCTATAATTTATAAAAACTTCTTTCCACTTCTAACACAATCCCAATCAACTACAACCATTCAAAATTCCAAATACCAAAATTCATCTCTTAAATTTATCCAATTATTGTCATTTATACATATAATTTCTTCAATCTTGCTCAAGCCAAACCGATCTATTTACTTAAAATATGATTATCTCTTAAGCTTGCCTCAAGTACCTCAACTGCATTACTTCCAATTATTCAATTAAAACTTTCTAACCTTAAATCTCTTATTTAGTAATTTATCAATAACTCTACTCTACCGTTCCCAAGAATTTAACTTACATATTAACTTCATAATCAAATTCCTTTACAAGATTCAAGTTCATGGATCAATAACATTCAAACTAGACAAACTTCTCTTAAGAATCAATAATATCTTCGAAAATACATATTCAAACAATCTTCTCCTAACAAGCATTTTATCGAACACTTATCATACATTAATTCTCAAACTAATACCAAACCTCTTCCCTTATTCATCTCATCTCCCACAAATTACAATATTGATATTGAAATTAATCAACCAAACCCAAGTCCAATACTTTAACAGAAAAAAAAAATCAGTTACTCTTTAAAGAAAATTAAATCTAATTCCTCCTTTTTCTAGTTCTAGCGTGAGTGAATTTATCTATTGAAAATCAGATTCAAAAACTCAAGATGTGGATCAAACGCATTTGTCACCTCATAACTCGCACAACAGCAACAGAAACAATAAAAAAATCACAATCAACCAAATAGCATACAAAGAGCAGTGAAGAAGTGAAGGATTGGAATCTCCCCACCTTATATTAAATATGGCAAAGCAGGAAAAGGGAAGAATAAATCTGTCACGTTGAACAGAGAAAGAAGAAAGGATGTACGATGAATCACAGTAGTCAGACAGAAGATAACTATTTCCGGCAGCCAGAATCAAGGAAGAAGAACAAAGAACAATGGCACACATGAACAGCCAACAGAGACAACCAGGGGAAGAAAACTCACAGTAGAATTTCACAACAATAGCGGACGGAGCTATCGCACCTGTCGACGACAGCAAGCCGACTGGCAGAAAAGAAAGAAGAAGAACTAATAGCAACCAACTCAAGTGCACGTGCAGAAGTTGAACTGAACGACGGTAGAGCAGGGAAGAGGAGAACCTCACGGCAGTAGTGACGGACGACGCTCTCTAGCACACTCACGCCGGCGATGTTGAAGACTGAAAAGGAATGATGGATGGAGAACGCCGGTGGAATTTAAGAAGAGCTAAGGCCGAAGGTTCTGGATTCTCCTTCTCTCAGCTCCCGTAAATTGCCGAAATTGGATCAGGGGAAGAAATAAATCTGATGGGCCAAGGACCTTATGGTAATTTTACAAAAGTTGAAAAGTCAAAAGGAAAGAAAAAGAAATCCCACTCTTGCGTCGTAGGAATCCAACCTGACACCATAGTTTTAATCTCAAGATACTTGCCATTACACCATCAGCTTGCCTTGATAATTTTGTCCCAAAAATGTAAAAATATATTTAGCTTACATCATTGTAAATTTTAAATTAAATATTATTTTATTATTTTTTTTCTGGGTTATTACAATACATTTATCTTAATCAATACATGCATTAAAAACTACAAAAATCAATTTGGAATATGGGCCATGCGTTGTGGCATGTGCCTAGAATTTTTGTGTATGCATTGCAGCATGAGACACTATGTGCCACAACCAGTCCAAAATTTTTCCTGTCATTTTGATAGCAAAATGATAGGTTTGGAGAGGATCTAATAGTCCAATCAAAATTGGGACACTCAAGTGCAGAAACTCACATTTTTTGAAAACTTTGCACACCCAAACACTTGTTAGACCATATAAGGCCTTAAATCAAGTCCAAAAAGACCTAATGCACCTAATTAACCATGATAAATCTCAACCACACACATATATTGAAATTTGACCCTTTTATGGTCAATTTTCACATTTTTCACAAACTTGCACAACTTGCTATTACTTGGCATAACTTAGCCCACTGGCCAGTTCAAATCACATTCATATGCATTCACATTCACAATACAATCATAGCTCTAAATTACTCATTTCATCATAATTTCTCACTTGAGCTTAAGATTTACCATCATTCACAACAATTTTACACAAATATACATAAATCATAGCCCCTTAATTCATATAATCACAATACATATAATTGGACTAAGATTCCACAAAATAACTACTCAAGTCATGTATACAACCCTATAGCAACTCATTTACACATATATTTATATATAACATCTTGGTTCATTAGGCAAACTCTGGAGTCATACGGCTTTAACAACTCAAGTTAGTCCAGACTTGGTTTACTTCCCTTGCCCTAATCATTGCTCGGTCCTGTAAATATGTAACCATGGGGGTAAGATAAAAATTTTAGTAACAGAATAACTCACTCCTACTGACTATCACATGCAATAATATGAAAGTAAAGGATATTATACCATTTAAAACCTCATTAACATAATCTACCACATATTTACTTAAGTCACATCAATGTTCCATATTTCACCACTATCTCATATATAACATTCTGTAGTATCTCATTGCATCTCTTAGCATCTCATAGCATTATATAGCATATTATAGCATGGTCACTACCAACCGAACCTCTAAATCAACCTGACATGAAACTATAGGCTTGCCTTAGGCTAATGTATTTCTTATTAGCCTTAAGCTCATCTGCAATAGTACAATCACCCGGCCAAAGATGTTCTAATGCACATACGAACTATGCTTTCCCCCAATATACATAATGGGGCATCGTTGACTCTAACACCGTATCACATAGACATTAAGGAGTCCTACATGTCCAACACTGCACCTTAATAGGCACTAAGGAGATCTTCTCCAATACTGCACCTTATAAGGCACTAAAGAGAATTGTTTCCAACACTGCACCCTGTTAGGTACTAAGAAAACCTTACCATATGGTCTTCATCACCAACTCTACTCGGTTCACACCCCTATGATCATGCTTTCTGAATCATTTTGGTCCCATTTACCCTTTTACTCATTTTCTCATATATAGCATATATATTACATGCAACATTCACACAATGCTATAAATCATGCTTAACCCAAAACAAATTCTTGCACTACATAGCATACTAACACACAGTTATAATAAATAGTCAAACAAAGGAAGTTATTCAGTTATCTCAACCCTTCTGTCACTAGAAGGGTTACTTGTGGATTTTAACTATCACAACAGCTTATCTCAAGCTTCCTTTCTCTACTCACACATCCAATATGCTAATCTAAACACATTTAGCACATTTTAGTCATTTAGTCCATTTTGACCAAAATTCATATTACTACTACTTAGGGCTATATTCATCCGTAAACTCTTTTCCATTTATCCATTGTAGGCATTACTACCCAATTACTACTTACATCACCTCAACCGATCTTATTTCAATCAAACATGATTTTTGCCCTAAATTCTCTCTCTTAAGGGCTAGATTGAGCCTACGAGCTCAAAGCTCCACCGTTTAGTTTTTAAACCAATCATAAAGCTCTAATTTAACTCTCAAGAACCTTTTATTACTATTGGTAAAGAATTAAACCCATCAAATTTCATCGATTCAATTTTTCTATAACTCATTTTTAGAGAAATTTGTGTAGAATGGAAGGTAAGAGTTATATGTACCTTGCTTGATAAGTTATTTATCAGAAGCACCTTCCAATAGCCTAAAATAGCTTGTTTGTAGCTTCTTAGCCCTTGTTCTCTCCCTCTCCTCGTGTGTTCTCAAATTAACCCCTCTAAAATTTCTGAAATTTGATGACATAAAAAGGCAATTTCTAGTCCATGCGCCATAGCGCATGTAGCATAAGTTGCAGCGCATGGCACAGTGAGATTCATTCTTACCACGTGCACTTGCTTCTTCCCAAAACATACTTCTCTCGCCCATATCTGCTCATACAACAAACCAACAAGTCAATTCATCAAGTAATCATTTAAATCTCTAATCTCACACTAGTTACCTCTTTACCCTCAGTTAACCACTAATCTTAGGATTAAAAATTTAGGATATTACAACATTCCAAAGACACAAATTAATTCACAACACAATGTACACAGTTATATCAAAATACTTATAAATAATTTCATAAACAAACAAGTAAAAAGTTACTCCAGTTACCTTTAACCCTGGCTACTAAGGGTTACCAATCACACTAAGCTCCTAGGGGTGCAAATTATCATGAGCAACTTCACACATGCTCAATCTACATAACACAGTGCCCCTTAGTCAATTCTCAACACTTTTCACAGTTATTGATTTAGGTAAACTAAATCCCTTAATACACAAAATAGTTCAATTGAACCCTTTTGAAATCACTTATCGATTATTTATATTCATTAGCCCTATAGGCTACTCAATCAACCATAACCTCCTAACTCATTTATTTAACCAAGTTCATCCTTTTAACCTAATTTTCAGGCTATTTTGAGCTTAAACTCTCAAAGCTCAACCATTCAACTCCATACTGTCATACCTTAACTCTAAACCTTATTAACCTCCATTTTATGATCATTAAGACCTTGAATGGTAGCTTATGAACTAAGAAATCAAACCTGGATACTTTAATTGGCGGTTACTGTTCATTTAGTAAATCCAGAATTTTTTACCAACGTTGAAAATTCATAACTAAATGTAGAAAAAATCAAAATTCAGTGGTTCCAAAGCCTATAGAAAGCTCTTTAAGTATACTTTATAGGAAAAATACTTTAAAGAACCACATCCTTTCATTAAAATCTCGAGACAGTACGTAAGAGTTACGGTGCCAATGGTTCAAAAACTGTTTTCTAAATTTACAACCTTAACTTTGGAAATCTGCCATAAATCGTACACATAGCCAATTTAAACATTTGGAATTAAATCTTATTATGTGTACTATAATTATGCAAAATTCCAGATTTAAAATCGTTTCATAGCTACATCAAAAGTTTGTTTGAAGGACACTGCCTCCATAACATTACAACAGTCCAGCATTACATTACAATACGAAAATGATCAAAAGGAAAACATTAATACAGTTTAAGCCTTAAATCAATTCTCCCTTCTTCCGGATGGTTCAACTCCTAAAAGTGTTTGCATTTTAAATAGAGTGAGATTTCATAGAAATCTCAGTAGCAAGAGGCAATTAATAGTTATGTTACAAGCATCATTAAGCATTCAACTTTAAGCCATTATTGTGAACTACTACATAACATACTTTAAGCCACTCTAACATGCATAGCCAAGGTAAACTTCATAGCAAGGAGCTTTAATATGCATAGCCAAGGCAAAACTCATAGCAATAAGCTCTAACATGCATAACTAAGACAAAACTCTTAGCAAGGAGTAGCAACATATAGCATCACATATCAATGGCAACTCATGTGCTAACAATAATGCACAATAACATCAAAGTTAATTAAAACTTGCTACCTCACTCCAAGCTTAAGTGCACCCAAAAGCTTCCCTTCTTCTTCCTTAGAACTTCAAGAAACCAAATTGTAAGAGGTTCCCTATGGATGCTATAATTGCACTAGTGAGAGGGGATAGTGTTCTATTTATCGGCCATGCATTATCTACTTGCCACCCAAGATCTAGGAAATTACATGAGCTTAGGTGTCAACTCCTCAAGCCTTCTTGACTATTGTTCCATATTTAGAAAAATCCAAATGAGAATAGTCACTTCAATGTCCAAGAAGTCAAAATCCTATCCAATGGTGGCTTGACAAGTAGCACTCTCTTGTTGATCACTTTTTCATATTTTAAAAAATCCAAATGAAAATAGTCATTTGAATGTCCAAGAAGTCAAAATCCTATCCATTGGTGGCTTGATAAGTGGCACTCTCTTGTCCATTAAATTTCATAGAAGCTTCCATTCTTTATTATTATAAATTCTACTAAAATAACTCCCTTTCCTCTGATTCCAGTGTCTTAACCATCTCAACTATTTTTAACCAGTGTCTTGGCACATTCCTCATCTTTTTCTCTTTATAAAATGGTCCTCTTTTATTACCATCACCCTTTAGATAATGGTAAAATAGAAAAATCATTTTATTTACTCATATTTCCACCTTACTCAAGAAATACTTTTTCAGAGCTAATGGACTCAAAAATGGTTTTTGTCTATTCCATAGTCCCACATTATCTTTATAGTAGTCCCATGAATTTTCTTAGAATTATTTACTCTTTTAGGTATTTATTTTGGATTTTTGAAGGAAAAGCTTAAATTTTGGATTTCAGATTTTGGCCATTCGTCATGACTAAACATTCACAGAGTCTCTTTGTTCATTTTATCTTTCTCTTTTCCCTACTTTGGCCGCATAAACCCTTAATACATGCTTATATTCAATTTATGGAAAATTTAGGATGTGACACATACTAGTCACAAAACTTTAGTTCTATATTCGATAGCCCATTTTAAACCTTTCTTTTATATTGTAACACCTTAAAACCTATGATTTGATTTCTCAACTAATGAAAATCAATGAAAATAGGGTAGAATTGATGCTTAGGATTGTGCGATACTTACCTAACAAGTTACTAATCGAACCAGACTCCAAACCTCCAGATATTGCTTGCCCTAGCAGAGTTGACCTTCTCTTCCCCTCCAGATGCATTTCTAGCAATTCCTCTTTTGATTTTATGAGCTAATTAGATCAGGTTTAAGTGATCCCTGGACACTGCACTATGGCACATGCAGCTTCTACCGCGATGTATGGCACAGTGAGCCCAATCTTACTTATGCTCATGTGTTATGCCTCGAATTATCATTCTACCTCTTAACTCTATCAATGCAACACCCACAACACAAAACACCAACTCAACACCTGAACCACAATCAATCCACTAATTACTAATTTACCCTTGATTAGCAACTAGTTACTAGGATTGAAATTTAGGATGTTATACTAAAGACCCATTTTATCCCAATTATAGGATGATCACTTGGTCTAGGTACTAAGTCTCAAACTTGACTTCTCTCAAAATGGTTTAACTCTTCTTGTATTGTTATGAGCCAATATTCATTAGATAATGCTTCTTTAATGTTAGAAGGTTCAATATTAGAAATAAGTTCATTGAAATGACATACTTCTCTAAGTAAACTTCTTGTTTTAACTTTATCACCAACCTCTCCAATGACTTGATCAATAGGATGTGACTTGCTATATCTCTATACTTTTGGATGATTATTTGTCTCTTTACTTTGATCATTAGTTATGGTATCATTGTTGGTTTGATTTTCATCATTTTCTTTCAGTGAGAGATCATCAAGAGGAAGACTTACAATTTATTCTTTCTTATTCTCATTTGATAAGTCTTCATGTTTTAGGAGTTGAGAATTCATGACTAATCCCTGTTCTTCACAAAACTCATTAAAGTTGAAATTGGCAAATCATCCACCATGGTCACTTCTTATCTTTGTAATTTTTAAACCCTTTTTATTTTATACTTTGGCTATAAATGCCATAAAATAATCAAGGGTTTGATCCTTGTGAGACATGAAGATAGTCCATATGAATCTAGAGTTATCATCAACTATAACAAAGGAGTAGAGATTACCCCCTAGACTTTTCACCCTTGAAGGACCGATTAAATCCATATGAAGCAACTAAAGAGGCCTTGATGTAGATACTACATGTTTGCTTTGAAAGGTAGTCTTGGTTTGTTTGCCTTCTATACGTGGATCACATAGCTTATTAGCTTTGAATTTTATCTTTGGCAGCCCAATAACATGCTCGTTCTTTACAAGCTTATCCAGTTGCTTCATGTTGACATGAGCTAATCTCTTGTGCTATAGCCAGCTCCTATTATTAACAGAGATAAGGCCTTTTGTGTTTAATGAGTCATCATCATAAAGATTAATTGAGTATAGATTTTAAACTCTCTTTCCTTCTAAGATGATTTTCCTATTTGTTCATCTCTCATAATATAATGCACAGCATTAAAAATAACCTTATAACCCTTGTCACATAATTAACTTATGCTCAAAAGGTTATGTCCTAAGCCATTAACTAAATAAACATGATCAATACATCAAGAGTTAGATGAATTCTTACCAACCTTGCCTATACCAAGAATTCTTCCCTTTTCTTTATTTCCAAAGCTGATAGTTCCACCATCTTTGGTTTCTACCATATATAGGACCATTGAGTTATCACTAATCATATACTTAGAGAAGTATTGCCCAGATTCCATTTTTCATGTGTGACTCTTCTTGATACCTACACAAATGTCATGTTTTCTTAGGTATCCAAATCTATTTAGGTCCTAGTGGGTTAGTAGACCCCTTTAGAACCCACTTCATATTTTCACTCAACCCTTGCTTCCTATGGATACATGACTTAGTCATATGTTTTTTTTTGTTGTAGTAGAAACAAGTAGATTTGGGTGAGTTAGTCATAATGGTAGGAATAAAGAAATTCTTGTAATGTTTTTACTTCCTATTAAGTTTATAGCCTATGCTAACTTTATCAAATATACTTCTTTGTTGACTTAAAATTTTGTTTAAGTTATCTCTACCCTTAATAAATTTCACAAGAGTATTTTTCAAATCTTCCTTTTTTGAAATATGAAGAGGACAATTAGCACACAAAGTTTCTTTTTAAAAAACAAATTTTTTTTTCCAAGCATCATTCTCAGTTTTAAGAGACATGTTTTCCTTTTCAAAAATAGCAAGCTTCTTCTGAACTTGGGAAAGATTTTTCATGAGAAGAAATGATTCAATTTGCAATTCTTCAAAAGCAATTTTTAATTCTTCAAACATAAAATCAAGTTCGAAGTCTGAGTCTAAATCATTTACTTGATTAGAATAGCTTTTGACCATTAGACAGAGATTTACTTCTTCTTTTATGGACTCTTCATCATTGTCACCCCAGGTTGAAGAGAGATAAGCTTTAAACTTTTCTTGTCATATTTATAGCTTTTGCTCTCTTATTTCAGAGGACAGTAAACCTTAATGTGTCTAGCCTTTTTGCTCCTATAATAAAATTGTCTCTTTTTCTTTCTTTCCAAACTTCTTTTTCCCAAAGAATTTGCCAAATTTTTTTACCAATATAGCTATTTCTTCATTAAAGTCTTCACTATCACTGGCTCCAGAATCAAATTCTTCCTTTGTCACTTTTAGAGCTAGTAACTTCCTTTCTTATATGCATCTTCCTTTAGCATGGATAGTCTTCCTTCATGCTTGGCAAGACTTTCAAATAGTACTACCATAGATCTCATAGAGTTACTCTTTTCTTCTTTAATGGCAGTAATTTTAGGTTGCCATTCAGTCGGGAGACCTCTCATGATTTTTCTAACTTGCTCCTTCTGAGTATAGGTCTTTTCAAGTGTTGAAAGCTCATTCGTCATATACATATATCTAACTTGCATATATTTGATACTCTCTTCAGGCTTCATCTTGAATAGCTTATATTACTAAGTCAATGTACTCTTTTTATTCTCCTTAACTCCTTCAGTGCCTTTATAAGAAATCTTTAGAGCATCCCACACCTCTTTTGGAGTTTCCAGATTGCTCACGCAAGTGAACTCTTGTTGACTCAAGGTACTTGCAATAATTAATTTGGCCTTGGAGTTGAGAAACACAAGTTTTTCTTTCTTTTCTATAAATTCAATCCTTTCTTGTCTTATAAGTTGTCCTTCTACAGTTTTATATGGAATGTAAGGACCATTCATAAATCAAGGTTTGAAACCTCAAACAATAATCTCATCTTACTTTTTCAGGAAGCATAGTTTTCACCATTGAATCTTGGAGGCCTATTAATCTTAACACCTTTAAGGAGAACATTGTCAATACCAGCCATAAGATCCTCTTAGATTATTAAGTTTTTAATCAAGAGTCCAAGCTCTGATACCAAATGTTAGGATAGGCTGGCACCTAAGGAGGGTGAATTGAGTGACACTTAAAAACTTTTAAAATCTTAAAAGAGTAAAGAACTAAAGTATGAAGAAAGAAGATGAGACACATAAGATTGAAAACTTGGCCAACATCTAGTCCTTCAGATCACACTTGAGATTTTCAACTAAGTTCACAAGTTTCAATGGGTGCTTGCTACCACAATACAACTCTCAAACTTAACTTATCTTGAATCACTTAACAAAACCTTACTATAATCCAGCAAGTTATTACAAATACTTGAAAAAAAAACCTTTTCAAGAATTCTAAAGAAAGAAATAAGCTTTTGTAGAAAACTCTCTTAAAGATTAGATGGAATTACAATTAAAAGCTTATAAACTTATGAGAGTTTTTTACATTTCTTTTCAAGAATAATGAATGAACGCAAGATGTAAAAGCATAATTTAAAAGCTTGTCAAATGCTCAAATAATGATTAGCTCGCTCAAAGATCATTAGTTCTTATTCTAGCTTAAAATGAATCATATATATAGTTTTAGTAGTTGATAGATTATTGGAACAATGATTCTATCTATTGGTGCAATTTCTTGTGAGTAACTGGTAAAATCACGAGTGAAATTTTGCATGGATTGTTATAGAAATGTATATATGATAAATCAAGAGTGAACCCCTTGACCTCTCATATGTGGTTTTGCACTTTTGAATAAGCATCTAGTTCTATGTGTTAAAATTCACATGGTACCTCTTTACTCTTATACGTGGTTTTACACTTCTAATAAGCATTCAGTTCTGTGGGGTAAAACTCAAGTGATACCTCTTTGCTCTCTCGTGTGGTTTTGCAGTTATGAATATACTCACATATCAGAGTGCTACATCTTGTGAGTGAACCATTAGCTCTCATATGTGGTTTTGCATATAAAAAAATGTCATCAGTTTTATATGACAAAACACAAGTGAAACTTCTTCTCTTGCTCATGTGAGATAGCTAGTAGAAAGCCAAAACTAATTTTTATGGTCAAAACTCAAGTAGAACCAAAAAGCTATCACACGTCAAATAGCAAGCAATAATGCACAAACTTGTCTGGATGCATTTTCATACGTGAAACTGCATATGACTCAAGCAAGATTTTGCATGATCAAAAGATATAGATTTGTGAATCAATGATCATACAAGTAAACAATTCTAACTTAGCTTAAGATGACTTAAGACTCAATAAAGAAAAATGTGATTGTACAACAAGTGATAAATCACGCATGGCTACCATCAGACTTATGTGTGAAGCAACACTTTAACGTAATATAATCAAGCATAGTTGCTAAAACTTGTTTGGACAACAATAGTTCTCTTACATGATTTTGCATGCAGAAATAAAGCTTGAGGCATCACATAACATAAGTGATAAATCATACGTGAATCACTTCCTAACTCTTACGTGATCTAGCAGTCAGTGTGGCTAACCTATAGAATCTCGTGAGTGACTTATGGAGTCACACGTGACTCTACTTCTCACACTACAAACAACTTTTATGAATTTCAACACATAAGAAAGGCATTGTTTGCAACCTTTAATAGACTTAGATGAGTCTTAATGCATTATGAAAAGTTATTAAGCTCTTAAATTTTTCACACTAAATCTAAGAGAATTTAAATAACTTATCCTAAAACTTCTTCTACTCATCTTGATTCTTCATGTTCTTGAGGTTTTGTCTCCATTCATGATTCTTTATATCTATACACATAAAAAATACCTCTTCTTTTGATTTTGTAATCATCAAAAGACATAATCCAATAAATTTGAGCCTATTACAACAAGTAGGCTCATTGCTGCTTGTAACCAATCAGAATTGAGTTCTTGCAGAAGAAGCACAAGAACAAGTTATGTATACCAATTAAGGTAAAGTATAAAATTTGATTAAGCCATTAATTAAACTGTCCTTAGATAACTATCATAATAAGAAAATGATGCATAAGGGATGAACTTATCAAGTAATAAAGAGAACGAGAAAATCATTTCAAATCCATAACTGAAAGACAAAAAAGTTGGTATCTGAGAGTACTCTTAAAATTCTACCAAACCTTAAAAATGAATGTGTTTAGACCAGTGTCATGTTAACATAAACCATGTCTACTAGTGAAAAATGGCTATTATGAGCGAGGACTATCGTCAAATAAATCCAAGTTAGCCATTATAACATCTTAAATTTCTTAATCCTGAGGTTAGTAGTTAATTAAGGGTAAAGTGGTAATTAGTGTGAGATTAGAGATTTGGATGATTACTTGGTGAATTGACTTGTTATTGTGTTGTATGAACAAATACGGGTGTGAGAGGAGTGCATTTTAGGTCAAAGCAATCGCGCGTGGTGAGAATAAATCTCAATGTGCCATATGTCACGACTTGTGGTGGATGCATTGCGGTACATGAATTGAAAATTGCCTTCACAAGTCATGAAATTTTAGCAATTTTAGAAGAGTGAATTTTAAAAACATATGAGAGAAGGAGGGAAGAAGGGCTAGGAAGCTAGGGTAAGCTATATTAGGTCATTGAAAGGTGCTTTTGATCAATAGCTTATCAAGTAAGCTAAGTATAACTCATGCCTTCTATTCTACACAAATTTCTCTAAAAGTGAGTTATAGGAAAATTGAATCCGTGAAATTTAAGGGGTTTGATTCTTGCCTAATAGTAATAAAAAGGTTCTTAAAAGTAAAATTAGAGCTTTGTGAATTATTTTAAGCTGAACGATAGAGCTTTGAACGTGTAAGCTCAATTTGGCCCTTAAAGAGAGAAAAGTTAAGGAAGAAATCATGTTTGAGTGAAATAAGACCGGTTAAAGTGATATAAAGTAGTAATCGGATAGTAATAAACCTAGAATGCACAAATGGAAAAGTGTTTATAGATGAATATAGCCTTAAGTAATGAATATGAGTTTTTGGTCAAAATGGACCAAATGACTAAAATGCGCTAAATGTGTTCAGATTGGCATATTGGACGTGTGAGTTGAAAAAGGAAGCTTATGATAAGTTGTTGTGGTAGTTGAAATTTGTAACATCTTGAATTTCTAATGCTGCATTAATAATTGATTAGTGGTTTAATATGGGATTAGGATTCTTAATAGTGAAGTGTTATTTTAACCTATTAAGATGTTATATGAATAGATACAAGCAAAAGAGTGAAATCCTAAAGCAGAGCTTGTGAGCATAGCAAGGATTTTGCTCATTATGCCAAGTGTTGCGGTGGGGGATGGATGTGCCGTGGTGCATGGTATAGAGTTTTAATTAATAGGGATGTGTTAAGCTCATGAAATAAAAGGGAGAAATATAGGAGAAGGGCTTTGGCGTGGAAAAGAGTGGGGAATCTTCTAGGGCAAGCAAAATTAGGACCAAGGATGGTGTTTCTAACTTGTTACTTATCAAGTAAGTCATGTATTGCCTTAACCTCCAATTCTATCTTATTTTCTCTTAGTTTAACTAGTGAGAAATTGAATTTAAGAGTTTTAAGGAGTTGATTCCTTACCTATAGTAATAGAAAGGTTGTTCAAAACTAAACTAGTACTTTGTGACTGGTTGGAGCCGAAACGATACAACTTTATAGCTATAGGCAAGATTTGCCCCAATCTATAGAGAGAGTAGTGAGAGAAAATTAGCTAGAAGGTTAAAGCTTGTAAGAAAGGGTGATTAGTGGTAATGCATGAAATTGAGTGTAAATTATAGATTTGATAGTGATTAGGGGTTTAGTTGTGATAATTGGCACTTTTTGTCAATAATGAAATTGACTTTGAATGCCAATTTTAGTGTAGATTCTAGTGTGTGATGAGTAAAAAAGTAGAAAGAGATTCGAGGAAGTTACACGAGTAAACCTTTCTATCGAATAGAAGGGTTGAGGTAATCATATAGTTTATTATGTTTATTAACTATGATAACTATGTAGAAGTAAATACAAAATGAGAAACTTGTTGTTTTATAAGTTTTGTGCACAATTCGATATTGAAAATGGTTTTAGCATGAACATTGGTTTGTGAAATGGTATCTAAAAAGTTCTTTGATTTCAAGTGATATATGTATGCTATGAAAATGTGAAGAAAAAAGTGGAAATTGTGAAAAGAGCATGATCATAGGGGGTGAGAGTTCACCCAGGATATGTGGGGATGTGTGTGTATGGAGATATGTGAGTGAAAAATCTACATGGTCGGGCTGGCACCATAAGACATCCAGTGAAGCATATTATGGGCTAGTACTATGGGTAATCTAGTATAACATACTATGGGACTATTACTATGAAACATATGAGCAGTCTGGCAACTCCCTAGTGCCCGTTAGTGTGTGGTTAGGAGTCAATGATGCCTCTGTCACAAGCTAGTAAAGAGGGAAACTATACCCTATAGGTGGGTTAGATTACCTTTGGCCGAGTATTTCTACTACCGAAAGTGTGCTCTGGTCAACAAGTAGTTGATCCAGGAAAGCCTATGGTTTTATGTCGAGGAGCTTTAAAGGATCGATAGATAGATGATCATGCTAAAGTGTAAAAGTGTTTGAAAATATGATTTCTTTGTGAAAACAATATTTTAGCTATCTTATACTATATAGAAATGCTACATTATGATTTTATTACTTTAACATGGTTATTTGTGATAATTGACATTAAATAAACTATATTGTTTATTGAGGTTTTTATCTCACCTATGGTTATTTATATTTTTTCAAGTTTCGATATTAGTGGTTCAAGGGGAAAGACACTGGTTGAGTTGATATCTCTCACTAAGCCTTTGTAAGGATTTGGTGTAATGAATTGTTGTTAGTAGTTGTAGATATGTATAAGTTACCTCAAGATTCAAGTACATGTGCATAAGGGTTGTGTTTGTAAATTTTGAGCTCCCTAGCCCTTTGTATATGTGTGAATGATGAAATGACTAGATGGGCTAGTGGATGAAAGTATATATGTGTGAATATGTGATGTGTGAAGCGGATGGATAGTGATTTAGCCTTGCATAGGATTAAAGAAATGAAATTGTGATTTTAGCCAAAAGTGTGAAATGGGTAGTTTACAGGCCAAATGTATGTATGTGTGATATATTATACATGTGTGTGGTTAATCAAGTGTGTATTGTCCATTTGGACGTGGTCAAGGCCCAAAAAAATGGTTAAAGACATTTGGTTTGAAATTTTGATACTTAGGTGGTAACATTTTGGCATACAACGGTAAAAATATACTTAGGTGTCTAATTTTTTATAGAAATATTGGATTGAGATAAAATTGGTGTCATTAGTTAGATTTGAAACAAGCTTCATGTGGATGTTTGAACTATCTCAATCGGACATCGTATGTGGAAATGGCACACATCTAAAGTTTGCCTTAAAAGCTATCTTTTGATAGCAATTTCATGTGTGTGCATCATGGCGCATATACCTGCATGCCGTGGTACATGGCACAGAGTGAATGGCTGTGGCCTTTATGCCACATGCCACAATGTATGTGGCACGAGCCATGACACACAGTATAAAATTTCACTTTGATTTCTAGATTTGCACATGTTTTCTTGATCTTTAATACACCAAGACTAAATGCTTCCATTGTGTATGTGTTTGTGTGTGGGGTTTTATAACACGAGTGATTTATAAATCAATTTTTAGAAATATTTTATTAGGATCCTAATGTTTTCAAAGTTTCAAAGTAAATAATTTTGATTTGATTAGTAAGTTTGTAGTGCAGCACATGGTAATGTCGGTAAAGGCCATTACAAAATCCATGGTAACCTTTCTAGTGATAAAAGGGTTGAGGTAACCAAATAACTTCCTTGTTTGACTGTGATTATAATCATGTGTGAGTATGTTATGTAGTGCATGAACTTGTTTTAGATTAAGCATGATTTGTAGCATTGTGTAAATGTTGCATGAAATAGCTTTTGACTGAATAAAAGCATTGAAATGGGTATTTTCAAATGGTATGTTAGTATATATGCTATGCATGAGAAAATGAGTAAAGTGGTAATGTGGAACCTTAATGGTTTGGAAAGTAGATCTTAGAGCTGGGAGTTCACCCGAGTAAAGGTGGTGTAAAGACCATATAGCATGTTCTCCTTAATGCCCGATAGGGTGCGATGTTGGAGATAATTCTCCTTAGTACCTTATAAGGTACAGTGCTAGAGACAATTCTCCTTAGTGCCTATTGAGGTGTGGTGTTGAAAATGTGAGACTCCTTAATGTCTATGTGATATGGTGTTGGAGTCAACAACACCCCTTTGTGTGTATTAGGAGAAACCATAGTCTGTGTGTGCAATAAATCATCTTTAGCTGGGTGATTCTACCACTATAGGTGAGTTCAACACTAATGAGAGTGTACATTAGTCTAAGGTGAGCCTATGGTTTCATATCAGGGTGATTTGGAGATTCGGTCGATAGTAATCATGCTATGAGATGCTATGGAATGTTATGTGAATGGTGAAAGTGGGAAATGGATATGTTTTATATGAATGTGAATGGAAATGAGGTAAGTAATATAAATGTTATTTTAATGATATTTAAATGGTATACTATGCTTTACTTCCTTATTGTTGCATGTAATAGTCATAGGAGTTAGTTATTCTATTACTGAGATTTTTATCTCACTCCTATGGTTACATGTTTACACGACTAGGCAATGATTAGGGCAAGGAAAGAGAGTCTAGATTGGCTTGAATTATTAAAGCTGTGTAAACTCTAAGTTGGTGTAATGAACTAGAAAACATGTATATATGTGTGTAAATGAGTTGCCATAGGATTGCATGCACGACTTGAGTAGTGATTTTGTGAAATCTTAGCCTGATTGTGTGCATATGTGATGAAATGAATCAAGGGGTTATAATTTGAGTATGTTGTGTTGAATTGTTGTGATTATGGTGAATCTTAAGCCCAAGTGAGAAATTATGATGAAATGAGTAACTTAGGGCTAAGATTAAGTAATGCATGTGTTATGAATATGAATGTATTTGATTATAATGAGAAAAAGGCCAAGTGGGTCAAGTTATGCTAAGTGATGGCAATTTGTGCAAGTTTGTAAAATGTGAAAATTGGCCGTAGAAGGGTCAAGTTTTGATATATGAGTACGATTATTATATATTGTGATCAATCAGGCATATTAGGTCCTTTTGAACTTAATTCAAGGCCTTGTGTGGTCTAATAAGAGAAAGGGATTGATTTGATTGTCTGGATGCTTAAAACTTTTAGAAAAAGTAACTTTTTGCACCCAGGTGTCCAAATTTTGATCGGATCGTTAGATCTTGTCCAAACCTATAGGTCATGACCTAAACTTTATGTGAACACTTGAATCACTCTAATCAGATGTCATCTGTTAAAACGGCGCACATCGAAAGTTCATCATTTTTATTGTCAAAATGATAGTAGAAATTCAAATAGGCACACTGTGACACATGATGTCACATGCCGTAGCTCATGACACAAAAAGGTTAAGGGTGTGGCTCTGTTCCACATGCTATAACACACGTACTGCACACCACGGTGTACAAACCATTTTCTGACTTGATATTATGAGTTTGGATGTATGTAATAATTGAGATAAGTGTGTAAGTCTTTTCTACTGCGTATTGCTCTGATTGCATTGTGATTTGAATGATTATGTAAAATTAGTCTTGGGCCGAAACTTTTCAAACAAAAAATTTAATTTCTTATTAATGTTTTTGATATGGTAATTCTGTTAATCTTCACCTATATCTGTATGATATAGGGGAGGGTTATTGCCATAAACATTTTTTGAACAGCCAAATTATAGGTTTCAAAGTGTAAACTATTCAATAGAAATAAGCATAATTAAGGCCTTAAAATCAACGGCATAGTCATTCTTCCTTTAATTGTGTATTGGATGGAATCACAAAATGTTGTCATACATATTTGACAAAAAGTGAAACTAAGGTATATATCGCAAGCCATGCCATTCAAGCAACAATTACCAAGTTTTCCTTCGTGAAAACAAAGACCTTAGACTTTAGAGGTATGATCTTAGAGGTAGCAATCTTCAATAGCTTGGCCATAAAAGTTTTATTGACTTCTCTCTTGTTTAGCGCTCGAACTCCGTATGCCATCGCTTGAAAAATTTCCACCACATTTCTGAATCGCTGAAACATACAAATACCAAACCAAAGGAAATAATCAAAAGTACCCTAGTCCTCCTTGGGATTCGGCCATGAAGCAGGAAGGGTGACAACTCAAATGCCAACAAAAAAAAAAAATCAAAAGAGTCCCATGGAGTTTTAGGAATGGACTCCTACGAATGAAATACCATATTCATATTATCCAAGGTACAGCGAAATACGGTGACAAATAAACAAATAGTAGTTTAGAGAGAAATAATCACAGGACAGCCATGTCTTTGAGAGAGGCCATGGAAGTAGCTCTGACAAGGGAAGAATCATCAGCCAGTAATGACACCAGAACCTAAACGGCCTCTACAATGGAGTGAAACAGATCAAAGACTAGTGAGGTATTAAACTAGCAGAGAGTAATATTTGAGCAAAAAGAAATACCAGAAGAGTCTGGGGAGACTATGAAAAATTGCGTGATGATCAGACTAAAGAAATAGAAAAGGGCAGGCAACGTATATAAACTAGTAAACTACATAGAATGGAGGTGAAGGCCGAAGGCAACGACCTTTTTCTGAAGCAATTACAGTAATAAATTCAACCATCAATCAATGAGAAATCAATCAAAAAAGAGTTTAATGAAAATATGAAATGTCTTTTTCTTTCTTTCTTTCTTTCTCTTTATTTATTTATTTATTTTTTACCGATAGAAGCCAAGAAATTTACACCACTAGATCATTCGCACAATAGCATTCTCTCTGTAATAATATTTTTTCAAATTCAAGAATATTAATAAAGTTTATTAAATCCAACTTACAATTTTATTTTTAAAAAATAAAAATATATATTTTTAAAAAGTACCTTTCTTTTTTTTTTGCAAATAAAAATATATTTCAATTAATCTAGTTTTATTTGTGAAATATTAAATAGAAAGAAATATAATAAGAAGTGGAAGCTAATATTGAAACAAATATAAATTAATGAAATCTTATTTTTATTGAAGTTTCTGCTATTTTGGGATACTAAAAATGTATTCCCATTATCCAAAATTTGATGTTTAAAAATATGGTATTTTAGATTTTTTATACGAATTAATGATGTTTTTTTTAAGAAATTCAATATTAAATAAATAAATCACTTCACCCTTTATTTTGAAGTGAAACACTATTAAATAAGGGCAAATATAAAAGATTAATGTCAATATTAAAACATTAACCAACTTATTATGGGTATAATTTGGTTAAAAACGTTTTCTACTTTGTTACGTGAAACATTCATAATTTTTTATGATATATATTTGATCTTTTGTGATAATTTTTTAAGACATTGTTTGGTTTAAAGAGAGAAAAGGGATTTTGCTCCCTCTCCTATGTCTGATTTGGAAAAGTTTGGATGATAAAAAAATATAAAATAAATAAAATAAAAACATGGGGTGTAAACACACACGCATACATATAATATATATAGACTCCTTCCCTTTAAAATATAAGTATTTTTATCTAAATCTCACCTCTAATAAAGTAGTTGTATATTTTCAAACTAAATCCTATCTTTCTATATTTATCTCTATAAACACCCTACAATAAATATAAAGTCATTCATCAATTGGGACACTTTTTGAAAAAAAAAGGGCAATAGTTACACATCAAAAAATTAAAAATTCCTACATTTTTTAACATCAAATGTTCAAAAAATTCCTTACATTTTTAAATGCAGGGATTTTAACATAATCATTTTGGGTGAACCAATTTCAATTAAAATTTTAAAATCTGATAAGTGTTGATAAAAATCCAGTAGTGATGTACACCTGCTCTTCAATCAATTGAACCAAACACTTTGAATTTATATTGTCAATTATATTGATCTAACTTTTGTTCCATGAAATTATTAATCATGAATTCAGTCCATTCTAATTTTGGCCTTTGAATATGTATGTCAAAAATTCATAATTCTTGTCTAAATAAAACTGGTTGGTATGCTCTTAATTAAGTTAGATATTGCAAAAGCTCATGACAAAGTTTCTTGGGATTTACTGAAACGGGTCGTGAAGAAATGAATTTCCAACCTATTGGATTCAATTGATCTTTCAATGTATTAGCACTGTTTCTTACCAATTGATCTTTCAATGTATTAGCACTGTTTCTTACCAAGTGATTATCATTGGGTCTTACCCCAAAAAAAAAAAAATATTATCAATTGCTTCTCCATCTCATTCTTTCATTCCTAGTCAAGGAATTCATCAAGGAGATCCATTATCTCCTTATTTGTTTATTCTCTGTGCTAATATTTTTTTCTTGATGATTCATCAGCTGATAAACTGATAACTGTGGTTCGGCAAGGCATTGAGCTTTCGCGTGGTAACATTTCAATAATGCACTTGATGTCTGCTGATGATACTTTCTCGCTCTCTATTGTTTTTTTTGGTCATACATCTGAACAAGATTGTCGGATTTTTAAAAGCTTTGATTCATCGATATAGTTGCAACTCTAGTTAATTAATTAATTTCAATAATTCAATTTTGGATTTTAGCCCTTCTATTTCTCATGCTTTAAAAAGTAAAATTTCATCTTCACAGGGGGTTAGGTTTAATTCCCATTTGGGGGATATTTGGCTCTTTTATTGATGGTCATGGTAATTCTAAAGCTTGTATAAAGATATTTTGGATAAAATTGATCATAGTTTCTTCTTGAAAAGTCTCGCCTGTTATTTGAGCGGGTAGACTGATGCTCATCCAAAGTACTTTAAACATATATTTTAGTCTGCCTTTTGTCTTTGCGAAAACTTCCAAATGTTGCTACTGTCAAATTAATATGAAGTTTGCCAATTTTTGTTAGGGTCTTTCTGCAAATCAACACAAAATTCATCTCTTAAATTGGTCTCAAATTTGTAACCTTTTCATCAAGGTTTGATGTTAAAAATACTCATGTTTTTAATAAAGTTTTGTTAGCAAAACATTGTTTGAGTGTTCATAATATAGTTCACTTTTTCAAAAAGTTTTTAGCTCCAAATATCTTTTAATGGAGAGAGATTTACAATATAGAAATATAATTTTCAATCATTCAATCATTTCTTTACATAGTCAGCAATGGTGGCCTTTGCAGCAGTTGGTAACGCTCCTTCTTTATGGAAGGTATCTAACCTTATACTGCGCGATTCAATTTTGCTTAAAATCTTTATAATCTGGGAGATGCTTTGTCTATTCAGTCAACCCTATTCTTTCTAACGATCATCATGATGTGTTGATTGGACTCTAATCAAAGGGGACAATATTCGGTTCAAGATAGTTACAATACTTACCTCTCTATGAGATTTCTATCGACCTGTTTCATATTTTTTTTCTTGCAATCATCTCTTTGGCAACGTAAATTACCTCCTCATGTAAATCTTATCCTTTATTGTTTGGAATAGGTTGCCATCTTCTATTTTAAGAAATCTAAATTTAAACATTGTAGAAATTTATCCCTTTGGTCAATAGAATATGGAGATTTTGTCCCACTTATTTCTTCATTGCCCTTTTCCAAGGGCTTCTTGATTTGGTAGTCTATTGAACCTTTGAATTGACTGTCACCCAAATTAGTCAATTCATCAATGGCTATGTTTTGGTTTGATCAATATTATCAAATATTTTCAATATAAATGTTTCTCATATATTACCTTTCTTTCTATTGGATATATACGTAACATCTCAATTTTTAATTCCCTGATTAATTAAACCTAATTAGGATAATTAAGTAAGTTGAAGTGATGTATGGCCAGAGAGGTCTAATAAGCATATTTGATGGTATTTCTGCCCTAATTATGGGTTAACCTATTGAATTGGAAATTCAAGCTTGGAAGCTACTTAATTGAGGGGTAAACCTTTAACCTCTCAAAGGTTTAAGGTATCCAGGGAAAACTCTACTTTGGATGGTTATATGTTAATTGATTGTTCATTGGTTGTTAAATGTGAATTGTGAATGTTACATGCGTGGGATTGATTTTTAAAGTAAAAACTATTTAGTAGTTTCAATGAGTGCATGAAAAAGCTATTTTTGGCTTGAAAATGCGAAATGTGAAGTCAAGAGAATCTTAACTATGAATATGCTTAGGTTTTTGAAAAATGAATGTGTTGTTGTGTAGAGGTATTTTTGTGTTAATAAGAAATGAATCTTGAGAAAATGATGAGAGTACACACTTGGGTAGCGTATGGTCGTGAGCGCAGTGTAATTATTGTGATAAAGAGTATATGAAAGCAAAAAAGTGAAAACGAGTGAATAATGATTATGGCATGACCAGAGGTGGCAGTTTGCCTAGAGATTGGGAGTGGAAAAAATTCATATGGTATTTAAGCTACCCTCTGTTGCATGGGGGTATAGCCTTGTCCTACAGTTTGTCGAGGGACTAGAACCTAGCTATCTCTACCAGTTCAATAAGGATAATAGCCTAGGGTATGAGACACCCTAAGAATTTGAGAATAAGGAAAGCCATGGCCTGAGAGTAAGTCCTGTGATCTTTGGCCAGGTCACACCTAATGATTGGTGAGCTTGGGTAGTCCAGTCATACTGACAGAGCCCTAATGAGTGTTATAACCCACGTTTTTGGTCTGAGGAAATAAGAAGGATATAAGATTGGTTGATCATTGCCTGAGTAAATATATAACGTGTCACACGTGCTAACTAGTGGCAAGTCGCATAAGTATGGGTCATGTCACATATATGAGAATATGGTGACATTGCACCTAATTATAAGAGTTAAAGAAGTTATTTAATGATAAATGATGAGATATGAAATACACCAGCATGTTTTACATACTTGATTTCCTTGTGCATGTATTTCTTTATAATTGATATATAACTGGATAGGGTAGGTTTAACCTTAGTTACTGAGTAGTTAAATTCACCCCTTTCATTTAACATTTTTTTAGGCTCTAGCTCTAGTATTGAAAGGAAGAAGGCTAAAGAAGTAGGAAATTAGCATATTCCTAATGTTTGCCTCTAGTCTAGATTTAATTGTGTAATAGTATATGGTTTGCCAATTCCAGGATGCATGCTATGACACTTACACTATTTTATTGTTAAAAATGTTAGATTTGTATTTTAGGCCTTGAGTCTTTGTGTATGTTGATATATATTTGTTAATAGGGCTAAAATACTAGTGCAAGTGTAGAAATAGACATTTGAACATGTTTTGATTGTTTTGGTTATGAAGTAATGTAAATTTACCTCCCCCTCTGTTTTTGGTAAAATGGGGTTGAGGAGTGAATTTTTGTTATGCTATTGTTTTCATGTTTGTGACGTGTTGTACTAATAGTCCTAGGTCTATTAGACATGGTTCGGGTGTTAGGCAAAGCTTTTGGCACTTATTTAGGGTTTTGGACACCCATTTTGTGTAAAAGTATTGAAAAGTGGTTAAAATGTGTTTGAGTGTCCAACTTCCTAGTGTGACATGTTTTGGAAGTGAAACCCTTGCCACTAGCTAATTCATGTAAAGAGCTTTTTGTAGAAACTGAGATCACGTCATTCAGACATCAGGCGGAGAATTGGGGCGAGTCGAAAGTTCCCCAATTCTGCTGTCAAATGACAACAGAATCAGCAGAAATTTCATGCAACAAGCCGCAGTGCATGGCACCAGAGTTGCGGCACGTGGCACAGAGAGCAACACGTCGCGGCACAACGTGCATGAGCCATGGCACATTGCCCTGGATCACAACACATGTTTTGTTTTTCAATCGCTTTCGGCTTCTTTCACTCCTCTGAGATATCCCATGCTTCTGTAACTTATTTTTACTCTAATGTGAAAGATTTTGATCAATTTTAACATATTTTCATTTAGAAAACTTGGGATCCCTTATTTTTGAATTGAACCTTGGTAATTATCTTATTGAGCTAAGTCTCTGATTACTAGGTGTTTTATCAGTTAATTTTGTTTTATGGAGTAAGAATGTTTCAACATATGCAAAAGCCTTCTTTCTTATGTTTTGTTTCAAACTATATTGTATTGTAGCACCCTGGCTGTTGCAAATTTTGCAACATGACTTAGGTCAGACTCTCTCTCATCTTTTCCTTTTTGCAGTTTCTGTTTAATTAATAAAAAATTATGAAAGTGAAATTCTGCAAGATGAGACCAAACATTTATTTATTTTCTATTACAAAATAATATTGAATATGCAAATTAAAATGTACTGTCAACAAATTCCTTAATTGAATTAACAAGTACCATTAAAATGATGCGTTAAATTACTGTTTAAACAAGTGCATTTCATGTTGTAATAAGCCAATAAAATTGAACAACATGTGTTGTTAACAAATTCTTTGATTGAATTTATAAGTAATATTACTTAACATACAAGCTCGCATAATGTCGTTACATTAAATATGAAAAATATAATGTTAACAAGTTCTTTTATTAAATTAACAAGTAGTATTAACTAAAATGGCAAATTAAATTACTATTTTAACAAGTGCATTTCATGTTATAACAAGCCAAAAATATTGAATATGCAATATTTGATGCCAACAAGTTTCTTTGTGGAATTAATAACATGTAACATTACCAAAATGACATGTTAAGTTATAATTTAGTATATTACATACATACATATCTATTTTTTTTATTCTATAACTAAGAGGCTTTATATATTTTAATGGGTTGGTAGTTAATCATATTTTTACCAAGTCAAGAATTGTAGGATCAGACTTCCCCTTGACAAACTTGGAGGGATTAATTCTTCACGATGGGCGCCAATCACCATAGCTCTGATGATAGACATATAGTGACTAGTATTTTAAAAAAAATAAATAAAGAATATTTTAGTAACTTGCTATCAAAACATAATTTATACTTAGTTCCTTGGTCCCATAGTGAAATTTCAAAAAACAAAAAAAAGGCTAGAAATGAAATTTCAAAATGGGTAAGACTTATATCCAATCAAATAATGACAAGTGGATCTTAATGTGTTAATTATATTAAGAACAAAAATTTATTATAGAAAAAATGATCTATAAAAGATTCACATGTCTTGATTTAATTGGAAACAAGCTGATGTTAAACAAGAAAGAAGAGAAGAGAAGGGAGAGAAGGGAGAAGGGAGGAAGAAGAGAAAACTGTATAACTTTATTTGAATGCCAAAATTAAATACAATTGAAGAATCCTAGAGCTATTTATAGAGCTCTAGAAATAATAAAATAATAATAATCTAAATTAAATTAAATTATAATTTGAAAGATGATGATAAGGTATCTAACTAATCTAAATATCTTATTTTATTTGAGATAATATTTAAAGATAAAATAAATCTGAAATACTAAAAAAATAATATCAATCCATAGATACTAAATCAAATCTTAATAAACTCCAAATCAAATATAATTTTCATCATTTCCCCTTAGTTGAAAGAACTCTTCGCCGGAGAGATAAATAGTTAGTAGTTGTCAAACAAGGCAAAGTCAATGGTGCGGAATATAACATCCCAAAAATTTTTTAACACCCAGATTTAATTTAAGATGAAATATATATATAAATAAATTAAAATTAAAAATAATTTGATAAAGGTTTAGAGTTTAAATTTTACTAAACAAAAGTTTAATTTTATTTTATTTTTAATTATGGGAAAAGTTACCAAATTTTTCCCAAGCTTTTGTGTTACAATAAAAAGATTTGGGTCTTCCTTGTAATTTTTCCCAAATTGCTTAGTTCTTTTTTTTTAAGAGAATAAGAACGCACAAATGAGATGAAAATAAGAAAGAAAAGAAACAAAATGCAAGAATAAAAAAGCAACGCACAAGAGACCAAGAGAGAAGAGGAGGAGAAGAGAAAAGGAAGAGAGGGAGCTAGGAGTCAAATTCGAGAGGCGTTATGGCAACTGTGAGCTCAGCTATGTGTTAGGTAAGCTCCCTGCTTCAATCATCTTCCTTCCCTCTTGGTTTTCTTGAGTTTTTGGAAGAGGTAAATTCAAGATTTTGGTCTCAAAAGCTTTGTTCTTGTAAGTTTTAGTATCCTTAGGTTCTAGGAAGTTGTTTTGAATTTATATATGATGCACTAATGTTTTGAGTGAGCAATTGGATGAAAAAGGGAGTTTTAGGGCAAAATTCAAACCCCAAGGGATTGGGTTTTTCTCTTCAATGATTTAAACATATTGATTGGTTTATAAACATGCTATTTGAAGCTAATAAGGTTTAAATTAAGATTTGGTTATTATTGTAATGGTTAATTGTGAAAGTTAGTAACGCTAAGTGAAGGTTTTTGGTTGATTAAAAATTGTATGATTTGAAATTTGACCTAATCGTGGCTAATAATTGATTTTGGTGGTTAAGTAGTATTGGGTAGATGATTGTTTTAAAATTTGGACCATTAGCATGAATTCTGGTCCATTGACCCAAGTTGTGTGGTGTCAGTTTTAGCCTTCTCTTATGCTTTTTGCCATGATAAGTAATGTGGATCACTTATATGTTATAAAAATTGTTGGTGGAATTTGTTTTGAAGCTAAGGGACAAGCTAAGTCTTACTTTTGTACAAGGAGAAAACCTTTTAGTATAAAATAAAATGGTTGAGATAATAGGAGAATTTATATTTTTTATTACTTTGTTTAGCTATTTTTGAGTAGATAATATTATCTAGCATGCATCACATGTTTTAAACAACTGAATGCAAATAAAATGTATTTTAGAAGGGTTTATAGGGTATTATTTTAATAATAATGCATCTATATTTGTATTTAATAATGATGTTTCTTATGAAAATGAAATTATTAACGTGCATTGCAATCATAAAAATGAGAAGTTGCATTTAAGGGAGTGCAAATAGGTTAGGTACCTTAGATAGACTAAGGAACTACTTTAGAGAGGAATTATAAGTGTTATACTACCTTAAAGTGTTGAAGTTGTCAATACTTGAAGAAGGTAGAAAAGAATAGGAGGCATGATCTTGGTAGGAGTTCACCAATAGAGAGATGTGATCTTGTAATATTCTATGGTTCACTACCAGTACTCAGAGTTGATGTACCTATTTGTGGGCTCAATTCACTAAAAGGGTTAGTGGATTGAGTGTTTGACACCTATCAGTGGGGGAGGGGATCTGATATGAGAAGTGTGAGGTTAAGTGCCTAAGCCAAGGTAAGCCCTCACATAGAGAGCAAGTTAGGCTGACTTTGGGAGGAAGTTAATTTTGACTTCTTAGGATCCACATCAAAGGGGCACAGATAATTTAATAGATTATATCATGCCTTAAATTATATTTTGTGCTTGTGGAGGTATAAGTGGGTATGTGATTTACCTTGAGCTAAAAATTTCTAAGGGCATTCTATTGGTGAAGAAAGGCCATATTGGCCTATGTCATGCATTCAAGTATTTTAATTAGTTTAATTATATGTTATTTTGAATCTATTATTTATTTACTTGAATATGGCTTTCCTTGTAATATAGAATATAGATTTTTCTGTTATTGAGACTGTGGTTGTCTCACCCCTTTCTTTACAATATTTACAAGACCAGACTAAGGATCCAATGGTGGAAGGAGAAAAGAGCCAAGTTAAGGGTTTGCGTGTGAATTGTAAAGAACTGTAACTCCTTTCTTTTAAACAAATCTATTGTAATGTATTTAGGTTTAGGGTGCTATAGGATGTGATTATATATATGTGTGTATGTGAACATGTGTGGATTATATGCCTTTGTATGATTTTTTATTTTCTTGTGGACTTGTAACTATGAAACTTGGTTATGGCGTGTGGTTTTGATGGATTAATTTGGTAGACTAAGTTATCACTACATGAAAATATTTTTTATGATATATATATATATATATAATTTTGTAAGAAAATGTAAAGTGGTTGCACTGCAAATTATGTGCTATGGGCAAACATACACCTTGGATAGAGAGAGTGAGCGTATGGATCCCCTGGAGATCTCTGAGCTAAGTGAAAATATTTAGCATGTATATTTGTATGAGTAAATAATGTTTGGATTAATTTTTGACCACTCTTGTGTGAATTGTGCATTTTAAGAGCTTAGGGTTCATTTTGAGAAATAGCACCCAAGTGGTCAAATTTTAATATAAGGGTTTTTTCTATCATTTGAATGTTCTATTAGATACTCCTAGTCCTATTTGATGTCTCCAAAGTGTTCCCATAAGTTTGTGGCCTTTAAGATGAGATTTGGATAATTTTGAAAATAGTTTTTACCAAAAAGCTGCACATTTGCATCCGGGTGTCCAAATTTCAATTCGACCATTGGATTTTCCTAAAATTTAGGTCACAAGTAAAAAATTTTATAATCTTCATGTGAGATTTAGAATCACCTTGATAGAACGTCGAATGGAGAAACAATGTAGTCCAAAATTTAGTTTGGAGGTGTTATCATGATAGCTAAATAAAGCTGTCATGATAGCAATAATAACTAATATTGCAATGTGCATGAATTTCAATCCATCCGTTGGATCTTTTTGAAAATTGAGACACTAGTAGTAACCATTGAAAATGATGTGGGGGATCTAAAATTGCTACGATCGAAGGTTAGATGACAAAATGGTGTATTCTAAAAATTGGTCTAGAGGTGCTTTCATGACAGCAAAAATGTACAACTTTGTAACATGCCTAAAATTTAAAATGACTGTTAGATATTTTTAAAATTTGAAACATTATTAGTACTCATTAAAATTGATGTGTGAGCTTTGAAATTACTTCAATTGGAGGTCAATTGGTGAATTGGCATCTCCCAAAATTTTCCCGAGAGGGTTGTCAGGACAACAAATTAATGCTGTCATGATAGCAATTAATTGCCCTTGTTTTTCTAATTTTCTTCCTTTCACTATGTAGTAACCCTTTAAATTTTTTTAAGAGTTTTTAAATGTGTATTTTGCTATAGTATCGATTGTTTAGTGATTTAAATGGTTTCTTTTCTAAGTTGGTTTTATTTAGTCATGAAGTTCTTTTGTTAATTCTTAGGGAAAGTATTACAGGAACTCCTTTGCAGTGATCCATATGGCATCTAAGTCAAAATGACTTTCCAGCAAATGAGGTATCATTAGATAAGACTTGCTTAAGTTACAATCGTCTATTCATCTATGACAACATCAATAGTATTGGTAGATGGCATAATAATAGGCAATGATAGAATTGGGGCATGATGGGGTTGCGTACATATAGAGTCATCAAAGAGTAAAAGGGGTGGCTTAAAAATACCTCAATAAGGAAAAAGATCCTCAACATTAAGTACTAGACTAATAGACATATTTGGAGGTAAATCTAACAAATAAGCAATGGGCCCTAATTTTTTAACAATATTAAAAGGGCTAAAAGCACTAGCATGTAAGTTCTTCAACAAATTTCTCAAGAAGTGCTTTGGACATAAGTGAGCCATAGTATAGTCTTTAACATCAAATTCTTAGGAATAATGATATGATTTGGCAACTAATTTATATATCTCATTACTCATTGCTAACTTACGCTTAATCTCAGCATGAAGGTTGTGAAGGCCATGGACAAAAGCTTTAGTTGATTCATATGTATGAGTTGTAAGAGGGATAGGTAGGTTAATAGCCTGTTTGGGGTTGTACCCTTGAACAATTTGAAATGGACTCTTACTAGTATACTAATTAACCAAATATTATAAGCAAACTCTACGACCAACAATACTAAATCCCACTTTCCTAGTTTATCACCGACCAAACTCTTAAGCAGGTCACCTAAACTATGATTAGTGACTTCAATTTGAGGATAGAAGGTAGAGGAAAACTTTAATTGGGTACCAAAGAACTTTTAAAGAGTCTTCTGAAAATGACTAACAAATTTGACATCCCTATCTAAAATAATAGAAGTGGGTAACTTGTAAAGATAGGACAATCTCTTGGAAAAACAGAGCAAGATGGGAGACATTAGTGGTCTTTTTGCATGATATGAAGTGAGCTATCTTTAAGAATTGGTTGATAATGACTAGAATTGAGTTGTGCCCTCGAATTGTCTTAGGTAAACCTAATATAAAGTCTACACTAATATCCTTTTAGGGTGCCTCAAGAATTGGTAAGGGCATATACTACCTTGTATTTCTTTTTTTTTTTTCACCTTAGTAGTATAACACATGTGACATTGATCTAGGATCCTAATAACGTCTCGCTTGAGGGAGGGCTAGTAAAACTTGTCTTCCACAAAGGTTATGGTTTTTCTGGATACCAAAATGTCTAGCTAACCCGCTAGCATGCAATTCTCAAATGAGAAAAAATCACGCATTAATGTATGAGGGATACACAATCTAAAGCCTCAAAATAGTACCCATTGAGGACCAAGAAGTTTACATGTTCACAATGATGGGCATCATTAACTTCTAGATATATAAGTCTAAAGTTAGTGCAAGAGGTATGATTGTCCTTCAATCTCTCAAATCTTATAATATAACAATTAATATGTTTAGAAGGTGGACTCTCTTACTCATGGTATCAGCTACCTTGTTCTCAACTCTAACTTTATGCTTTATAATGAAAGTGAATTTTTTCATGAATTCAACCCCCTTAGCATATTTTGCATTCAAGTGCCTTTGAGAGCTTAATAATTTAAGTGCTTGATAGTCTGAATGCAAAACAAAATGTTGAGGTAGGTGATAGTACTTATAATGCTCAAGTGAATGGACAATGGTATAGAATTTCTTATCATACATTAAGTACCTTTACCCTGCCTTATTGATTTTTTCACTAAAGAATACCACTGAGTGGCCTTCCTGGCTAAGGATACGTCCAATTCCTACATTTAAGGCATTATATGCAACCTTAAAGCACTTTTCAAAATTAGGTAGTACAGCAATGGGGGCACCTAACAACTTTTCTTTAATGGTTTGGAAAGCCATGGTTGCTGCGAGAGTCCAACTAAATGTTTCTTTCTTCAAGCAATCAATTATAGATGTAATGATGGTACTAAAGTCTTACATAAAGCATCTATAGAAGGATGCTAGGCCATGAAAGCTTTGTATTTCATGAAGGGTCCTTAGTTTAGACCATTATTAGATGACCTTAGCCTTATCTAGGTTAATGGATAGGCCATATTTAGAAATAATGAATCCAAGAAAAGTGACTTGGTCCTATAGGAAGGAACATTTAAGAAGGTTAACATAGAATTGTTCCTTATAAAGAATAAGGAGGACCTATCAGATGTGGACCAAGTGGTCATCCCTAGATTTGCTAAATATTAGTATGTCATCAAAGTATACAACTAAGAATTTTCCCAAGTAAGGTCTAAGTATGTGGGTCATGACTCTTATGAAGGTATTAGGGGTGTTTGTTAAGCCAAAAGGCATAACTAACCACTCATGTAATTCGTCTTGGGTCTTGAATGTCATTTTCTATTCATCCTTAGGCCTAATCTAATTTTGATAATAACTACTTTAAAGATCAATTTTGAAAAACCAAGTAGACGCAAAAAAGTCTAGCATAACCATGGTGCATGGCATAAAGAGACCCTCCTGCTTCAATGGTCATTTAGTACCACAGTAGACATGCTGCACACCATGGAATGTGGTGCAAAGACACTCTTTCATGTTTTTCTCCTCCTTTCAATGCCTAAGTGGCCTAATTTCACTTCGAACCCATTATTTGGGCTAAAAACATAGCTGACTATAATTATTAGATCTCTACGGCCACACACCATATCAAAATGCTTAATTACTACAATTAAACTTGATTAATTCCTTAGTAATCTAAGGATTAAAATTTAGGATGTTACAATCAAACTCAGGTGCTTCTGCCTTAACCCTTTTTATGGTATTATCATGGTAATCATGTCGAAAGGCCATGCTCGATTCCTTAGAAAATACCTATTCTTAGATGGCGATTCATATTGCTCATGCCCATATCTTGTTCATCCTGAGGCATTTCTTCTTCTTCATATGGTTGGGGATTAGTCACAAGGTGAGGTAGTCTAGTGTTAAGATTGCTAAGACTTGTGAAAGATTGAGGAGTGATTGTAACTGTGAGCCTTGTATCAACATTCTTAGTATCCATTTGACCCTTATCATTAAGGTTGTTCATTTGTCTTTTTACATTTTTTTTAGTCATTTGTCTTTTTAGTTCTTGAAAGACATCCTATAATTCTTGATTTTTGCGTTCAAAGTCGTGCTAAATGCCTTTAATCTATTCCATCAAGCCTTTTTGTAAGGTCAGTAAAGGTCCTAGTAAGGTCCTCAATAGAAAGTTGAAGGGTGTGCTTGTCTAGGTCCATTGGGGATTCAAGGAAGTCAAGTCAAGATTTAATGAAATTAAGCTATTTTTCAAAGAAGGATTGATGATTGATTGTTGTAAAGGTCATGAATGGTCATGCAAGAGTAAAAGTAGACTAATGTGCAAGTTTAATGTGGTTCTATCCTAACGGATAAAGGCCTCCAAGTTGCCCTTACCAAACGATAAAGACCCTATTTAACAAGTATAATCCTATGGAAACTTCAAATCTCCTCAAGAATCACACTTATTAAATAAGTATCAACTTGAGTAAAGTCTTCATTGTGATATCAAAGGATTTAAAAACCCTTTAAGAAAACGGTTACAAACTTCAACTAATCTAAGGTAAAAATTAGCTCAGATATGAGGTTAAATGTGTGTGTAAGGAATATGTGTGATCCTAGAATGTAGAGTAGGCATAAATCAATAAATGAAAATATAAATTAACTCAATGAAGAACAAAATAAGAAAAAAAAAAAGAAATTGTGCACATATGAAACTTTTGTTTTTTTCTTTCTTTTTCTTTTTCTTTCTTTTTTTTCTCTTTTTTCTTTTTCTTTTTTTCTTTTTTTCCACCAATTAAATAAAATTGAACTACAGAATAGACAAATATAAAATGATCAAAATAAGTAAAATATTTAGATTAAACCTCAAAAAATGGTAAAAGTCATGGTAAATAAATAAAGGGTCAATTGGGCCTTAACAGTGCAACTTAAGGAAGATGATGAATAAGAATATTTATCCTAATGGTCTTGCGAGATGATTTGCAGCTTTAGGAAGATTTGGGAGAGTGGATTTCACATGTAGGAAAGGGAAGTGAAACTAGACTTTGGTACCAAATTAATGTGAAACAAGAAAGAGGAAAGGGGAAGATAGAGAAGGGAGGAGGAAGAGAAAACTATATAACTCTTATTCAGATGCCAAAACTAAATACAATTGAAGAACCCTAAA
Source organism: Prosopis cineraria (assembly GCF_029017545.1). Lineage (NCBI taxonomy): Eukaryota > Viridiplantae > Streptophyta > Magnoliopsida > Fabales > Fabaceae > Prosopis > Prosopis cineraria. The sequence continues at coordinate 33,906,447 of NW_026555342.1, forward strand.
GGCTATTTATAGAGCCCTAGAAATAATAAATAATAATAAATTTAAATCTAAATCAAATCATAATTTAAAAGATGATAATAAAGTATCCACCTAGTCTAGATATCTTATTTTATTTGACATAATATTTAAAGATAAAATAAATTTAAAATACTAAAGAAATAATACCAATCCCTAGATACTGATAATCAAATTTTAATAAACTCTAAATTAAATCAAATTAAATATAATTTCCATCACAAGCACATTAAGTATAAGAGGTTAAGTACATATGTTTTTCCTTTTCAAAATCTATTGGACCTAATTTGAAGATAAATCACATCCATGGTCCTCTATTAAAATTCTCCCATTTTTTATTTGTATTAATTCTTTACTTGTTCAAATGTGTTTACCCTAATTTCTGGTCAAAATGTTGCTTACTGCAATACCCCTCTTCAAGTTTAAAAACACAGTTTAACCTAAAAAATTAAATTGAAGATATATTTTCATAAAAAAAAAATAAAATTAGCAGTGGGAAAATCATGATTCACTGGTTGCTTCTGGTGAGGCTGGAGTGGGGGAAAAATTGAAAAGAGTGGACATATTTTTTAACAACTATTCAATGTCCAATGTTACATACAAACTCCTCCATGTTGGACCGACATTAATTATAGACTATAGATTATATATAGAACATTTCAAATATTGTCCAACCCCAAATAAATAATGCTTTGATTATTAAAATGTATTATAACATACCATTAATTTCTATTTTTACGTACAGCATGTGTAGGCGTGTTTGGATTTCAATTAGATAAGATTATAAAAAAATTGATTAATATGATTGATTTTGATCATAATTGATTGTGTTATAATGTGATTATGTCTGGATGTTATTTTCTAAACTTGATTTTTGGCCAAAGAAATAAGGACTGGAAGCAAATTAATTATGACCAGAAATCATGCATATTGCCATCTTATAACCATGAGTTATTAGGGACAGAGGTATGCGAATGCGATGGGGTTAGTGTCCAGAGTGTATGTAGGACAGAATGTTATGGCCAATTGCAAAGGTAGAGGCCTCGCTTGATTTGTCTGTTGCAGGTACAACTCTCTTTGTCTTATCACCTCTTTCCTGTTTCTGTTTTTTTTTTTCTTTTTTTTTTTTACCACCATGCGTCTCCCTTTCTCCCTTTCTTTATTCCTCTCTCATTCTGACAGTACCCTTTTCGTGACACTTACGATTGGCCGTCACTTCATCTCCTCCTCTTCAACCCCTTTTTCGTGTCCTTTTTGCCTTTGGTGCTTTAGCCTCAGCAATTTCAAGCTTTGGACGTTGCATACTTCTTCAAGAGATGGGATCACTTGTGACGGAGACTTTGAATCTAATGACTTGTTTCTGGGTTATCAGGTGTCGCTTGCATTGCTTCATTCATCAGACATTCATCTGGTCGGTGGCATAACTTGGGCCAATGCATGAAATAAATATATTATTATGTTATACATAACTTTCTACTCATTCATACTCATGTTTCCCTGTGTGTGTCCCATTTGATGTAAGAAAATAAACAAATAAATTCTCACGATTTTTAGGGACCCCTTGCATGGTCAAATGCGGTGGTTTTTAAAACATGTCAGAAAGTTTCTTGATCAGCTTATTTATTTAACATATTTTTTAAAAAATAAATATGAAGAATAAACAAAATTTTAATATTTTAGTTGCATTTTTTGTATAATTCTTTATAATTAAATATATCTATATATCTAGACATATAACATATATATAGATACCTTATAATTAACTAACTCATTGAAAAAAAGTACCTTATAATAATACTGAACATAAGAAGTAATAATTAATTAAGATAGTAATAATGTTTTCCATTTATTATATCGGAGTCTTATTTATAAAACCAAAGAGAAAAAATTTTGAATCATATTTATAAGTTATATTATTAAATTTTTATCATAAACTTTTTCATTTATTCCCTTATTAAATATTGGTAAAAAAGCACATCATTATTATATATATATATATATAACAGGAATAATTCTCACCGTAACATTCAAACTCATGCCCATTGACACTGATGAAGTCTATATATAAAAGTAAGATACAAACACTAATGCAAAAGCAGAACATACTTAACCAAAGCAAGAGAGTCGCAAGGACCATCAAAGCAAAACAACACTGAAAACAAAAAAGAAATATAAACATTCAAAACCAATTTCCTACGAATTAAAAATGGGAGGACTAAACATTTTTCTACTATGATGAAAGGAAAGGCAATATATAGAAAGTGGTTTTCCACCTACTCATGCTCCGTTTTCATCTTCTATTGTATAGCTGAAAAGGTGAATCAAAAGTCAACATAACAAGTCCATGAAAGAATCATGGAAAAGGATTGCACGGAAGGCTGTTCCTGTGTCAAAGGCAAAATGATAAACAATAAAGATAAGGAAAGAGCTTGGCTCTATCACCGAAGTGAAAATATATAGAGCAGTAGCCAGCAGGGCAGAGATGTTTTGTTTTTATCTCCCCCCGTTTGGTACTCTATTTCTCTCTCTTTCGATTTATAAACATTCAAGAAAAGGTTATGTTTTCAATATCGGGGGATTAACGTTCAAATAAATAGGGCTTCTTTTTTCATTTTCTATCCATTAGAAACTACTTTCACTGTCACCTGTTTTTGGTTTCTTTTTCCAGGTTATGTCACAATGTCCCTTTCTTCTTCTTTGGAAAATGAAGAAACAAATGTCGTGTGGCAACAAGGAAAGACAAATATTTTGTATGGTTATAATATTATAGGCTGTGGCTATTTGATTAAAGAGGAGAGGGAAAGAAAAAATGTTGCCTTTTTGCTGAGTGTGGTAGAAATGGAGAGTATGATATGGTTGTGCAAAAGAAAGAGCATGGAGAACAAGCATGCACGTGCATTGTTTTAGCCTTTTAATAATAATTTATTCAGAATAAAATGTTATCAAACCCATATTCTATAACCTAAATATCTTGGGAGAGATAATCTCTACCATAAGCTAATTAAACCTATTTCTTGTGTTAAAAACAAAAAGAGGAAATATTCCATGTTATTTTACACATATTTATTAAACAGAGATGCATAGAAAAATAAATGACATCATTTTTTATAATTAAATTTTAACCTCTAATTAAATTTTTTTTATAAAGTAACATGTTTGTAATTTTATGCATCATATTTTATAATTTTTGGTCAATTAACAATTAAAATTAATTTTTGTTAATATTATACCTTAAAGAAATTACTCACATTTTATTTATTATCTCACATTTTATTCTAGCAAGCAATTATTATTACTAGCAATATATGGCAATAGCAATTACGAGATAGGCTGACCGAAGTCAAAGAAATAAGCACTGGAAGCAATTCATCAGCACCAAATCATGCACATTGACATTACATGGCTATAGGTTACTAGTATTATTCATTAGAGAGATACAAATGCGAGTTAGTGTGCGAAGTCTAAACAGGACAAAAAAGATGGTAGTGTCATAACTATTGCCTGGAAGGCAACATCTGCATGAACTTTATTACACCATTCCTTGTTCATCTTTGAGCCCACATCTGGCAATTACACCCCATCACATCACATCACATCTTTGAGTTATTTTCACAGTGACATTCCACTAACTATTAATTAAACAAAATTGAAAAGTATTAAGAGAAAATGACAATTAAGTCTAAAGAATTAATTTTATTCAAGGTAAGTCCCAAGATATTCTAAAAGGCCAGTTAAGTCCCTAGATCCTTGAGCAGCATTTTAATATAATGAAAAATGATCGAAATACCCTTATTTGGCTTATGAAAATTTGATGTTGCTCCTTCTCTACTCTTCCCTACTCTGTTCATCGTCTCTTCCCTGTCTCATTACAAGTAAGTAAAGCTCTTTGTCGTCTCTTCCCTGGGCTGTCCAGTAAAGCTGTCTGTCATCTCTATTCTAGTCTTGTTTGACGTCTCTTCTCTGCCCTAAGTGATCAGTTGCTTAGGTCATTAATCTGTAATCTATTTTGGCCATTAATCTTTGATGGGTGTGATGCATTTGCCTAGCTGAAGAGTCTGATCCTCATCAACATTCACCATTTCGATTATACAGAAATTGCTTCTTCAATTTTTTTCCCTGAGTGTCTTAGCTGAAGGGGGACTATGTAGTTTGTACAAGTAAGGACATGCTCAAATGGATTTTAAGTTCGAAGTTATACATTGTACCCAATTAATCAAGTTTGCAACTTTGTAACTCTATAATTTGTTTTCACAATTTTATTCCCAACTTCTAATATTGAAACATATTTGTAATGTTCAAGTTATACATTATACTCAATCAATCAAGTTGCCAAGCAACTTAGGTACCCAGTTTTGCAACTATCTCGAGACAAATTTGCCACTGCTTGTCAAAATTTTGGGTGGAAGAACCATTGAATTCTTAAAAAAGTTATTATTCTAGAACAACGCTCCAGTAATTTGTAATTCAAACACCAGATTTCAAATTTTTGGGTGAAAGAACATTAAATTCTTAAAGTTATTATTGTAGGACAATGCTCCAGTAATTTGCAATTGAGATATCAAATTTTACAACTTTCTTACAAATAATTTGCAACTCCTTCTCAAAATTTTGGGTGGAAGAACTATTGAATTCTTGAACTTGCAAAGCTACCAAATTATTTTAGAACATGGTTCTAGTAGTTTGCAACTGACATACCAAAATTTGTAACTTCATTACAAATCATTTGCAACTCCTTCTCAAAATTTTAGGTGGAATAACTTTTGAATTCTTGAACTTACAAAGCTATCAAATTATTTTAAGATAATGCTCCAATAATTTGCAACTGACATACCAAATTTTGCAACTTTATTATGAATAATTTGCAACTCCTTCTCAAAATTTTGAGTGGAATAACTTTTAAATTCTTGAACTTGCAAAGCTATCAAATTATTTTAGGATATGGCTCCAGTAATTTGCAACTAACATACTAAATTTTGCAACTTCTTTACGAATAATTTGCAACTCATTCTCAAAATTTTGGGTGGAATAACTTTTAAATTCTTGAACTTGCAAAGCTATCAAATTATTTTAGGATATGACTCCAGTAATTTGCAACTAACATACTAAATTTTGCAACTTCTTTACGAATAATTTGCAACTCATTCTCAAAATTTTAGGTGGAATAACTTTTGAATTCTTAAACTTGCAAAGCTACCAAATTATTTTAGGACATGGCTCCAGTAATTTACAATTGACATACCAAATTTTACAACTGCCTTACAAATAATTTGCAACCTCTGTTCGAAATTTTAAGACAACACACTTTTAGTTATTACAGAAGATATGAACTGTACATATAAGCTACATGTATTAATTCATTTAATGTATCTGCACATATCAATTATTCACATACACAAAAGCATGAACTTGGATTTATAAAAGAGGGGTTGCTATGTACCAAAAAAATCCCCTAATACTACCAACATATATGTACAAAAACCTATATATGTTAACCAAATCTAACTTGATCTAAAACTACCCATATATGTTTATCACCCAAATCCAAGTTTACGTGGTAACCCATTTACAATAACATCAACTTGGATTTGGATTTTTATACCTCTTCCGTGTACAACCTACATCATGACAATGAGAACAATGATAAACCTTCTTCTGCTAATATTAAGACTCAATCCTCACACGACGAGGTCTGCCAGTTGATCAAGATGTTTTAGGAGGTAGCAAAAAGGTTTAGTTTATGAGCTTAGATACTGTCAATGCATTTGGTTTTGACATCTCATAGGCCTCAATATGATGCATAGTGTCATTGTATATTTTCTCCTATGAGTTATGAAGATAACATGCATAGTGCAATACTATACTTGTAGATTGCTTGTCTACAATCATCAACACTCACAAAAATCTACCCAGGTCTTACTAGCAAATCCTTCCACTTTGTTGCATTTAGCTTAGGAATAGGTGTTGGGATACTTTGTATTGCACATGGTAGAACTTCAAGATCTTGTGTAGCATATGAATTCCCAGCTGAACATCCTGCTCTACATTTCCATTCAAATCATGTTTATTACTACCATTCATATTCATATTAGCATAATATTAATCATGCAACTATTAAAAAAACTTACCCATCAATTAAATCTCTTGCTGCCCCTATACTTTGCTGTATCTTCCCAATGATGTACACATGAGCAAAATTATCATTCAATTTCATTAATTGATTTATCCCTTCATCATCTTTAAAGTTTAAAAGAGCATTACAATCAAACTTTACTGTGTACTTCAACTCTATTCCATTTAAATCACAATTCAAGCATGATGAAATCAATCTAACACTTCAAGAGACATTCCTTCTCTAATCATTCTCTCATTACAACTTCCCCCATCAATGCATTGTCCCATGCATATCTTTTACAATATCTCCACTAAAATGAAAATAACAAAAAAATTTCTTGAAAAAACTACTTTTCATCGTACCCAATAATATCAACCTATAATAAACAAAATAAAATGTAATAATATATCACTTAGAAACAAGTTATTTTTGACATAAGTGATTTTTTACATCAGTGAAATAGTGACAGCATTCCATCTTAAGATATGGACACTCGATGATAAATTCTTACACTTTCGGTTGCAAAATGTCAAATCTTCATGCCAAATCTTTAGAAACGTGAAATAAAAAAAAATCTTTCATGTTCAGTTGCAATAAACTGTTCCATCTTTTCCCTTACAAGAGCCATTTTGCAAGAAATCAAACCTTAATAGAGTAAACTTTTTTGTTCAGATGCAGGGATTTGAAAAAAAAAAAGACACACCTGTCTAAATGCACCAGCACAACTCCTTGAGCTTCCTTGAGTCAGTAATTAAGGCAACTCCATCTCTTCCAAGCACAACTCTGTTTTAAGAATGGTATTCTTCAATGTGCAGCCCTACCACTTACATGCAACTCTCATTAATGGCAGGAAAGAGATAAATCAGGAGGGAAATCCTAGAGCTGATGAGTGTACATGTTATATTTAATCATAGGGACATTTTTGTCATTTTCTTCATAAGTCTAATTTGTGAAAAATTGCATGGCACTTAACTGGCCTTTCAAAATGTCTTCAAACTTACCTTAAATAAAATTGGTCTTTTGGGATTTTATTGTCATTTTCTCAAGTATTAATTTTTAAAATAAAAATTCAAAATAGTATTTAATAATTAAGGTATTTAAATTAGTCCAAATAAATATAAAAACCTAAGATATTTACGTTAGACTTAAATATATAAGTTTTTTCCTATAAATTCAAGTATTTTAAGTTTGATATAAATAAATTGAGCTGACAAAAATTAGTCTTATTTTAAATTTTTTATAAAAATCTCAAATTACCTTTAATTAAAATTATTAAACTTACCATTAAAGTTTAGAGTCAAACATATACCAAATAAATTAATTGAATATATGGGTATTTTTGAAAATAACTCATCATTTTTATCAAGCTTTATAAGGTACTTTATATTAAAAAGTAAACAAAATTTCTAAAAAAAACATTTATTAAAGGGTGGAGGATGTATAATATTTTATATAATTTTTAAATATATAATATTATATACATTATAAGGTCCAATGCTTATGTAATGAGAATCACATATTTTTAATATACAGTTTTGAAAAAAATTAATCATTTAGTCTCATAATTTTAGCCCAATTAAAATTCAATCCTTAAACTTTAACCAGTTATAACTCAGTTCTTATAGTTTTAACTCGGTTATAACTCAATCTCTAAATTTTTCCTCTTGCATTTTAGCCCTTATAGTTTTAATCACTTAAATGTTGATCCCTATATTTTTAAAAATAAAATTATAAAGATCAAAGATATTTTGAACATTTAATATTTATAATATTTAAAGATTAAAAGATTAAAATTATAATGTTTTGAATTTTTAATAATTATATATTTTGAAATTTGGATATTTATAAAATTCGTAATAAAATTATAAAGATTAAAATTATGCTAAAATTTATTATTAATTTTTTAAATTATTAATACTTTTAATCTTTATAAATATTAAAGGCTAAAAATATTTTTAATCTTTATTATTTTATTTTTTAAAACATAGGGATCAATATTTAAGTAGTTAAAACTATAGAGACTAAATTGTAAGAGGAAATTAAAAGTTTAATAATTGAGTTATAATCAAATTAAAATTATAAGGATTGGGTTATAATGAGTTAAAGTTTAGGGATTGAATTATAATTGAGTTAAAACTACCTGAATTAAATAATTAAATTTTCCTTCACTTGTTTTTTTTCATTTGTCTGAACATGGTGCATTACACTAGCTATTAGCCTATTACTGATGGATAAAGCCTCTGAATGGAATTCATGGCAGCTGAGTTAAAGGAAGAAAACTTGTTCTTTTTTCTTAAAAAACCAGGCCTATTTATCATAATTTATGTATTATTCAGCAAAATGCTTGTGAAGGTTAAAGACCCAAGAAAATAAATATAGTGTTTGAAAACATTGTTTCCTTTATTCTTTTCTATTTTAATTTGTTTGTAACCACACGTAGATGATCCTTGAATTTGCAAGCTAATTAAGCTCAGTTTGTATTTATATAGAGGTGATCTTGGACTAAAATTTCATATTCACGTTTCCCTGCGTCTGCCAGTGTTTGATGTAAAAAAATTAAATTCTGATGATTTTTAAGGACTCCATGCATGGTCAAATACGTTGGCTTTTACAACATGTCTGAAAGTTAAAGCTTTTTCTCTGCCAGCTTATTGTAGCGAATTTCATATATTTTTAGGCCTAAACTGCAAAACTTTTTAATTTTTTTTTAAAATTAAAATTTCTAATTATAGTTATATACGTATATTAAAAGTACATTAATTAAATATCTAAAAGATAATCATAAGCTCTAAAGAATAATTAAAATACAGTCCCTAGAATATAATATAAAACATAGAAGTCCAAATTGTTGATTATCTAAAATGTAAATATTTTTAATCCTTATTATCATTAATCTTTATTAAAAAAATTAGAACATTAGACCCTCTAGAAGGTAGTCTGCTTGGAGGAAGTGATGCTATTTCAACAATCTCACTGACATCTTTGTCACCATCTAGAATAAATATATTACAAATTGTGCTACTCTCAAATATAAATTCAAAAATTTAAGTAAATTATACAAACAAAGTTATAAAAAAATATAAAGACTTAAGGGCTATTACAAACTTGACTCCGTTTGTACAAGACTTTGACAGGGCTTAAAAGCCCTTTTATGTCAAAATTAATTTCCTATTTTTAAGGCCAACTCTCAAAAAAATACAAGGCCCACCTAAAATATGAAACGTCATTTGCCAAGGCATTTGAGCAGGCCATAATGTCATATGAGCTAAGTGATTAAAGAGTTAAGTCCAATCAACAATCTAAACAAAGGGGCCAACCTCAAGTTCAATGAGAAGCCATGACCAGCTAGACTTGTTGAGATCCCACCAATTGCAAACCCACTCTGTGGACCATTGGTACATAAAGACACAATCTCAAATGATCCTAGATCTCATGGGAACAACATCATTATGTCCAAGTATCTCGAAGAGTCAGGCTAGTTACTGAAAATGGAAGATAGTGATTAAAGACCATGCCATGAGTTTCACAATATCCCTAATTATTCATAAGAACATTCTAGATTTTAAGGAAGAAGCTACTATCACTCTATCACTATAAACAGAGCACCGAATTGCAGAAGAAGATATGGACAACACTTGAAAGACTTGTAGTTTGCACCCATAGTTCTTAGGTTTATCAATTAGTTTTTATCTTCAATCTAGACTTGTAACCATTTACATTTCGTGATGTTTTTAGTAATAATTAAACACTTATTCTACCAAGTCTTGTGTATCTTTTACATTTAGATAAATTGTGGTAAGAGAGCTTGGAGATCCTTTGTTATTAATTGAGACTTAGCGTCTCTGGCATGCTTGGTAACTTGTTCCTGATGAACACATACATAGAAAAAATAATACAAATTTGATAAATTGGTCAATGAACATATTTTTAGATAACCAATGACATGTAAGATTTTTAATCTCAAGCAGTCTGCCTAAATGCTAATGGCATTGTCATGTGAGATAATAACGCTTTGTAAGCATATCAAGCTGGCCATATGTTTGATTTGAGAAATAAACTTAAAAATCAAGTGTTTATTAGACATAAAATAAATATTCACAAACTAAAGGATGATAGTGTGTGCAAATTTGAGTCTCTATGGGCAGTGGGGGAAGGGGAGACCAGCAGGGGCCATGGCCTCCCCAATAATTTTTAAATTTTTCTTTATATTATATAGGTATTACCTACTTTCAGCCCTCCTAAAATTATGAAAAACTTCATAGTATATATGTTTTTTAATATTGACCCCCTTTATTCTTGAATCCTAGCTCTGTCCCTATTTATGGGCATCAAGGTTAATCATCATGTGATCCTGAGTGACGATAAGTGGTGTTTGGATTTTTCCCTCCGTTTTCCAACTACATTTGTATCTTCTTTTTTTCCCAAACAATAAGAAGAAAGGGTGACTGCAAATATGTGAGAGAGAGAGAGAGAGAGAGAGGATTAGAGGATGAAGCAAGTGAAAGATCAGGAGGAAAGGGAAAAAAGAAAAAAGCCGGGGGGGAAGAGGTGGGCAAATGAAGAGAGAGATGAGAACATACAAAATGGAGTGGTACAGTGTGATATGCCAATTTAGCAGAACATTGCAGTGTGGTATTGCTATTTTTTCTTTCTTTTTTCTCCTCTCAACATTAGTGGCAGCAGAGCCAAGCTACTTCACTCATTTTGCCTTTGATACAGCCTTCCATGAATTCCCTTTTCAATGATTCTCCCATGGATTTGTTATGTTAGCTCCAACGTTCGCCTTTTCAGCTATACAGTATAATGGAATAAAATAATAAAGATTAGTTTTGAATCTGCATGGCCATAATGTTTTTTCATAATGTATCGGTTAGGTAGAATATTTTAAAAATTTATTAACTACTTTACTTAAACTAAGAAAAATATGTTTAGAGTTCATTAAGTAATAATAATAAGAAAATTGTTTTTTTTTTATAAGCCATTAGTTAAAACACAAATCCATGGTGTACCTTACTGATTTTCTTATTTCCCACTTATTTTCAAACTCTCCAACACTGCCCAGCTTTTGTTGACAAAAAGTATACTAAAAACTACAATAACAACAACAACAACAAATAGAGTTGGTAAATTGAGCAGCCTAAGCATAGTAAAAGAGTCTATATGATCAAGCTCCAGCTCAAATATAAATTATAATTTGTATAATTATTTTTAAAAGTAAAATGTTATTTTATCGACTTTGACCTGAATAAGGCCAGACATTAAAAATGTTATTTTATTAAGCCCTATTTTATTTTCTTTATTTTATTCGAGCTTGTTCATCATGCTTGGCTCAAATTATCAATTTTAAATTAACAAAAGAGGAATAGATACTAGGGTTAGCTTTGAATAATGTTATTTTTTTAAAAACACTCTCCAACTCATGTTCTTTTTTCATTAGCAGAGTTGACGATAAAGAAGATCAAATCAAAGAAGATTAAAAACACACACTATACTTCTACGGCCATCATGTCCTCTTATAGTCAACCACAAAAAATAGGTATAGCTTATAAGGTGAAATAATATATTCGAAAGTTTCATGCCAAGACAATAAAAACAAAAGAGAATAATAAAGGAACAATTGCATCATCCTTTAGTTTTTTTTTTTTCATTATCAATTACTCTTTCCATTAAAAATGTAAGGTATTTTTGAAGAGGTTGAATGTTAAAATATATAAGGCATTTTTAGTTTTTAAGGTGTAATCATTATCTTTGTTTTCAAAAGTGCCTCTATTGAATAGATTACTTTATATTTTTTAAGGTGAAAACCCTATCTATTAAATAAGGGTAAATATAAAAACATAATGTTAATTTAAATATAAATAATTATTTTATTGAGATGAGATTAGGTCAAAAATGCCTTTCATTTTGAATTAGTACTAGCTTACAAGAATAGCACGGTGCGGTATGAGGAAAATAAAATAATTGTCATGTAAAGGGTTTGAAAATAAGCCTACGTACTCTGCTATCATATACTTGCACTTGTGTGCTTCCTTTTTTGGCATAAATTTTACATCTTTATGTTTAAATACAACAATCGCAGATTTGCAGTCTCTTTAATCTTATTACAAATATAATTTTTCATGTATTTTAAAATTAAACTTGGTAGAATTAAATTTTCCATCATATACATTGTGTCCAGTGGCGGATCTAGAACCTGGAATTAGTGTGGGTAAATTTTTTTTAATAAAGTTAATTAATTTTAAATAATTAATATCGTCATCATAGACATAGACACATGTGTAATTAGCAAGGATAATATAATTAATTTAAAAAACTAATATATTATTAAAATCTATACATGAATACTAATATCATGTAAAAATGTAATATACATATACATACACATAATTGAATAAATTATTCACTTACATTACAATTTAAATATAATAGAAAGCTTTTTAAATTAATCTTAATTCATTTTTGTTCGAAACTGAACTCATAAAATTCAGTTGAATATTGTTATTCGTTTAATGATATATTTTTTTCCTAAAGAATGGCATTCTATTCAAAATTTAAAAACCTTATCATCAACCCATTATAAATCATGTTCTATTATATTTAATTCATTAAAAATTATGAATTTAAAATCAGAATTTAAACAAATGGATGTAAAATTTATTCGGTTAAAAAAATTAAAACCCGATGTTTTTCTGGAAAATAAATATTAAAAATATTTACAATATACTTCAAACATCTCTTCAACATTAAGGCAATTTCCCTAAAAATATAAAATGTATCCCAACGTATAGATGAGCTGGGATTGCTCGAATACACTTTTTAATTTGTTTTCTTTCAATTTAGCCCCTTCCTTCAATTTACTTTTGACATTTTCCCTTAATATTATTTGGTTAATGAAAGATACTCATATGAACTTCACGGATTACCTGTCTAACGAATTTAAACAAATAATCCTAATAATTTTCCAACAAGGCCAATGATATTGATTCCTTAATTACATATAGGGTTAGAAAACATTTTTCCCTCTGATTATCTAAATTGTTGATTATCTAAAATGTAAATATTTTAATCCTTATTATCATCAATCTTTATTATAAAATAAAACATTAGACCCTTTACAAGGTGGTCTAATTGGAGGAGGTGAAACTATTTCGAGAATCTCACTGACTTCTTTGTCATTATCTAGAATAAATATATTGCAAATTGTGCTATTCTCAAATATTAATTCAAAACTTTTAGTAAATAATATAAATAAAGTTATAAACACATTTATAAAGACTTAAGGGCTACCACGAGTTCGAGTTTGTTTGTAAAGGGCTTATAAGGGCAAGGATTAAAAGCCTTTTTATATCAAATTAATTTCCTATTTTTTCAAGCTCGACTCTTGTAAAATGTAGGGCTTAAAAGAGTAGTCTATATCTTATTGACAACTCTAGAGATGTGGGTTAATAAGAAGGCTCATGCTGTTAATAAGATTTTGTGAAAACGGTGATCAGTTTGTTTTTCTTTTTTATATCAAATTGGGTTCCAATGGCTTATGATTTTGTTGCCACATGTCTGAAAATACATACATAGAAAACAAAAACAAAGATTTGATAAATTGGTCAATAAACATATTTATAAATAACCAATGATGGACGAGGTTTTTAATCTCAAGCCTTCTGGTGAATCTTTAATCATATTGTCATGAGGGAAGGCTTCGTAGGTATATCAATTTGACCATATGCTTAATGTAAGACAATAAATTTAAGACATCAAGAGTTTCTTAGAAATAAAACAAATATTCACAAATTAACGGACATGTTCAATCTACAAAAGGTACATAGTCTATATAGCTACTAAACCAGCGTTTTATACTACACGAACAAGATTAATAGATGTGTTATTAATTAAAAGGGTTGAAACAATACATATACAAGAAGAAAAAAGGAAAATAGAAGCCCCATGCATCTGAACGTCCCCCAAGATTGAAAACACAACCTTTTACCTAGAGGTTTAAATATATATACGTATATATATATATAGAAACACGCATATATCAGAAATATATAGGAATGAAAATGAGAGAGAGATTAAAAGAGTTGAGAGATGCAAAGATAGGATTAGATGAGCAAGTGAGAGAGGAGGGCTAAAGAAGAAAAGGAAAAAAAGGCATAAAAAAAAAAAGATGGGCAGGATCAGGAGTGTGAAGACTGAAGAGAGATGAGAACAAAAAGGAGTGGTGCACTGTACGTAATATACCAATTTGGCAAAACATTACCAGTGTGGCCATGCTATTCCATTTGTTTCTTTTTCTTTTTCTTCTTTCTGCTCTTAACATCGTGGCAGACCTAAGCTCCTTCCTTATCTTTTATTCATTGGTTTGGTTATTATCTTGTCTTTTAAAGCAGCCTTCCATGAAATCCTTTTCCAATGATTCCATCATGGACTTGTGATAAATAGCAATTTTATATATTTTTATCCTTTTAATTTAGACTTTTAAATATTTATTGGAGGCTAATTAAGTTTAATTAGATATTATTTGATTTTATTAGCCAATATTCAATTTTGAGATTCTAACTATCTAAATTTATGATTTTAAAATATAAATGATATCTTTAATATTTTTGCACAGTTACTATTTAATTTTATTTTATTTGTACAGATATTCTAAACCAAATTTGTAGGATATTGATGAATATTATTTTGGATAAGAAGAATATGGGCATGCTTGGAGATCAAATCAGGGATTAAATTTTTAAAATTTTGTTTAAATTTATTTTGGATTCTTTAGTGTAGTTTTTAATTAGGAAATGCATCACTTTTGTATATATAAAGGGACAAAAAGAACACACAACGAAAAAAAGGGAGGAGAAAAGAATTAGAGGCAACGCTGATGTTTTGTTTTTAATTCTATGGAGAGTTAATTTTCTTAGTATGATCAATTACAAACTATGATCTTAAATTTTAATCAGTGTCTATGATATTCAGGGAAGATTTTATTTTTAGCTTTATTCCATTTGCTCTTCTTCTCTTTACCTCTACATTTTATATTTTAATTGCTATTGCTAATTAGAGTAGCTTTACTGCATAATTTTTGGGTTATGAATTTTATCTGAGGTTTTGCTTGCTATAATGATATAGCATCATAAGAGTAATTTGACCTAGCTTGGGTGATTATCCATGCTTTGTTTCTAGTATGGCTAACTTCGAACAGTTGTTAGATTGTGGATTAAAAGAGATCTCAATTAATCTAAAACTTAATTTCTTATTTAATTCTTAAATGATAATTTGGGAAATATATAATAAAACCAGAATAATAAAGTTAGATAAAATTAATTTATTTTGTAGATGAAGAAGATTAAGTTTAAGTGATTGGATTGTGATTGATTGTGCTGCTTGATCTTGATAATTTTCTCAGTTAAATTTTATTTATTTATTTAATTTTAATTAGATTTTTTAATTAATTTCATTATAAAAAAATTCCCCCACTTTTTAGCTTTTCATAATCATAATTCAAATAGTTACTCTATTGACTCTTAAGAAGACAACCTAAGTTACGCTTTACTGCAAAATCTAATTTTATTAATTGTGGTATTATTCGACAGTAGTGTCAAATTGTTACATTCACTCCGACGTTCACCTTTCCAATTACACAGTATAATAGAATAAAATAATAGAGTTTAGCTTTGAATATCAATGGCCATAATGTTTTGGTTTGGCAGAATAGTTTAAAACTTTATTAACTACTTCACATAAACTAAGAAAAATGGTTAGAATTCGTTAAGTAATAATAGTAAGAAAAATGGTTTTTTCATAAGCTCGTATAGCCAAATGACCCTAATGTCATTAGAGTTTAGGTTTATTTGGGTCAACTCGAATACTTGAAAAATCAATTTTAAATTTAAAATTAACTATTTTTTATTATAAATATATAAAATATAATTTATATGCACACATAAAAGGTGTTATTTGAGTAGCCCGAATAGACCTGACCTTAAAAATTTTGTTATTTATTAATCTTGGCCCTAAATTTTTTAGATTTATTTAGATTAGCCCAAATTACTGACTTCATATATGTTTAGAAATTGTTAGTGCATAACAGGATTTTCAGCCATCCACCTAAAAATAAAAGGGGAAAATTTCTAAAAGCTATTTTTCTGACTCTAATAGTGTCCAGACATTTTCAGTAGCATATTTCAAAATTAAGGAATATCATTAAATAAAATAATACAATTACTGTTAGAAACACTTGTGCGTATCTGAATTCAAAACCTTCTCTCTTTCTTTCTTTCTTTCTTTTTTTTTTTTTTTTTGTTTTTGATAAAAGAAAATGGACAAATCACAAAAGCACACTAATCTTTTGGCACTCATCTCCTAACCACACCACCATTGCGCACCACACCACACCACACCACACCATTGGTACTCGGCAGTGAGCTGCAGCAGAAGTAATGGCTATCAAAACAGGGATGGACGTCTGCACCAAGGTTTGTGTCCACTCGGATTCACTTTAATGCTATTGGTCTACTGTTTCGCGAGAGATCGATTGACCATCCTCTCCGAGCAATTCTTTTGGAGTTGCGTGAGATGATATATGATCAATGGAATGTTCAGAATAGTTACTCCCCAAGACAAGTGATTCGCTGTGCAGACACACTGGTTAAGAGTGCTCATTTTCTTGACTCTAACGTTCATCTGTTCCCGCTTGACTCTAGCTTTTATTTTCCATTGAAAGGGGATTGCATGGAAGGCTGTGTTAAAAGGCAAAATGTAACCAAACCAATGAATAAAAAAGATAAGGAAGGAGCTTAGGTCTGCCACTGATGTTAAGAGGAGAGAAAAAGAGAAAAAAGAAAAAAACAAAGCAAATGGAACAGCACGGCCGCACTGGAAATGTTTTGCTAAATTGGTATTATTACGTACACTGAACCACTCTTTTTTGTTCTCATGTCTCTTCAGTCTTCCCACTCCTGATCCTGCCCATCTCTTTTTTTTAATCCTTTTTCTTTTCTTTTCTTTTTTAATCCTCCTCTCTCACTTGCTCTTCTAATCCTATCTTTCCATCTCTCTACTCTTTTAGGAGCTGTTTGTTTTCTATTTTTAAAAACTATTTTTTTATTTTAATATTTTCAAAACAAAAAAAATTTGCTTGGCTAATGGTTTTTTAATTTCTCTTTTGAAAACTGTTCTTACAAGAAAACAAAAACAATTTTAAGTTGTTTCAGTTCTCTTTTTTTTTTTTTTTAGTTTTTTCATTCACGATTCCTACTCAATCAAAATCAAGCCTCGTCATTTTGCTTTTGCCTCACCTTTCTTCTTTGTCACTCTGCCTCTGGTCTTCATTGTAGCCCGTAGCCTTTGCCACCCTTCTCGCCGACGTCACCTTACACGGTGCTCCCACCTATCGACAAGTCTGTTACTAGATTTCTATGGTTACTACTCATCCATCGCATTTCATTTTTTTACACTTTCATCTTTCTCGGCAATGATGGCAAGGATGTAGTCGAAACATTTCCAGAATCGCTGGTGTTCCATCAGAGCACCTACTTCCTGCATAGTCCAAGACTCGGCACAACCTAGACAAGTCCCGGACTCATCTAAGACCATGGAATTGTTCTCAAACAACTTGTGTGGTATGTCAACGAAGCAAAAGAGAGTTTTTCACTTCCATTCTTGTACAAAGCTCTGCCACTGAGTCGAGTTGAAGAAGGATTGGTGATGGAATCCAGTGATTTCACAATGTCTCCTACCTTCTGCTTTGTCTTCTTCAGATCTCTTCCTCTTCTTCTTACTGCATCTGGCTGAAGCTATCGATGGTAGAAATGGAAGCTCATGACCATAATATTTTGTTCGGTTCAGGTTGGGTTACCCTGCATGGTGGAAAGGATTTCTCTCACAAATCTTTCTTTTTTTGGCCAAATTTCCTGCATAGATTGAAGTTGGAGAAATCACAATCCAAACACTGATGGTTCATAGGAGATATTGATTTTCCTCTTCTTCCACAAATCTTTTATTCCTTGAAGTGACTATTTTCTATCTTTGGATTTGATCTTCTTGTGCTTGACTTGGAACTAGTTTTGTCTTTTTCTTTTTTGGTAGCTACATTGACAGTGGTGGATGACGACAATATCTATATTAGGGCTTTTTTTCTATGATGGCATTTTAGTTTTTTTATATTATAAATATAAATATTAAATAAAAATAATATCTCAATTTCATATACATATTAAACACATTTTTAAAATCCATATCCATTTCTATCAAAATCAAACAAATTTTATTATATTTTAGTTTTTAGAACTTATTTTCAATATTAATTTTGGCAAGCAGGTTTTTTTTTGTTTTAATTCTAAAATTGTTTTTAGATTACTACCACCGAACAAGTATTTTTTTATTTGTTTTCAAAAACAGTTTCCAAAATTGTTTTATAAAACAACTTTTAAAAACAAAAAACAAAAACAAAAACCAAACAGGCCCTAATCTCTCTCTCTCTCTCTCATTCTTATTCCTATTTTGATATATATATATATATATATATATAACCTCTAGGTAAAAGCCTGTGTTTCCGATCTTGGGGGATGTTCAGATGCATGAGGCTTCTTTTTTCGTTTTCTTCTTGTAGTAGAACCTTGTATATGTATTGTTTCAACTCTTTTAATTAATAAGACATTTACTAATCTTGATAACGTTGGTTTAGTAGCTATTCAAACTATGTACTTTTTGAAGTTTGAACATGTCCTTTAATTTGTGAATGTTTGTTTTATTTCTATTTCTAAAAAAAAACACTTGATTTCTTAAATTTATTGACTTAAATTATGCATATGGTCAGATTGCATATACCTACGAAGCTTTCTCTAATGACAATGCAATTAGCGATTAACCAGAATTCTTAAGATTAAAAACCTCGCACATCATTGGCTATTTTATAAATATGTTTATTGACCAATTTATCCAATCGGTATTTATTTTTGCTACGTATGTATTTTCAGACATGTGGCAGTAAAATCATGAGCCATTGGAACACAAATTTGATTTGAAAAAACAATTGATCACCATTTTTACAAGATCTTATTATAACTAAGCCTTATTATTAAGGTACAGGCTACTCTTTTAGATCCTGTATTTTTTGAGAGTCGAGCTTGAAAAGATAGAAAATTAATTTTGATATAAAAAGGCTTTTAATCCCTACCCTTATAAGCCCTATACAAATAGGTTCAAGCTCGTGCTAGCTCTTAAGTCTTTATAAATTTTTTTATAACTTTATTTATATAATTTACTTAAAATTCTGAATTAATATTTGAGAATAGCACAATTTGTAATATATTTATTTAGATAATGACAAAGAAGTCAATAAGATTGTTGAAATAGCATCACCTCCTCCAAGTAGACCATCTTCTGAATGGTCTAATGTTTTATCTTTTTTGATAAAGATTGATGATAATAAGGATTAAAGAATATTTACATTTTAGATCATCAACAATTTGGACTTGTATGGCTTATACTTCAAGACTGGTAGAGAGAAACAAGAAAGGGTAATGGTGGAGAAGAGGGGTTTTGAATAGTAGAGGGAACTTGAATGGAGAGGAGAAGAATACTGCTTTGCTTTGCTGAAAGGTGATTTTGCACCCACCCACTCACTTAGAGAATAGGTAAAGAAGCAAACGAGAGGAGAGATGCAAGGAGGAGTGAGAGAATTAAAGGTAAGAAAAAGCCAAAATTAGTTAAAAATGAGAGAGTGTAGTGCTAGTCCCGCAATGGTGTGCTGTGAAATGGTGGTGTTGTGTTGTGCCGTTGTGGTGGTTAAGAAATGAGTGCTCAAAGATTAGCGTACGTGCTTTTGTGATTTTAGTTCTTTCCTTTCATCGAAAAAACAAAAGAAAGAAAGAAGAAAACCCTTAAATTATGATACGCACCCAGTGTTCTCAAAAGTAATTTCATTTTTTTATTTTATTCAATGATATTTCTTAATTTTGAAATATGCTACTGCGGAACACAATTAGAGTCATAAGGAAAATAGTTTTTAGAAATTAACCATCCTCTTTTATATTTTAGGTGGATGGTT
This sequence comes from Prosopis cineraria, assembly GCF_029017545.1. Taxonomy (NCBI): domain Eukaryota; kingdom Viridiplantae; phylum Streptophyta; class Magnoliopsida; order Fabales; family Fabaceae; genus Prosopis; species Prosopis cineraria. The sequence goes on from NW_026555342.1 coordinate 33,926,615, forward strand.
GAAAATCATATTACATATTTATAATTTCTCACTAGGGTTAAAGAACATGTTTCTCTCTAAATTATTTTTGAGGAACATTAGGTATCTTGTACTAATAAATGAAACAATGTTTCCCTAAACTATTTTTTCCTAGAGCAATTTCGTCATTCCCTTCATAACCCATCAATTTCACTGTTATCTACTTACGTGTAATATGTGAAGACCCCGTTGACCATTTGATGACCTAGCTTATTATTATAAGGTTAAAGTGCTAATTTGTTCTTATAAATATTTTACAGGAGTGCCAGACACCATGAAATCAATGGTAGTGCAATATTGCTCTTCATGTATTTCTTTATAATTAATTTGATCAACTTGCGGTCAAATTAACAGATATTAAAGCAAAGGTGACATTATTCCATTTTTAACACATCAAAGGCAGTATTGCACTACCCTTAACATTTTTACAATGTGCCCAGCACTCTTAAAAACAAGTTCAAGGACAAATTAATATTTTAACCCAACAATAAAATAGGACTCACACGTAATACACATATAAAGCTGATAATTTAGGCCAACTTGAATGAATCAAAAAAGTTAGGGCTAAGTTTAATAAAATAACAAAATTTTCAAGTTTGGGTCTATTAGCTCTATGGGGTGAGTGTGTCTCATTTTCCTTATTCTCTATTTCCCTCCTTTTCCCTCTCATCATCATTGGATCAAAGTTTCAATGGTTTATTTTAATTTTGTATAAAAATATATGGATAAATTTGAACTGTTAAGGTTTGATCTAAACAATTTAAAACTATAATATTTTATTTTTATATTTTATTTAAAATAATAATAACAATTTTATAAAATTAAATTTGAACTGTTAAAAAACTTTGATCAAACAATGATGAGGGAGACAAGGAGGGAAATGGGGGGTAAGGAAAAGGAGACAACCCTCCAAACATGAAGAGCACTTTATTTTTTGAAACATATATATAAATTATATTTTATATCTTTATAATAATAAAATAATTAATTTTAAATTAAAAATTATTTTTTAAAAAAATTGATATTTTTGGTATTTGGGTTGGCCCGAATAAGCTAAAAACCTAAGGATGTTAGAACTGAGTTTGGCCACATGGGCTTTTTTACTTCTTTGGACTAGCCCAAGATAAATGTAGCCCGCTTGAATTATTGACTGTAGTAATATACGTAGGCAGATAATGGTCTTAACAAAAAGATAACTCATCAAAAAATTGATTTAGAAGAAATGTTGCTTCACTTATTAGTATAGGATATCCATTGTTCTTTTAAAACAAGTTCAAAGGGGAAAATGTTTTCCAACCTTATATGTAATTAAGGAATCAATATCATTGGCCTTGTTCGAAAATTATTAGGATTATTTATTTAAATTCGTTGGACTGGTAATCCGTTAAGTAAATATGGGTATCATTAATTAAATAAATAATATTACGGGAAAATTGCTCAAAGGTAATTTTGCACTCGCTCACTCACTGAACAAGCTATGATAACAGGCAGAGTCGTAGGGAAGCAAATGAGACCGGAGATGCGAGGAGGAGTAAAGAAAAAAAAAGGTGAGAAAATGTCAAAAGTAAATTGAAGAAAGGGGCTAAATTGAAAAAAAAAAAAAATGTATTCCAGCAATCCCAGCTCATCTATACATTAGGATATATTTTAAATTTTTAGGGAAATTGCCTTATTGTTGAAGAGATGTTTGTAGTATATTGTAAATATTTTTTAATGTTTATTTTTGGGAAAAAATAGTTTTAATATTTTTAACCGAATAATTTTGACATGCATTTGTTTAAATTGTGATTTTAAATTTATAATTTTTAAATAATTAAATCTAATAGAACATGATTTATAATGGGTTGATGGTAAGGTTTTTAAACTTTGAATAGAATGCCATTTTTTAGGGGTGAAAATATCATTAAATGAGTAACAATATTCAACTAAATTTCATGAATTCAGTTTTGAACAAAAAAAGAATTAAGATTAATTTTAAAAATTTGCTATTATATTTAAATTGTAAGGGGAATAATTTATTCAATTATATTTGTGTGTGTATATATTACATTTTTACATGATATTAGTATGCATGTATAGATTTTGATAATACATTAATTTTTTAATTTAATTATCCCTTGCTAATTACATATGTGTCTATATCTATGATGACAATATTAATTATTTAAAATTAGTTAACTTTTATCAAAAAAATTTGCCCGTACTAATTTCAGGTTCTAGATCGACCACTGGACACAATGTATATGATTGAAAATCTTTTAGGTCATCAATTATATATTAGAGACAATTAATTAAAGAGAGGCCAAAGAAAACTGCAAAATGGATGGGTGCGGCCAACTCCTTCCTGAAAATTACATTTTCATAAAAAAAAATGACTAAATCAAAAATAAATAAAAAGATCACGAGACATGGCGTTCAAGAATTTGTTTATTATTTTTTTGAAAACACTATTCAATTACTCGTATCATATGCATATATTATAGGGAGAATTACAACCAGGTCTTATACAAGAAAATTAATTACTATAAAGTTCATTAACAACTAAACTAAACTGTATTGACAACTGATTGTGTTATCAATGTAGTTTAGTTCAGTTGTCAAAGGACCTTGTAATAATTATTTTTTTTATGTGGAATTTTACTATAATTCTCCCTATATTATAACTATGTTAAACCCGTAAAAGTACTATATATTTGGGCTTTAACAAATATGTTTTTCATAGGAACAAATTGATTATAATTTTAATTTCAAAATGCATGAAAATTATATTTGTGATAAGATTAAAGGGACTGCAAATCTGCAATAGTTGTATTTAAACATAAAAGATAGATGTAAAATTTAAGCCAAAACAGGAAGCACGTAAGTGCAAGCACATGATAGCAGAGTATGCAGGCTTATTTCCAAACCCTTTACATGCCAATTATTTTCTTTTCGTCATACTGCACCCTGCTATTATCATAAAGTAGTAGTTGATAATGGGAAAAAATGGAAAAATGATAAATAAGAATCTTATAAGAACATTAATGCTAAATTAGGTACTTTAATACTAAAACATGGTAAAAGGAATATTAAAATTTGGAAACATCAATATTAAAAAGTCCTAATTTAATATTAATGCTTTTATAAAGTCTTTATTTGTCATTCTCCTGAAAAAAAACTAAAGGATAATTCAATTGTTCCTTTATTGTTCTCTTTTGTCTTTATTGTCTTGGCATGAAAATTTCAAATCTATTATTTCATCCTCTAAGCTATATCTATTTTTTGTGGTTGACTGTTGGAGGAGATGATGGACCCTAGAAGTATAGATTGAGTTTTTTTCCCCCCTTCTCCTTTGATTTGATCTTCTTTATCGTCAAGTCCAATGCCAAATATGCTTGTGAAAAACGAACATGAGTAGGAGAGTTTGAAAAAAAGAATATTATTCAAAGCTAACCCTAATATCTAATCCCCTTTTGTTAATTTAAAACTGGTAATTCAAGCCAAACATGAGGAGCTAGTTTGAATAAATAAATAAATAAACAAAACAGGGCTTAGTAAAATAACATTTTTAATATTCAAGCTTATCCAAGTCAAACCCAATCAAATAAAATTTTACTTTTAAAAAATATTTAAAAAAAGTATAATTTATATTCGCGCAGAGCTTGATTATATATTGACTCTTTTACTAAGCTAATTAAGGCTGCTTGATTTACTAGTTCTTTTTGTTATTGTTTATTGTAGCTTTTAGTATACTTTTTCTCAACAAAACCTGGACAGAGTTGGAGAGTTTTAAAATAAAGTAAGAAATAAGAAAATCAGTAAGGTACACCATGGATTTGTGTTTTAACTAATGGCTTATGAAAAAAACATTTTTATTATCGTTATTGCTTAATGAATTCTAACCATTCTTCTTAGCTTAAGTAAAGTAGTTAATAAAATTTTAAAATATTCTGCCTAACGAAAACATTATGAAAAAACACTATGGCCATTGAGATTCAAAACTAAACTCTATTATTTTATTCCATTGTACTGTATAGCTGAAAAGGTGAACGTTGGAGGCAGAATCATTGAAAAGGGAATTCATGGAAGGCTGTGCGAAAGGGACTCTGTGGTATAACCTAGAAAAAGAAACCAGAAACAGGTGACAGTGAAAGAAACCCTATTTATTTGGACTGAGATTGAAACACAACCTTTTTTTGAACGTTTTATATAAAAAGAGAGAGAAATAGAGGATCCGAAGAGCAAGTGCGTGAGAGAGAGAGATGACAACAAAACATCTATACCCTGCCGGCTGTTGCTCCGTTTATTTTATCCTCTTTCTTATTCTTCTTGTTTTTTTTTTTCTCCTTTACTAGTTTGGTTATCATTTTGCCTTCGACACAGGCACAGCCTTTCATGCAATCCTTTTCCATGATTCTGCCATGGACTTCCTAATGTTGACTCTTGATTCACCTTTTCAGCTATACAATAGAGGATGAAAATTAGAATAAATAAAGGGGGAATGAAGCTTAAGTATCAGTGTAATCATTTCATTCAAATAAAGTCAAATTATAAAAATATATATTATAAAAAGCGGATATTATTAAAATATGTGATTCTCATTGCATAAGCATTCGACCTTAATACCTTATAACGTAGATAATATTATATATTTAAAAATTATATAAAATATTATACTTCCTCCAACCTTTAATAAAAAAGTCACTTTCGAAAAATTTTGTTTAGTCTTCAACATAAAATACCTTATGAAACTTGATAAACCACATATTCAATTGGTTCATTTGGCTATCGTGTTTGACTTTAAGATTTAAAGATAAGTTTACTAATATTAATTAAAGGTAATTTGGGATTTTTATAAAAATTTAAAATAGGACTCTTAACTAATTTCAACCACTTTTCTTAAACCATATTATTTGGTTAATTAAAAGTTGTCTTATGGATAGAATCGGAAGGGTATATTATGCATAAATGTAATTTATATTTTTTAATCATTATTGAAATAACACTAAGATATGCAATGCGTTATTTTTCAAAAATATTTGTTATTAATTAATATCAAATTTTAATTGATTAAACTTATTTTAAATATGTCAAACATACAATTGTTGGATAAAGCTGGTGCGTAACCAAGAGGGGGTGAAGTGGGGTTAAAAAATTTTCATAAAGTTTTTTCCCTTCCCAAAAAGCTGAAGAACACTGACAAATTTTAATACACAAAGCTTTTGAGAGATGAAGAGTTTAAGAGAAGAAAAAGCTTGACACATGAAATTTATTTTCATTTAGCCTAACCATTTGGCTTATGTTTAGTTGTCAAGATCAGCCTTGAAATTTTTTATTAAAATCACAAGTTTAATTAGATACTTGCTACCACAGTACAACTCGCAAAATTATGCCATCTTGATCCAGTAAGCTGTTACAACAACCATTTAGAAAAATCTCTTCCTAAAATTTCAAATCAATAAATGGAAAGGATTTTTATAATAAATACTCTCTGAAATTTGATATCACTCATTTGAATTATACTTTATAAAAAAATTTAGTAAATGATCATTATCTTAGAGTTTCTAATAATTTGTGTCTATAATAGATAAGCAGCAAAAAGAGCTCAAACATTGCAAAAGGAATATTAATTTCTTGCTCAAACATCTGCTACTTGTGAATGGTGAGGGTGAAGGTGAAGATGAAGCGATGAAGTTGACAATTGTGTTTCATGATTTATGATGTTATTTGACTATTTTAAATATTTGAGTAATTGTAGTATGGTTCGATATTATTATATATACTTTTGAGTATTTAATAATATTTGATAATGTTGTGATATATTTTATTATGATTTTTTATTTTTTGGTAAAAATATTGCAATTAAAAGTTATGCTAAGGAAAATAACAATTAAAATTAAATTAATAATTGGGCAGTGTACTACACAATTTTTGGGATGGTTTTGCAATGGATATATTTATTTACGAATAACAAAATTTTGAGACGGATTAGTGGCAATTTTGTCCTTCATAAAATTGGGGACACATTAGCGACGGTGAATTCTATCACGAATGGATTTGGCATGTTTGCCACGCCTTTGTGACAACAAATTCCGACACAAATTTGCGACCAAAATGAAAATATCGCCGCAAAAAAAAAAAAAAAATCGTGACGAGCATATTCTTGACACCACCTGTTCCATTACAATTTCCATCGCAAATAATAGTGGTAGAGATGGAAATCCCGTCACAAATTTAGGGCAATTTCCGATGCAAATCGCCTATTTTCTAGCAGTGATATAAAATTATTTTCTAGTCTTAGATGCCGGTGGTGTATTATTAGAATTTTTTTTGGGTCCTAAATTTTAATTAAATTACTACTGAGGTTCTATATTGGAATTCTCCCAAATATTAATTCAATTCCATCATATCAGTCCTTTAGGGCTAAATGAAATTTCTTCATTTTATGGGATTTATCTAGCATTGAGATATTTCCTTGGGACTCCAATGTCGATCTTGTCCAGGATAGAAGCGATTGTGAATATTGGTTGGTGGAGATTTGAATTTTTGTATGAACGTAATAAACAATGACCCAATATAACAAAATGATAACCAAATCAATGAATAAAAGATAAGGAAGGACTTAGGTATGCCATTGACGTTAAGTGGAGAAATAAGAAAAAGAAGAAAAAGGGAAAAAAAAAAAAAACAATGAAAAAAGCAAAGCAAATAGAACATACGCCCACACTGGAAATGTTTTGCTAAATTGGCATGTTACGTACACTGTGCCACTCCTCTTTGTTCTCATATCTCTTCAAGGTGTGTTTGTATTTCAATTGGATATAATTGATTATGAAAAAATTAATTAATATGATTGATTTTGAATATAATTGATTATGTTTTGAGGTATATAATTGACTTATAAAATTATTAAATAAGATTGATTTTAATCTAAATTGAAAAGTAGAATTGAAAAGCAAAATTAAAAATCAAGTAAAACCATGATTTTGTGGAAATACATCCAAATATCCTTATTATATGTTAAAATTAATTATGAATTCAAAACCATATTTTTCATAAAATATCCAAATACCCATTATATATGTCAAAATAAATTATGAATCTAAAATTATGGTTTTCTTAAAAATATCCAAACATCTCCATATGTGTCAAAATCAATTATGAATCCAAATCTACGGTGATCTCATAAGATACTGTTACCTACTTTTCAATTCATATTTTCAATTATACTTTTCTAAAAATTTATCCAAAAATCATACAAATTATTTTACATATCATATTTTTTGGTTTATAATTGATTTTGACATATATAGAGGTGCTCAGATATTTAAAAAAACATGGTTTTGAGTTTAAAATTATTTTGGAATGCATAATGAAAGTTTAGATATTTTTAAGAAAATATGGTTTTAGGTTTTAAGCATGCAATAGAGGTGTTTGGATATATTGTTACAAAACTGTGATTTTGACTTGTAAAATTGATTAATGAGATTATTCAAACTCAGTCTTTACACTCCTGATCCTGCCCATCTATTTTTTTTATGCCTTTTCTTTTCTTTTTTAATCCTTCTCTCTCACTTGCTCCTCTAATGCTATCTTTCCATCTCTCTACTCTTTTAATCTCTCTCTCCTGACCCCCAAAAAAACAATCTCTCTCATTCTCATTATTTTGATGTATGTATGTATGTAGTTTAAACCTCTAGGTTAAAGGTTGTGTTTTCAATCTCGGGGGATGTTCAGATGCACGGGGCTTCATTTTTCAGTAAAACGTTGGTTTAGTAGCTATTCAGACTATGTATTTTTTGAAGCTTGAACATGTCCCTTAATTTGTGAATATTTGTTTTATTTCTAAAAAACACTTGATTTCTTAAATTTATTGTCTTAAATTAAGCATAAGGTCAGACTGATATGCCTATGAAACCTTCTCTCTCATGACAATGAGATTAGCGATTAACCAGAATGCTCGAAAATAAAAACCTCCCACGTCATTGGTTATTTATAAATATGTTTACAGACCAATTTATCAAATTTGTGTTTATTTATGCTATGTATGTATTTTCAGACATGTGGCAATAAAATCATGAGCCATTGGAACTCAAATTTGATTTAAATTGATCACTGTCCTTACAAAATCTTATTAACAGCCAAAGCTTTATTATTAACCCTCATTTCTAGAGTTGCGAATAAGGTACAGACCACTCTTGTAGACCACGTATTTTTCAAAAGTCAAGTTTTGAAAGATAAAAAATTAATGTTATATAAAGACTTTTAAGCTCCGCCCTTGTAAACCCTGTACAAATGGGCTCAAGCTTGTGCTAGGCTTAAAGGCTTTATAAATTTTTTTATAAATTTATTTAAAGTTTTGAATTAATATTTGAGAATAGAACAATTTGTAATACATTTATTCTAGATAATGACAAAGAATTCAGTGAGATTACTGAAATACCACTTTATGAAGGATCCAATGATTTATTATTTTTTTTAATAAAGATTGATGATAATAAGGATTAAAAAAATTTACATTTTAGATAATCAACAATTTGGACTTGTATGGCTTATACTTCAGGACTGGTAGAGAGAAACAAGAAAGGGTAATGGTGGAGAAGAGGGGTTTTGAATAGTAGAGGGAACTTGAATGGAGAGGAGAAGAGTACTGCTTTGTTTTGCTGAAAGGTGATTTTGCACCCACTCACTCACTGAGAGAATAGGTAAAGAAGCAAATGAGAGGAGAGATGCAAGGAGGAGTGAGAGAATTAAAGGTAAGAAAATGCCAAAATTTAGTTAAAAATGAGAGAGTGTAGTACTAGTCCAGCAATGGCGTGCTGTGAAATGGTGGTGTTGTGTTGTGCCGTTGTGGTGGTCAAGAAATGAGTGTTCAAAGATTAGCGTACGTGCTTTTGTGATTTTAGTTCTTTTCCTTCATCGAAAAAGCAAAAAAAAGAAAGAGGAAAGGCCTTAAATTATGATACGCACCCAGTGTTCTCAAAAGTAATTTCATTTATTTGTTTTATTCAATGATATTTCTTAATTTTGCAATATGCTACTGCGGAACACAATTAGAGTCATAAGGAAAATAGCTTTTAAAAATTAAATATCCTTTTTTAATTTTTAATTGGATGGTTGAAAATCATATTATATATTTATAATTTCTCACTAGGGTTAAAGAACATGCTTCTCTTTAAATTATTTTTTGAGGATGTCCTATGCTAATAAATGAGATAATGTTCCCCTAAACTATGTTTTTCCTAGAGCAATTTTATTTTTCCCATAAGAACCCATCATTTTCCCTTAAGAAGGCCCCATTGACCATCTGATAACCTGGCTTATTATTATAAAGTTAAAATGCTAATTTGTTCTTGTAGATATTTTTACAAGAGTGCCAGGCACCCTGAAATCAATGGTAGTACAATACTACTCTTCATGTATGTATTTCTTTATAATTAATTTGGTTAACACTTCTAGTCAACTGAACAGATATTTAAAGGAGAGGTGATATTACTCGATTTTTAATACATGAAAGACAATATTGCATTACCCTTAATTTTAAAGTGCCTAGTGCCCTTAAAAAAAGTTTAGGGACAAATTAATATTTTAACCCTACAATAATAAGCCAAATCAGATAGTCAATAGAAACAACAGATAATACACGTATAAAGTCGATAATTCAGGCCAACTTGAATGAACAACTTGAATGAACCCAAAAAAGGTAGACCCAAGCTTAATAAAATACTAAAACTTTTAAGTTTGGCTCTATTTGCATTACAGGTTTAGTGTGTCTCGTTTTCCTTATTCTCTATTCCCCCCTTTTCCTCTCTCATCATCATTGGATCAAAGTTTCAATGGTTCTGATTTTATATTTGATAAATTGCTTATTTTAATTTTGTATAAAAAGGTATCAATAAATTTGAATTTTTAAAGCTTAATTTAAACAATTTAAAACTATAATATTCTATTTCTATATTTTATATAAAATTATAATAATAATTTTATAAAAATTAAATCTGAATCATTGAAAAATTTTGATCTAGCAATGATGAGAGAGACAAGGAGGGAAATGGAGGGTAAGGAAAAGGAGACACCCCCTCCCAAGCTGAATAACATTTTATTTTTAAAAATATATATAAATTATATTTTATATATTTATAATAATAAAAATAATTAATTTTAAATTAGAAATTATTTTTTTTTTAAAATTAATATTTTGGGTTGGCCCAAATAAGCTTAAAACCTAAGGATGTTAGAGCTGAGTTTGGCCATATGAGCTTTTTTACTTATTTGGCCCAAAATAAAAAGATAGTGGCCTTAATAAAAAGATTAAATTAGCCCGCTTGAATTATTAACTCTAGTTATATACGTAGGTAGATAATGGCCTTAATAAAAATATAAAATTGCTCGTAAGAAAATTGATTTAGAAGGAACATTACCTCAATTTATTATCATAGGATATCCATCGCTCTTTGAAAAGAAATTGAAAGGGAAAAATGTTTTCTAACCCTATATGTAATTAAGGAATCACTATCATTGGCCTTGTTGGAAAATAATTAGGTTATAAATTATATATCAGAGACAATAAATTAAAGAGAGGCCAAAGAAAACTGTAAAATGGATGGGTGCGGCCAACTCCTTCCTCAAAACCACATTTTCATGGAAAAAAATGACTAAACTAAAAATAAATAAAAAGATCACGAGACATGGCGTTTGAGAATTTGTTTATTATTTTTTAAAAAACACTATTGAATTACTCATATCATATGCATATTTATAACTATGGTAAAACCGTAAAAGTACTACATATTTGGGCTTTAACAAAAGGCAAATATGTTTTTCATACGAACAAATCGATTATACCAAGATTAATTTTAAAATGAATGAAAAATTATATTTGTGATAAGATTAAAAAGACTGCAACTCTGCAATAGTTGTATTTAATTAAACATAAAGATGTAAAATTGAAGCCGAAAAAGGAAGCACGTAAGTGCAAGCATATGATGGCAGAGTATGTTGGCTTATTTTCAAACCCTTTACATACAATTATTTTATTTTCTTCATACCGCACCGTGCTATTCTTGTAAAGTAGCAGTTGATAATGAAAAAAAGAGACTAAAGGATAAAGAAATTGTTCCTTTTTTATTCTCTTTTATCTTTATTGTTTTGGCATGAAACTTTCAAATCTATTATTTCACCATATAAGCTATATCTATTTTTTGTGGTTGACTACGAGAGGAGATGATGGACGTAGAAATATAGAGTGTGTTTTTCCTCTTCTTTGATTTGATCTTCTTCATCTTCAACTATGCTTATGAAAAAAGTACATGAGGTGGAGAGTTTTTTTTTTTTTTTTTAAGAATATTATTCAAAGCTAACCCTAGTATCTATTCCTCTTTTGTTAATTTAAAATTGGTAATTCGAGCCAAGCACAATGAGCAAACCCAAATAAAATAAAAAAAATAAAATAGGGCTCAATAAAATAAAATTTTTAATGTTTGGGCTTATTCAAGTCAAACATGATCGTATTACATCTGTCTCTCTTTTTGCTTGTTAAAATTTAGAGCACAAATTACAAATTCATCACAAAGAAGCTATAAAATTGAGAGCTGAACATGCAAATTTCTAAAGTCTGGTTGATGGAATATGGAATAATAGTCAATTAAAATAATTAGGATTTATTTAAGATATTAGAATTATCCATTAGAGATATTCAATTATGGATATTTATCCATTAGAATTAGGATTTATTATTTTATTTTATTGTTATGTTAAATTTATTTATATTTAATAAGATAGGATACTACCATACTATTAGTATCTTTTTAAATTAGATTTAGGATTTAGATTTAAATTTATATTTAGATTTATTATTATTTTATTATTTTATCATTTTAGAATTCTATAAATAGAGTTCGAATTTTCATTTGCAATCAGCTTTTGAATATTATTAAATAAGAATTTCAGTCTTCCCCCTCCTTATTTCTCTCTCTTTCCTCTCCCTTTCTCTTATCTCTCTTCCCCCTCTTCCCTTCCCGTCTTATTGGTACTAGAGCCTAGTCCACCTCCCTTACCTATGTTGCTTTTCTAGTTGAGATCCATAAAATAACTCAAACCTTGCCTAAATCCATAGATCATCATATAAAATATTTGAAGGGTAATTTTTAATCCATATATTTATTATTTTATTTGGGATATTACCATGAATGCCCATGCAGGGAGTGTCTTAAGGAATCCCACCTCGATGTTTTGGGCATCCACAATATCACAAAGAGAAAAATAATTGAAGAACGACATCAACACTAGTATGCATATACCAATGGTGCAGTTATAAAGCACATCACAAGGCTGAATATGTATGACAAATTCCTGAGGATGACAAATTTGATGTTGAATTAGAGAGACAAATAGCTGAAGTCAAACGCCGCAATGCTGCATCTACCACTAAATTGAAATATCAAATTCAAGAAGGTGCACATTTAACTGAAAAACAAAGAAGAGTTTCCACAAAATTATTGAATCGCTAAATCAATAGAAACAAGCAATCAAGCAAGAAGATGTTGAAACTCCTACCTTAAATTTATGTGTCTGTAGTAACTCTTATGGAGCCTAATCTTGAGAGTGGTCTGTCTATTCCAACACCTTTACCACTATAGGCTATATTAAAAACTCCAACAAAGGTTCTTTTACTTCCTGTATAAGTAGCTCTTTCCCAAGTTGTGACTCGCCAGAACAAACCTCGCCTTACAGATGCACCTCATCTATAAACTATACTTGCCAAGAATATCTTGTTAGTTAACATGAAGCTTCAACAATATATTGTCTGTTGAAAAGGTTTTTCAGAGATTTCAAATAATCAACATTGTTCTCTATATGATACAGTTCATCATTACCTTACTTGTTGGAAAGGATTTTTAGATATATGCATGTGGATGAAATTTTATCCCACCCGTCCCTCCCTGTCTAATTTGTGCTTCATTTTTAACTTGTCAAGAGACGAGTTCTCCAAGTAGGGGAGAAATGATGGAATATCAGATAATGGTTAATTAAAATAATAAGGATTTATTTAAGATATTAGGATTATTTATTAGGGATATTCAAATAAGGATACACTGCTACAAATATAGCTATCAATGACACCTTTTAACATCAGTTCTTACAATACTGTTGTAAAAAAAAAAGGCAATGGCATAAAAGTAATTAAAAGTAAACAATTTAACATTAGTTATTACTATAACTGACATTAAATAATATACCACATTGGTTATTGTTAAAACCGACGTGGTATAATATAGAAAAAAATTGCAAATAATGTTATTAGTTTCCAATCGGTTATTGTATAAAACTGACATGGAAACTATTTCACGTTGATTTTATCATAAATCGACGTGAAATATTAGAATTTTTTTTAAAATTTGTAATAACTTTCCATGTTCGTTCTACCAGAAACCAACGTGGAAGGTCTTTTTAACGTCAGTTCCAATAGGAATTAACATTAAAAGTCGATTTAAAGCTGCAAAATTACAGCTTTCCCTTCCATTTTGCACAGCATCTCTCGCTTTCAAAAAACCACCGCTCATCTCTCGATTTCCTTTTAACCTCCGTCTCAGAAATTTTAGCAGCATACAGAGTGTGTGGCCAATTCTCCTAATAATTTACAATCTACCTCCGTGGTTGTGTATGAAACGCAAATCCATGATGTTGACCATGATGATCTCTAGATCAAAACAACTTGGAAATGATATTGATGTCTACTTGACACCCTTGATTGAAGATTTGAAGATGATGTGGGAAGAGAGTGTTGATGTATTTGATGCTTACCAGCAATAGTTCTTTAGATTTCTTAGTAGGTGCCACCCTTATCATATAATGGCTTTTAATGGCTCACAAGAGTATGAGTTTGCTCCGAAAGCATTAACTGGGGAGTAGGTTTACCAACGGCTAGAGAGGATTCATGTAATCTTTAGTAAGAATTGAAAGATTGCAAGTGAGAAGAGTTTGTAAAAAAAGCACTATTACAAGATAGGCTTTTAACAATGGATAAAAAATACTTTTAACAATGGTTTTGTAACCACTGTTGTTTTAGGGAATGTTAAAATATGTGACTTTTAATAGTAGTTGTCCAACTACTGTTAAAATGAACTTTCAATACCGGTTCTATATCTATTGTTGAAAGTTGCTTGTTATTTTTCTTTTGTTTTTGAAAAAAGGGAGACTTTTAACAGTGGTTAAAGCAATAACCACTGTTAAAAGTCCAAATAACCATCGTTAAAAGTGGTTTTTTAAAAAAAATTAATTTTGTTTCTACTTATTTTCCCAATTCTTACAAATGAAAATATTCTATGCAATCTATTGCCTGCCAGCCAGCTAGTTCTAGTACATATAAATAAATCCAAATTTTAATACAAAATTTTATAGAAATTACACAAAACTCAAATGGTCTATATAATTTCCTAAAAAACTATCTAAACCTCACATACCATCCACAAAAGATTTGTAACTAACATATCCCTAAAAGTTAATAGTTTTTGTACAAGTATACTTACAAGTCTATCGATTTCTTTTCACACCCTAAAAACAGTGACTGGCATGAGATGTAGACCATATCACACATCCCTTAAGCCCTAAATTGAGAAAATTTTTTATTTTTTCATTTTAAAACATAGTTGAATCTGTACTGAAAATTATAACATGTTTAATAAAATTATTATATTGAAAATTTTAATATTTTTATAAAAATTTTAGCAGAATCCCCAGTAAATAGAATCTCCCAAAAATTTTAATCTGTCAATATTTTACACAAAATATAATATCAATCAAGAGCTCAATTCTTTCTAGCTAGCAAACAATATATATCACAATAGAAACCTAGCTATAGGCTATATGGAGCTAACTAAGCTTACTTTCAAAATAAAATACATCAGTTTAAATGTTTATGTCAAAAGGAGATAATGCTAAGCGAAATACCACCACCTAGAACAATTTTTTGCCCTTTAGAAGTCAGCAGTAGGATCAGTGCCAACTAATGAATCTGAAGCCAAAATAAATTTCTAATAAATAACATCCCAACAATAAATAATTAAATATGTATAAAAAAAGTTTAAAATAATTATGTGTGCTAGAGATGACTATTTTCACAAACAAACATTTAATAAATTTTAGCACGAAGGGCTTTATGAAACTTTAAATAAAATCTTGGTTCATAAAAGCATCATATCAAATGTCATTATCATTTAATTTCAATAAAGCAAGTAACTACGTTAAATAATTATAAATATGTAACTAATCAAACCAATTAAATAGATTCATCAAATAATTTAAAACTCATAATTATAAGGATTTATCAGAACAAATAACAAATGTGGACACACAGTCCACAAGGGTAAATAACCAAACGCGGCTTATGCCACAAAGACAAATGTGGACATGCAGTCCATGAGAGTAATGCTAACCAAATGCGGCTCGAAGCCATGAAAACAAACGTGAGTACATGACCCATCAATAACAAACATGAGAACAGAGCTCACGAGAGTCAAACTAGATAATCGTTTACCATGGCGTGCCAAGGACTAACAAAATTGCCATTAGCAACCAGTGTTTTATATAAAACCCCCTTCAAATTTATGTTCAAACATGCAAGATAATCATTACTTTCAAAATAAAATTTTCATTTTTAATGTCAAACTCGCATGAATTATTTTTCTGTAGCAATTCAATAATTTTCAGAATGAAATCCCATAATCAAAGTCCAAACTTGTATTTATTGAATAATTAACATTTCAAAAGTGATAAAGGTAATTTCATAAAATAAAGAAGTTTAATCAATAAATTATCCAATACTCACATTGTTGTTATAAAATGATTTGCATAAAAATGTAATATTTTAGTAAAGAAAATTTTATTAAAAAATTAGTTGGGATGCTATCCACTTACCTGAAATTTTCAGAATTCAAATTTCTCCCCTCAACTGTAATCCAATTTTTTTCTCTTTCGAACTCCCTATAAATTATATTAAAATTTTATTCAATCCTTTTCCAACCTCACTCACTACCAATATTAAACTATAATACATTTGAGACTTTTTTGAAAAAGAATAATCCCCACTAGCATTTGGTTAATACACTTAACATAAATCATTTCCAATCTACTCATAAAAATGCCAACACTCAATATTTCATCAACAACTATTCATCTTCAAAAATTCAAAAAAAATCCCATTATAAATTTCATAGGCAAATATCCTTTGCAACTTTCAAATTAAATTTCATATTTCTAAAAGAATTAGTGAATCTCCATAAGTATTCAAAAATCAAGTTCAATTTCTTCTAACAAGCACTTCAACAACCATTTTATAGTCATTATTCCTCAAGTTTCACATCTCATCTCTTCTAACATAATCCTAACAAATTCTTCATAATCAACCAATTTAAACAAAATGAATTTAACTCAAAAGTTAACCCATATGTATATCATTACCGAGCTTTAAGATGATTTCTGGCTCAAATTTAAATTTCCTCTTCTTTTCAAGAATACGGAAGCAACAAGACACAAAAATATATATAATCTCACGCATAACAATAGCAAAAAAAACACACTAGCAGCAAAAATGAGCTATCTCAAGAAGGAAGAGGACGGCTGAAGACTCGAAGACCTTGAGCACCAAAGTTTTCTGGCTCTCACACTGATCAGCCACAGCTTCCATAGCTGTGACCGATAGCACCCCAATAGAGAAAACAGAACAAAAATGCTAAAACCAATGATAGCCAGAGATAGGGGAAAATGGTAGATCTTCAGTCAAAAGAGAAAAGAAACAAGAAGCTCAACCCATATACGTGCAACTGCCAAATCTGAGGAGAAAGAGAAACACACTCGCACCGGTAAGAAGGAACGACAAAAGAGGACAACAGGGGAGGAAGATTTGGTGATTCAACCCCCTCAACAACCAGCAACGGTAATGAAGAGAAGAATAGCAGGCGGCAACGACAGCAATGCGGCAATCGACGGCGAGATACAAAGAAGAATATCAATGAAGAAAGGAAAGGAAATTTCGGACGCTCTCTCCCTCTCTCTCATAGGTTCTATCGTTTAAATGATAGAGGAAGAAAATTACAAGGTTGGACCCAAATTTTTTCTTTTTATGTTATAACATAGGAGACAAGGCATTTTTTTGGGGAAATTTTCTCATAATCAAGACAAAATAAAATTAGCCTATTACTTAGGAAAATTTGAACTTTGAATCTTCCAGTAAGCTACTAGCTTAAGTTCCAGTAAATAACCACCATCCACTTGTTAGATTGGAACAATTAAATAAAATATCAATTAGAAGAGAAATTTATTTAATTCAAAATTTATGGTCATTACATTCTTTGTCTTTATTTGGTTTGTAATTGAGGGAGCATAAGAAGAGGACTGTATTACTCTTCAATGAAAAAACAATCAGCTGCTAGTGGTTCCTACAAAATAGGGTAAGTTATTAGACAAAATTCACATTTAACAAACAAAAAAAACTATCAATCATAAATTGGTTCTTACAAATGCACAATGGAGCCATGAAAACATCCTTTTTGACTTTACATATTCGTTGCTAGAGGTATCGAGATCATATTTCAAGAGTATTTCCTTTCTCCGTCATGTGATGAGGCAAAGAAATCCAAAATTGTCACCTTTGCCTGATATAATACACAAAAAATGGAGGTACCTGTGATAATGCAATCATGCTAGTTGACCGAACTTGATAAGTTAATTATATTTAAGTAAAATATACTTACAATATAAATAGCTTAATTGATGCTATGATAAGTTGAAAAGGCAAGAGTTTGTTAATTAAAAAACTATATACGAAAAAATATTTAATAAAACGTATATTTATTAAAAAGTGATGAGTTTATATATATTTTTCAATTGACAAGAGATAAAAATAATATAAAATTTATTGAAATATTGTTGGTAAAAATATGAAGAGATAGAAGGTTTGAAGTGACTTAAATTTTAAATGACTAGAGTGTATGTTGCATTTGGATTAATAAAGATTTAGATTTGATCCAAATCCTTCATTTGTATACACAAAAATTTTTAAATTTTGATTTGAATATTTCATTAGATTTCTTTTGTAATTCCAAATTTCCTCCATGTCATAGTGCTTTAAAATTTCAGTCATTTAAAACATAACATTCTCTTCATGTTAATACATCTATAACTTTCAAATCTTTTTTTTTATGTCTTATTCCTATCTCTTATTTATTAAAAAATAGAAATAAACTCATTTTTCCTAATCTTTTTATTTTCATTTCAAATCTAGTTATCTATCTTTTTCATTTGAATTTTTTTAAACCACTTAAACAAATAATTTTAAATATGAGATTTAAAATATTTCAAATCTAAAATCCAAATCCAAATCCATTAATTCAAATGCTACTTTAGATTATTTAAAAACCAAATATCCAAAACTACAATTTTACAACATCTCAATCTTAAGAGGAAATTAAATTCATTTATTAGACCATGCAAGGGGAAAAAATTGTGAGAATTTGTTAACATGGGGGCACCGTGCACAAAGAATTATTTAGCAAAGCGATGGCCCCATCTCCATCTTTAGTTCTGTTATATCTTCCATTTGGCAATCTGTCCACCAAAAACCTCTCTCGGTACTCCTTCAAGTGATTTTTTCCTTCAAAAACCACTTTCACTTTTGGGCACAATAGTATTTTTAGAACAATAATATAATTTTTAATAACAAATCTCTACGCCCTTCTATATATATATATATATATAAAATTTTTAACTATCTTATTATAGAGCTTCATTTTAGGAAAATGTTCGTTTGATGTGAAGTTGACTTCCGGAGTTCAAGCACAAAATCGCTTCAAGGTGAATCAGGTCTTGGACTGTTTGCACGTGAACTCAACAACGTTACGATTTTAATTTTCAAGGCCAATATCTCCCAGAATCAGGGGGGAACTTCGAACATACTAGAGTTATGTTTTGTTGGATAGTAAAACTCAAATGCCAACATAACAAGAAATGCAATTAACTAACAGCACTAAAATTGAAAGTAAAACTATAATTAATAAGTATAAATTAAAAAAATAGTACATGAGGCCGAGAATTTGTGAGAGCAGAAGGAGGAGCAGGATGGAGGAGTTATAGGGATGAGGGGGAGAGAAGGTCAATTGAGTCGAGAGGGGCAGTGTGGAGGGGAGGCTGAGTGAGTAGTGGGGTCAAACAAGGGGGGTAGGAGGAGGGGAGGGGTGGGGTGGCGGATAGAAGGTGAGGGGCAACGTGGGAGGGGCTAATTGAGAGGGAGGGTCGAGCGAGGGGAGTGGAGGTGCATGATGGTGTGGGAGTGGGAAGATGATAGGGAGCGGGAGCGGGATTGGGGAGGCGTGACAGTGGAGGCTGAAGATGAAGAAGATAAAGACTGAAGAGGATGAGAAGTTTTGAGAATTGAAGGGGCGTGGGTTAATTTAATCATTTAAAAGAGTTTTAACATCGAGTGCCAAGGCACTCAATGTTAAAAATTAAAATTTTTATTTTTTAAAAAAATTAATTAAGTTTCAACATCAGGTGACTTGCACTCAATGTTGAAACTTCACTTTTAACATCAGTGCCTTGGCACCCGACGTTAAAAGTAATTAATTTTATTTTGTTCATTTAAAAAACTTACAACATCGAGTAGATGTACACCCGATGTTTTAAGTATTTTTTATAGCGGGTAAATTTTTACTTGCAATTAAAGTCCCCCAGATACACATAATATTACAAACATGTCATTACCTTTTTGCCTTTAAACCACTATTAAAAGTTCCTTGTAAATGAAAATTTGTACACTAGTGAAGAGGTTTATCTTCTTTGATCTTCCATATTGACAATGTCTTAATGTAATGCATTGTCTTGACGTGATGCATGCAGAGAAAAATATTTGTGATAGTCTTGTAGGCACACTACTACATATTAATGGAAAGACTAAGGATGGGATAAATGCTAAACTAGACTTGGCTGAGATGGGAATAAGAAACGATTATTTGCTTGATGAGAAGATGGAAAGAGGACTTATCTGCCTCCTGTGGCCTACACACTTTCAAACACTGTTACAGAAAAGGCTTTTAACAGCAAGTAAAAAATACTTTTAACAGCAGTTATAAAACCACTATTGTTTTAGGAGATGTTAAAAGCAAAGGCTTTTAACAGCAATTGTCCAACTGCTGTTAAAAATAAACTTTCAACAGCGGTTTTAAGTCTTCTTTATATCTTTATTTGGTTTGTAATTGAGGGAGCATAAGAAGGGGACTATATTACTCTACAATGAAAGAACAATCAGCTGCCAGTGGTCCCTACAAAATAGGATGAGTTATTAGAAGAAATTCACATTTAACAAAAAACTATAAATCATAAATTGGTCCTTATGAGTGCACATATGGAGCCATGAAAAATCCTTCTTGACTTCACATATTCATTGCTGGAAGTATTGGGATCATATTTATGGAGTATTCCCTTTCTTCGTCATGTGATGAGGGAAAAGAAATCTGAAATTATCACCTTTGCTTGATGTAATACACAAACAATAGAGATACCTACAGTGATACAATCATGTTATTTGATTGGAATTGACAAGTTAATTATATTCAAATTAAACATACTTATATCATAAATAGTTCAATTGATGCTGTGGTAAGCTAATTTTTCGAGAGAAGTCGATTCAAGTCTTCCCGTTCAATCACAACATCCTTTTCTTTTATAAATTTTTTTCTTTGAATGCTTTATCATATGCCAGTAAAATTATTTGTTGGAGAGGAGTCAATTATGTGGTTGTGGTTGCAATAGGGGCGGTGGAAGATCTAGCAAGGGAAGCTGAAAAGACAAAAGATAATTAATTAAAAAACATGATAAGAAAGAAATATTAATAAAACATACCACAACTTAAATCATATTGACAAGTCTCTTAGGCCACATGATAAAAGTACCAACAACTTCAGACACAGTCTTGACCTCATCAATAGGAATGGGACGACTGCTTCTGCTACTTTTACATCTTCTACCACCACTCTTACTTGATCTTAATGCATTTACTTGTGGTGGATGATTTGTCCCAAAGTGTAAATATTGCCAAGAGTGACCAAGCATCTATTAGGATCCTCTAAATATAGCTCACATAGTTCATCGGTGTTTCTTACTGAAGGACCCTCTGACATGCATCCAAAAACATTACTCCCTTTCATGCTGTGAAATCCAGGAGACTATGGATAAGGTGCATAGCAATCATCTCTTGTCATTAGGTCATAAAGGTCATCATCTCCTCTTTCTTCTTTGCAAGATGAGCTTCCAAACAAGCTTCAAATAAAGCTTCAACATCTTTCATTGCATGTTGCCTTATATTTATTATTACACTTTCAAGCTCATCTTTTGTAACAACACCCGAGCTACTGGGGCGTCTAGGTGCTCCAAAGTAGTCTTTGATTCCCACACCAAATCCAACACCTTTAACATGCCTGGGATGCTCTGGTTTTCCTATAGCAACCACCAAGATGTCATTTCTACCTTTTGGAACAAAGGATCCTTGAGATTGTTGTTCTTTGAGAGCTTTCTATAATAAACAAAACAAATATCATAAAATTTTGTATTGATAATTGAATAAAAAAAATTAAAGAAAAAAATATTACTTATAATCCTTTTGGCAACCTAGCATGCCTTCTCGCTTGTATACCCTCCTTTCTTATGTTGATGACCATATCTCCATTTATCCTCACGAGAGATAGGCGATGGTGTGGATAAGATAATAGAAGGATTAGATTTAGCTTCTTCTTCTCTCTTCTTCAACTTTTCATCCATCAAGATATTGTCAACACGATCATAACCCCCATGAGACTTTGTGTGGGGGCATTCATTTCTCTAAGAAATTTCTTCACCTTTTGCTCGTTTTTCATTTTAATAAAAAATGAACAAATTAATGCAATCAATTGAATTAAATTATTACAATTAAATTTTGACTAACCATAGCTTTTTCAAAAGTCCAAATCGCGTGGAATTCTTGCCAAATTTGTTCATCCAGAAATTGGTATGTCTCGAGAGGATTAGGACGAGACTGACCTTCTTTCAACTTGATATGGACAAATTTCCTCATAAAGTCAGTCTTGAAACCTCTCTAATGTTCCCCATAATATTTTATCAGCTATCTTCGACATGCTTCATCATTCAGAACGTTATAGGTGAGCTATAATTAATAATAGGTAGTATTTTACACGTAATAATTATAAATGTTTATAACTTTACAATGATATACCTAAATGTTTTCCTAAATCTATTCCTTCACATGTTCTGACACATCAAGCCGATCTTCATACAAAATACTAGGCTTATTACATGATAGAGCCTAAGGTAGCTAACAAACTTGGCCTTATTTGGCCCTCATGGTTTCCACCGCCGATCAAACTGGATTGGTAATCTATGGCCAGTAATCCTACTTAAGGTCAGCTCTCTTACTCGCATGCCTCTTCTAACCTTCCTCACTGACTAGCTCTGATTAGGATCACCATCACTGCTATGAGCAGCCTCTACAGTCAGTGAGCTTTGAGTAACCTATGCAATAGGCTGGCTAGGAGTAACCTCTACAAATGGCTGGCTTAAAGCACCATTAGTAGGTCTACTCTGATTCTTCTCCATGTTCCTAAAAGTAAAACATAAAAAACTATAAATAAAGCATAATTCAAATAATATAAAATAACTAAAACATAAAGAATTGTAAATAAAACAAAATAAAAGAAGCTAACATTAATTTTAAAATTAGAAAATTAACATTAATTTCAAAATTATATTCATATAGAGATATTCTCCCATATCCCTTCATGGTGATCACTTTGTGTGGCATGTTCATTATCTATCTCATCTTCATTCAAATCGGGTAGTCCTGATGAGAAGGTAGGAGTTTCAAAAATATCGAAGCCTATTTCATTTTTGTCATCAATGTCAATCAGCCTTTTTCCTTTAAGAATTATTGACCAACTTATATTTTTCAGATTAATGATATAGAAAACTTGTTTTGCTTGGTCTGCCATAATAAATATCTCCTCCCCATAAGTTAGTCTTCTAAGATCAACTAATGTAAATCCTAACTTATCTTCTTGCACATCATTGATGTCAATCCACTTGCCTTTAAAAATAGGCACTCTAAATTTTGTATAGTCAACCTCCTAAATCTCTTGAATAATCCCAAAATAAGGCATGGATGTCATTTTTAGACTCTTATCTTTCTTACTTGAAAGGTGCATAACTTCAGCTACTATCATAACTCCACTATTTTGCATAATACTCTTCTTATCAAGAGATTTTGCATAGAAGGAATCTCATTAATATCGTATGCACTCTAACATATCACATCCAAGTTAGGACCCTCTGCTAACCATTTAATAGTGTTAGAAATGTTATCTTCATTTAAGACTTTATGTATGAACTAATCTACAAAAGTCTTATTGTGCTCTTTCAAGAACATTTATTTAGTCATTCTCAACCGATTGCATTCTACCCTTAGAAGTTCCTTATGTGTATATATGTAACTTCGAACTTTGTCAATGTTATTTAAGATATATAAATGCACTTCTTGCACTTCGTCACGATTTATGCTCTTTATTAATACCCTATGTGTGTCTTGACCTGATTGCCTCCTCTCCTGACGACATTTAAAAAGCCCAATTGGTTCTATATTTGACAAGTAATTAGATCAAAATTCCATAGCTTTTTTGACAATATATTTCTGAACGATAGATGCTTCAAGCTGGTATGGATTTTTCATATACCCTTTCAATATTTTCATATATGTCTCAAAAGGGTACATTCATCGTAAGTAGACAAATCCATACATTTTCACCTCTCTCACTAGGTGAACTATTAACTATATCATAATGTCAAAAAATGAAGGGGGAAAGTACATCTCAAGTTGACACAAGATAATATAAGCTTCTTATTCCAACTTATCTAATTTACGAGGATCAATAGCTTTACTACATATCGTATTAAAGAAGAAGCAAAGTCTAGTTATTGTGTGCTCAAATCTTCTTTCAATATATCTTAAATGGCCACTGGTAATAATTGTTGCATCAAAACATGACAATTATGAGACTTTAAGCCTATTAGTTTCAACTCTTTCATCAACACAAGCTTATTAATATTTGAAGAATACCTTGATAGAACTTTGATCCCATGTAAACACAAATGAAAACTTATTTTCTCTACCTTGGACAATGTATGAGAAGATAGGGGACAGTAAGCCCACTTACCTTTTGACCTCAGATGTAAGTCCTCTCGTATTCCCATTGCTTTTAAATCTAACCTTGCATTCACACCATCTTTAATCTTGTCTTGCATGTTCAGAAGCATTCCAATAATACTATCACACATGTTTTTCTCCACATGCATAATATCAATACAATATCATCTCACTTCAAGATGACGCCAATATAGAAGATAAAAAAAGATGAATAATTTTTTCTATATGCTTTTAGCACTTGCATTCTCATGAGTCTTACCAAGGATAACATTGATTTCTTTCACCCGTTGATAAACTCGATCCCCAGTTAAAGCATTTAGAGCATGAGGTGCTCTTGGTGGCTATGAAAAGCTTTCTTTAATTTATGATAAGGGTGATCTAGTCTAAGATATATTCGATGGCCAAGGTAGACTGTTTTCCTTCCATGTTAAAGTTAATGGTAGCATGTGCCTTCTTCATAAATTGGACATGCTTTGTGACCCTTGACACTATACCCAAACAAATCCCATATGTAGGAAATTCGTTTATAGTGCAAAAGATCATAGCACGTAACTTAAAATTCTTCTTCTAATTTACATCAAACACATCCACACCTACCTCCCATAATTCTCTCAAGTCTTCAATTAAAGGTCTTAGATAAATATCAATGTCATTTTCAGGTTGTTTTGGTCCCAAAATCAACATGGATAGTATTATGTACTTCCATTTCATGCACAATTGAGGTGACAAGTTGTAAATGACTAAAAGAACAGGCCATGAGCTATGTATACTACTCAAGCTACCATAAGGATTCATTCTATTAGTACAAAGTCCAAGCCTAAGGTTTCTTGGCTCATTGCCAAATTCAGAAAATAATTGATCAATTTTTTTCCATTGAGGAGAATCAGCTAGAAATCAAAGTTTTCTATCAAATATCCTCTCATCTACATGCCATCTCAAGTTCTTTGCATCATTAGTATTCACAAACAAGTACTTGAACCTTGATATAATCGAAAGATACCATAAGACCTTTACAGGAGCTCCCTTTTCTTTGTACTGTGGTGCCTCGCATCTTGGACACTTCTCCTCCCCTTCTAGATCTTTTCTTTAAAGCACGCAATCATTAGGGTATGCGTGAATCTTTTTAAAATTCATACCTATTGGGCACAAGATCTTCTTGGCATCATCATAATGATTTGATATTTGGAAATATTATTTGGAGTAACTCTAACAACCATGTAAAAATCTGGTCACTCTACCTAGCTCTTACCTTCAAGGTAACTAATTTTAACACCCCATATAACAAATTAAAATTAGTACACCCCAGGTATAAAGACTTCTTTGTATCAGTATACAAGTTATCATAGACATGTGCTCGTTCAAAAGCCTTTTCACCAACATTACGGATCATGTCTCGATCTTCATCCATATCTACTTCATCATCAAAATTATGATCAACTTCCATATATTGAGATGTACCACTATGATTTTTCAATCATTCATCATGCCAAATCCATACTGGATAATTCTTACAAATACCATCGCAAATCAAGTGTTCTCTTATTTTGACAGCACTTAATTTCCTCTCATACAAGCAATTTACGCAAGGACAATAGAACCTTCCACTATTGTCAACAATATTTTTTTTAGCAAATTCAAAAAACTCTTTCACCCCATTATCATACTCATTACTTGTTCGTCTAGCATTTATCCAACTACGATCCATAAGTCACTACCTAAAGGAGAATAGAACTAATGTCCATGTTATCATCTTCAAGCTATTTCAAAAATATAAAATTCCTAATTAAACTAAGATTTTAAGTAATTTAAGAAAAAGTAGAATAAATTTAAAAACATTTCTACAGAGTTTCCCCTAAAAATTAAACCTCCCAAAACTTTTAAAAAGTTTTACAAGAGAAAATTCATGATTTTACATGAAATAAATAATCACATACAACAATCTAAGGCCTCATAAAGTCACTAACAGTACTCCCAGCAATAATATCAATAATAACTTTTACAAGCAATTAGACTTCCAATAATAGACTTCCAATAAATTATGGCGTAATTTTCTCTAAAAATTAGACTTCCAACAAATTTAACAAGAAAAGAATAAAAGTTTTATACCATGGTCCTTCAAACAACAAAAACTTAATCACACTTCATTAATCTAGGACATTAGGCAATCACTAACAACACTCCCAATAAGCAATTGTATAAAAAAAACTATAATTAAAAGTACTCAAATAAAATTAAAGAGTAAATCAAATTGAAATAAATTAAACAAAAATTAAAATTACAAATTAAACTCAAATAAAAAACTAATGAAAATAAAAAAAAATGTACCTACTGTGCACCGAGGGGTGAGAGGATGAGAGGGATGAGTAGGTGGGTAGGAGGCTAAGAGGTTGGGGGTGGGGGCAAAGGGGAAGGGGAGGCACTGAGGGGAAGGGAGGGGGTCGAGAGGGGGGAGGAGGAGAAAGGGAGGGAGTCGAGAAGGGTAGGAGGTGGCAGGGAAGGGGAAGGCATTGAGAGGGTCTATGATGAAAGGATTTTAGGAGGGGGTCTGTGATGGGAAGGGGGTTGAGAGGGTTGATGAAGTATTTTGGGAGGGGGTTGATGAGGGGGTTGAGGAATGAGGAAGAAGGAGGAATGGTGGTAGTTTTCTTAAGTTTTTGATAGAATCAATAGTAAGTAAGATGGCTCACCCATTGTTGATTCTATTTTTTTAATTAAATACTTTCAATAACAGGTCCATTTGACCCACTGTTGAAAGTCATATGAAAGAGCTTCTTGTTATCTTTATTTGGAGATTCCAAAAAAATGTGTTATTGTCGAAGGTCAAATAGACAAGTTTGGGTCCACAATTCATCATTAGAATATCAAAAGAGCTAGACATATCATGGGCTAAATTGGGAATCTTGTAACTTTTCTATATACTTTCTTCATTTTTTTCATTTCATTTTCATACTATTAACATTTTCATATCATTTCAAAAATAGATACCTATACAGTATTTGTTGTGTAATGGGAAAACAAAACACATTTGAATTTTTGTGCTTGGAAGCTATGCAGAAAGCTCACAATATAGTATATAGAAGGATGACATACGTGATGAATCATGTGTCAGATACAAAATTGCCATGTTATTTAGCGCCAATTATTAATGAGCAAGTATTTGTCATTCATGCATGTGTATGTGTGTATATATATTAGTGTTATTTAATACCTATTTAAATTTTTATATGATATAGTTATCATTGGTTACTTTGTGTTCTTTAACCGAATCAAAATGAAGTATACTAGTTTTGTTCTTTAGGGAAAAAACTAGGTAAAGAGTTCATATGGATTTTCAACAAGTAAGTTTTAGTTTATATAAAACTTTACTTCATGAGATATTTATACTTGTGTAATGTGTTTTCATTTACAAATGATAATAGTGCACTTGGAAACATATTGTATGCTTACTTTTGGGGAACACAAGCAAAAATTATTGGTGGAATGGATTTACTTGAATGTAAGTATATATGAACCTTTAAATTTCATATTTAATTATCTCTCATATTTAATTTTTAAATCTTCATTTATTTCATTGTCGTAGATAGCCAGGAAGCACAAAATATAGATATTATATTATCCATTACATGTATGAGATAGTTCAAGTTGGGACTACAAAAAGATTATAAGAGGCATTTTATTTTTCTATTTTAGTTTAAATTCTTGTATTTAATTCCATAAAGTATTATTCTGATAAATTTTATTATTTGGATTTTTGAAAATATAAAGCCTTATAATGGAGAAGAGGTTGACGGCATTCAAGATGTATTGGCTCAACAACTTCTCCAAGAGTACTTTTCAAAGTGAAGAAAGGTTGAACAAAATTTTATAGTATTTTAGTAGTTGAAAAATTATATATATAGATTAACATGTTATTTTTTGGAGAACATATTATTTTAATTCATTTTATAAATATACAGTATAGTTGAATATTCATCGTGAATCTACTGGCTGGCTATTTGTATGGCTGTATAAACAATAAAATTTGTAGGGTTAAAATTATGGAGGTCAAGAAAAACAAATAAAATTAAAAAAAACTTTTAACAACGGTTATATAGAAAATTGATGTTAAAAAACTTTTAACATTAACTTTCAATAATTAACCAATGTGGAAAGTCCACTTTTTACATCGGTTGAACGTAATAACTGATGTGGAAAGTGAACTTTCCACTTCCCTCTTTTTAACTACCCTTTCATAACTGATATAGAAAATCCAAAATAATCATTGTAAAAAGTCCATCCTATAGCAGTGATATTTATCCATTAGAATTAGGGGTTATTTATTTTATTTTATTGTTATCTTCAATTTATTTATATTTAATAAGATAGGATATTATCATTCTATTAGTATCTTTTTAAATTAGTTTTAGGATTTAGATTTAGATTTAGATTTATTATTCAATTATTATTTTATTATTTTAGAATTATATAAATACAGTTAGGATTTTCATTTATAATTAGTTTTTGAATATTGTTGAATAAGAGTTTCGGCATTACCTCTCTCTGTTTACTCTCTCTTTCCTCCCCCTTTCTCTTATCTCTCTTCCCCATCTTCCCTTCTTTGTCATTCACCCAAAAAAAAAATTCCAAACACCATTTATCGTCACTCAGGGTCACATGATGATTAACCTTAATGCCCATAGAGACTCAAAGTTGTACACGGTATGGTCCTTTAATCTGTTAATATTTATTTTATGTCTAATAAACACTTGATTTCTTAAGTTGATTTTCTTAAATTAAGCATATAGCCAAATTGATCTGCTTACAAAGCCTTATGGCTTATTGTCTCTCATGACAATGCCATTAGCGATTAGTCAAAATGCTTGAGATTAAAAACCTCACGTATCATTGGTCATCTAAAAATATGTTTATTGACCAAGTTATTAAATTAGTATTAATTTTTCTGTGTATGTATTTTCAGACACGTGGCAATAAAATCATGAGCTATTGGAACTCAAATTTGATTTAAAAAACAAATTGATCACCGTCCCTCCATCTTATTGACTGCTGGAGCCTTATTATTGACCCTCATAGCTAAAACGGTCAATAAGAATTGAACCTGACAGACCACTCTTTTAAGTCTTCTATTTTTTGAGAGTTGAGCTAAAAAGATAGGAAATTAATTTTGATATAAAAGGGATTTTAGGTCCTACCCTTACAAGCCTTGTACAAACAAATTCAAGCTCGTGCTAGCCCTTAAGTTTTTATATTTTTTTATAACTTTATTTTTATAATTTACTTAAAGTTTTGAATTAATATTTGAGAATAGCACAATTTGTAATATATTTATTCTAGATGATGATGAAGAAGTCACTAAGATTGTTGAAATAGCATCACCTCCTCCAAGTAGTCCACCTTCTAAAGGGTCTAATGTTTTATTTTTTTAATGAAAATTGATTATAATAAGGATTAAAAATATTTACATTTTAGATACTCAACAATTTGGACTTGTATAGTTTATATTATATTCTAATTGACATTCCGATAGCTCGATTCTAATTGACAGCTCTAGCTATTGCTAGTGATAATAAGTTATTGCTAGAATAATTTGTGGGATATCTCACCAAAAAAAAAAAATTAAGTGAGATAATAAATAAAGAATATTTATCAATCATTACTCATTTATTGTACCTCAAGTATAAAATATTTATGATGGTTTTTGGGAATGAAAAAAATATTTATAATAAGTTAAAGGGTAATTTTATTTTTAAATTATATTAACATAAAGAACATGAAGTTTTTTTTACAATGTTTTCCTGAACATTTAAAAAATAGTATGTAAAATTATAAAAAATTTACTTTATAAAAATCTAATTAAAGGTTAAAATTTAATTATAAAACATGGTGTCGTTTATCTTTCTGTGCTTGTCTGTTCAATAATTATGTGTAAAATAACATTGAATGTTTCATTTATGTTAACATGAGGAATAAGTTTCGTCAATGGTAGAGATTATCTCTCCCGAGATATTAAGGTTATAGAATAGGGTTGTGATAACATTATATTCTAAATGCATCAACATTTTATAAATATATTATTAAAAAGTTAAAACAATACACATGTGCATGCTTCTTCTACATGCTCTTTCTTTTTCACAATAATATCATACTCTCCATGTCCACTACACATAGCAAAAAGGCGACATTCTTCTTTCTCTCTCCTTTTTAATCAAACAGCCACAGCCTGCAATATTATAACCGTACAAAATATTTTTTTTCCTTGTCACCACACGACATTTGCTTCTTCATTTCCAAAGAAGAAAGAAGGGACTCTGTGACATAACCTAGAAAAAGAAACCAGAAACATGTGACAGTGAAAGCAGTTTCTAACGGATAGAAAATGAAGAAAGAAGCCCTATTTATTTGAACGTTTATATATCGAAAGAGAAAAATAGAGATCGGAGGAGCAAGTGTGTGTGTGTGAAAGACAGATGAGGATAGAACATCTCTGATCAGCTGCTTCATTTATTTTTAAAAATATGTTAAATAAAAAAGCTGACAGAGAAAAACTTTCCGACATGTTCTAAAACCTACTATATTTGACCATGCAAGGGGTCCCTAAAAATCGTGAGAATTTAATTTATTATTATTTTTTAACATCAAATGGGCCACACAGGGAAACAAGAACATGAATAAGCAGCGAGTTATGTATAACATGATAACACAGTTATTCGATGCATTAGCCCGAGTTATACCACCAAACAAAGGAATGTCGACACCAGATAACCTAGAAAAAAGTCATCAGATTCATAGTCTCCATCATAGGTAACCCCATCTCTTGAAGGAGTATACGACATCCAAAGCTTGAACCTGCTGAGGCTAAAGCACCAAAGGCAGAAAGGACATGAAAAAGGGGTTGAAGAGCAGGAAGAAGTGACGGCCAATCTCAGGAATCACGAAAATGGTACTGTCAGAATGAGAGAAGAATAGAGAAAGAGAGGAAGTGAGACGCCTGGCAGCAGAAAACGGAAACATAAAAAAGTGATGAGACAAAGAGAGTTGTACCTACAACAGACAAATAATTATATACTTAACCTTAGATTTTGAAAGGGAAAAAATTATATACTTAACCTTAGATACCTAATATGCTTGTTTTCAATTAAATCAAAACATGTAATTCTTTTATAGATTATTTATTCCATAGTAAATTCTTGTTATTAATTATAACTTGTTATTTTAGTATGTTACATGTTATCAATTCAACAAAGAAACTTGCTAACAACACATGAAATGCATTTGTTAAAATAGTAATTTAATTTTCCATTTTAGTTAATATTACTTGTTAATTCAATAAAAGAAGTTGCTAACATTATATTTTGCATATTTAATACTATCTTGTAACAACATTATGCGGACTTGCTTGTTAAAACTATAACTTGTTATTTAAGTAATGTTACTTGTTAATTCAATAAAAGAGTTTGTTAACAACACATGTTGCATGTTCAATTTTTATGTTACTTGTCAACTCAATAAAGGAATTTGTTAATAGTACATTTTAATTTGCATATTCAATATTATTTTGTAACAGATAATAAATAAATGTTTGGTCTCATCTTGCAGAATTTCATTTTCATAAATTTTTACTAATTGAACAAAAACTTCAAAAGGGAAAAGATGAGAGAAAAAACAAAGCATGTTGCAGAGCAAGTAGTTGTAGTTGCAATTTGCCAACATGTCTGGAACATCGAAAATTCCAAGCATATGCACCAAAGTGCTACTTCAATAAACTGTGATGCATAACCAACGAGAGTTCTAGAAAATTGAATCGCGCAGTATTACCCAACTGCTGCAAAGGCCACCATTGCCGACTATGTAAAGAAATGGATTGAATGATTAAAAATGATTTTCTATATTGTAAAATATCTCTCCACAAACGAGATGTAGAAGATTTTGGAATCAAAGAAACATCATTTTATTATTGATTAAGAGATATTTGGAGCTGAAAAGTTTTTGAAAAACTGAATTATTATTTTGAAACAATCTCCATACATGTTTTGCTAACAAAGCTTTGTTAAAAACCTGAATATTTTTAACACTAAATGGTTTACAAATTTGAGACCAATTTAAGAGATGAATTTATGTTGATTTGCAGAAAGAACCTTTAGTAATTAGTGAACTTCATATTTATTTGATAGCAGATAAAATTTAGAATTTTTTGCAAAGACAAAAGGGAGACTAAGATAGAAGTTAAATTACTTTGGATGAGCATCACTCTACCCGCTTGAGATAAAAGGCGAGACTTCCAAGAAGAGAGCCTATTATCAATTTTATCCAAAATATCTTTATAACAAGCCCGAGAATTACCATCACCATCAATCAAAAAGGCCAAATATTCCCCAAATGAGAATTAAACCTAACCCCCTGTGAAGATGAAATTTTACTTTTTAATGCATGAGAAATAGAAGGGCTAAAATTGTAAAAGCCCAAGAATTAAAAAAATATATATAATAAGTTGGCGTTTTAATTATAGATATATTAATTTTTAAACAAATACGACAAGAAGAGAAGCTGATCTAGTGGTAGCCATGCAAGTATTCTTCTAACGTCTCGAAGTTCGAATCTGGCTGAGACCAAGGAGAGTTTTATTTTTTTCTCTCTTTCTAAAATTACGAAATTGCCCTCCTCCTGATTATTAAAAAAAAAAACCTTCCTCTTCTTCGTTCATTTCTCCAGAAAGCGAGAGAGAGAGAGAGAGAGAGAGAGAAGATTTGATGTTCGGTCCTTCTACTTCACCTCCTCCTTCATCCTTTCCGACTACAATCTTCGCCGGCATGATTGCGGTAGCTTCATCCGACACTGATCCAGCAACTCGCGGTTTCTGTTTCCTTTTTCTCCTCTGTTCCAGCTCGCTGAAACTCATTCTTCTGCGCGCTGTTGGTGACTGTATGGATGAGTATAAGATGGTTTGCTTTCTTTTTCTTGTTTTATCAGTCACCGATCTGTTCATCTCTTCTCTGTACTCAACAATAATCTCCTTTCCCTCCTCTGTACAAGCGTGATTTTTCTTCCTTTCCCTGTTCGTGCGTTTGGGTTTATATGAGGTGAGGAGCTTTGATCTCTTCTCTTTTCCTTGAATAAATTCTGTGCGTGTGAATGGGTGAAGTGATGGAGATGAAATTTCAAATTTTTCTTTTGGTTCTACCTTCGTCCGTGTTGTGTAGGAAAAAAAAATATTGAAAATTCAAAGTTGAGTTAGAAAAACATCTTAAAGGTTCATGATGGTATATGTGGGTCAGAATTTTATGTTAAAGTAATTTTGTTTGGATTGATTGATTTTGAGGATTTGGGGATGAAGTTGGAATGGAGGGCTTAGGCATGAGATTGAGATTGGTCTTGGTGTTCGGTAAGATGCTTGTTTGAAGAGTTTTGTTAGATTTGGACTTTTCTGAAATTCTATTTAGTGGGATGAGAGGCATGACTGATTCAAATTTTATTTATGTGAGTTTTAACTTGAGCATTGCAAAGAGTTTAATTCTTGAGCTATAGTGTGGTTAGTTGAATTTTTAGAAGATTTATGTTGTGTAATTTATAAATTCATACGCACAGTGGAGTTTATCATTTGATCTTGAGAATACATTTAAGATGTTTGAGAAATGGATAAAATAAGCATGATAAATTTAATTGTGGGTGGTTGGAAATTTTGCACACAAGGTGTTTGATACAAGGTATGAGAAAATCACATTTTATATAAATAGTAGTTATGACTAGAATAATATGAGATAAATTGGTGGTAAGTGATGATATCTGATAAACCATTAAGATATGAATTTTGATTTTTGGAATTTTAAGTACTTGAATTGGTTGGGATTGTGTTGGTAGTGAAATAAAGTTCATGTAATTATATGAAGTAAATTGAGGTTCATTTATACATATTCTTATAGGATGTGTGGAAGAGGAGTGCCTTGATAAAAATTGATGGAGAAAATTATTGAATTTTGGAATTTAGCAGGTAAGTAAATAGCACCCCATTATTTTTCAATTAAAGTAGTCTGTTTTTGAAAATATTACATTTTCATATAAATTATTTTAACAACTACGATGATTACTATGTACTTTGTCAATTAAATCATTTTGGTTCTGAAAATTTTAGAATGATGGTGAAAGTTAATTAAATTATGGTATATGCATGTATTTTCTTTATGAAATATATTTTCAAGATCGATGGAGACATCTTTGTTTATTTTACTCTAGAAATTCTTGGTTACTAACTAGTACAAGCTTATACATTTGCTATAAAACAATGTTTTGACAAACTCTGAGATTTGAAATGATTCATGCGAGTTTGATATTGAAAATGCAAATTGTATTTCAAAAATGATTATTCTCGCATGTTTGAAAAATGATTTCACGAGACTTTAAGCAGAACACTATCGCTAACAGCAGTTCCTTTAGCCCTTGGTGCACTTTGGTTAATGGCTAGCTAGTTTGGTTTTCGTGAGCTCTGTTCTCACGTCTGTTATTCATGAGCCTCGCACTCACATTTGTTTCGTGGCCTTGAGACGCATTTGGTTATTTACTCTCGTAGACTGTGTGTCCACATTTGTTTTGTGGTTTCGACCGCGTTTGGTTACTTATCCTCATGGACCGGTGTGTCCACGTTTGTTTTCGTGGCATAAGCCACATTTGGTTATTTTACCCTCGTGGACTGTGTGTCCAGGTTTGATACTTGTTCTGCAAAAGTCCTTAAAAATATTAGCTTTTAATTGATTTATGAATAAACGCTTTATTTGTTTTATTTAATAAAGGGTACTCTTATTATTTATTTATTCATTTAATTTGCTTTACAAGCAGAAAGAGTTGAACTATTTTGTTATTATCAATTTGGTGGTTTAGTACTTTGAAGTTATATGGAACTTCTTAATCTTCAAATTCATGATTTTGTTATATTGATTGTTCTTAGCTAGTGTAATTGAATTTTCAATGTTTGCAGTTAGTAAGTTTGCTACTTTTACTCAATTATGAATAAATTATCCTCCTTTAGCATATCAGAATCGAGAAATTTTAATTCATTCATGTTTTATTATTATAATTGATATTCCTAGATATTGTGAGTTATTATTCTGAATTAATTTCCTCTCAATTATTTCATATAATAATAAGTTTATTATTTTGCTTTGTTAAATTCTATTTTTGGGGATGCTATTCACTGAAAATTATTTTAGTCTCAGATTTATTAATTGACGCTGGACCTCTTGCCGACCTTTAAAGGCTTGCAACTGTGCTGGATAAATATTTATTTTTGTAAATCCCTTCTCTTTTAATGTAAATATTCAATTAGATGTTTTATTTTAAAAAAATTATGCTTTAGGAGCTCCATGTTAACTATAGCTAGGATTCTAATTTTTATTCTATTATGTTGACTGTTTGTGTCTGGGAAATATAGTTCCAATCTGTTGAATGCATACTATAATAATTTCTGTTATAGAGATTTCGGGAGATCTTATTTATAAAGGAGGCTCTGCCGAAATTTTATAAAAATATTAAAACTTTTATTAAAATAATCATTATTAAAAATATCATAATTTCAATACAAATCTAATTATGGTTTTGAAAAGTGAAATTTCACTTAATTTGGGGCTTAAGGGATATGTGATACAATTCACATCCTATGCCGGTCACCCTCTGTTTTGGGGCGTGACAAAAATCCAAAACTGATTTATTGAAATTAATTAATTGCCTAGAGATGCAACTATATCGATAAATCAAAGCTTTCAAAATCCAACAATCCTGTTCAGATGCATGACCAAAAAGGAGAGTATCATTAGCATACATCAGGAGCGTTATTGAAATATTACCACGCGGAAGCTCAATACCTTGCCTAACCAAAGTTATCAGCTTGATGAATCATCAAAGAAAAAATATTAGAATAGAGAATAAACAAATAAGTAGATAATGGATCTCCTTGACGAATTCCATGACCAAGAATGAAACAATGAGAAGGAGAACCATTGATAATCACTCGGTAAGAAACAGTGCTAATACATTGAAAGATCAATTGATTCCAATGGGTTGGAAAATTCATTTTCTTCAAGATTCGTTTGAGGAAATCCCAAGAAACTATGTCCTAAGTTTTGCAATATCAAACATAAAAGCACACCAACCAGTTTTATTTTGACAAGAATTATGAATTTTTGAGATACATTCAGCGGCCAAATTAAAAGAATGGACAGAATTCATGATTATTAATTTCATGGAACAAAAGTTAGATCAATATAATTGACAATATATAAATTCGAAGTGTTTGGTTTGATTGATTGAAGCTCAGAATGATTATATAATATATATGTGTGCGCGTGCATGTGTTTGTGTTTATATATCTGCGTGTGATTTACTTGTAATATACAGGGGGCCAATTGTCCCCACAAGCCCAGAAAAAAGTATGCATAGTAATCTTAAATATTTCATTTGCCTTCATTCAAAAATTTTAGCTGCCCCTGCCCCCAAAAAAAGAAAAGAAAATTCAAGCGACCTCATAAAAAATTTCACTATTCTCCAAAAAATTTATTTGACCAAGATCATATTTATGTGTTTTAACATTAAATAGAAAGAGTTTTAAAAAGAAGGGAGAAATAGTTTAAAAAAATTTCTCTAATTGTATGTTTAAATTGAAAATTTATCATAAAAAATGTATACTATACAAAAAGTTAAATTTGTTGGCACAAAAAAATTTAGATGAGACAGATCTTAGAGGATTATGAACTAAGTCATTATCAATTGATCTCATCTTTATTGGTCAAAACTCAAGAGAGTTAAATTTTATTAATTAACATGAAAAGCATAATTATAATAAATATATAGGGCCTGTTTGGTAACCTGTTTTGGAAACAGTTTTATAGTCTCTAGAACCAAAAAAAATAAAAAAAATCTATTTGGTAATGTGTTTTCAAAATGTTTTTTGGAGAAAAAAATAAAATATTGCTCTAGAGAATAGGAAAAAAAATCTTTTAAATATTTTGAGATTATTTTTCTAGAGAACAAAAAAATAAGAAAAATACCTATTTTTATTATTTTTTTTTTTTCAGAATATGTTCTACAAAACACCAACTCTCATAACAATAAAACAAAAATAGTTTCAAACAGGCCCATATTTTTTATGTTATTATCATTTTACATTTTATGTATATTTCTTTATTAGCATTTAATTTTAATAAATTTTATTTTTAATAAAAATTATAATTAATTTAGTAATAATATTAATGTTAATATTTATCTTAGTACAAATTTTGCCCCCACAAACTAATTTTTCTGGGTCAATCACTGGATGTATTGTTTTTATTTATTTTTATTTTTTCATCCAAACTTTTCCAAATCAAATAAAGGAGGGGGAGCAAAATCGCTTCTCTATTTAAACCAAGCAATGTCTTAAAAATTATTTATAAAAGATCAAATCAAATCTCATAACATTATGAGTGTGTCACATAAGAAGTTAGTTAATTGTTTTTACATTGATACTATCTTTCAATATTTTCCCTTATTCAATAGAGTATTTCATTTCAAAATAAAGGATTAAGTGATTTATTTATTAAGATTTTTTTCAAAAAAAACTCATTAATTATATATAAAAAAATTAAAAAATACCTTATATTTGTTAACATTTAATTTTGGAAGAAATGATTATATTTTGGAAAAAATACATATAGGTCCCATAAAAAAAACTTATTCACAAATAAGTCATATGAAATTCAGAAGCCATAGCCAAGTCCCTTAGAACTTGAGTGTAATTTGAACTTAAGCTACAAATAATAATACTCCTATTAAACACACATTCCATCAATTAAATATTTAATTTACAACTACTTCATCAACAATTTATAACTATAATTTTAACTTTTACAACTATAATTTCACATGTTTAATAGTTGAACAATCATGCATTACTAATAAATTTGACATTAATTGTTTATAACTACTATACTTTCAACTTCTTACAACTGTAAGTTCATATATCCAATGATTAAACTTATTAGTTTACAGTTGTAAGAAGTTGAAATTGTAGTTGTAAATTACTAATAAAATAGTTGTAAATTATTTGACTGGTATAATGTATATATGTTTAATAGAAACATTATTATCTTTTTATCCTAATTTCAAATTATACTCAGATCCCAAAAGACCTAGTTATGGTTTATAAATTTCATAATACTTATTTGTAAATAAGACAACTCCTCAAGACCTATTGAAATTTTTCCTTATAATTTTGAACAATGGGAGTACATTTTTAATATTTCAAAATATATGACACTTTGCTAAAAATAATATTTCATTAATTATATCTGTTTCAATATTACCTTCCATTTCTTATGATATTCTCTTTCTTTAATATTTCATGAATAAAACTATATTAAATGAATGTATTTTTATTCGGCCCAAAAAGAAAGAAAGGTATTTTTTTAAAAAATTGTACTTTTATTTTTTAAAAATAAAATTATAAGTTGGATTTAAGAAACTTTATTAATATACTTGACTTTGAAAAAATATTATTAGACAGAGGGAATATTATTGTATGAATGAAAACGATGCAGATTACTTTTCTAAGCAAATATTTTTCCCATTTGCTCCAAATTAATGATAATCAATTGATGGAAGATTGAAATTAGTACTTTTCTTTCACAACTGGTAATATATATCGGCAAGGGGGAAAAAAGCATCTGGTAGCGTAAATTTCACGGCTTCTATCATTATCCAAAAACAAAAAACAAAAGAAAAGAATAAAAACAAGACACTTCATTAAACTCTTTATTGATTGATATATCATTCAATGATGGTTGAATTTATTACTGTAATCGCTTCAAAAAAGACCGTTGCTCTACGTCGCCCTTCTATCTGGTTTATATGCATTGCCTGCCCTTTTCTGTTTGTTTGGTGTGCTCATCATGCAATTTTTCATGGCATCCTTAGACTTTTCTATTATTTCTTTTTTGTGCAAATTACTCTCTGCTCCTTAAAGTCCTCGCTAGTCTTTGATCTGTTTCACTCTGTGGCAATGGCCGTCCAACTTCCGGTGTAATTACTGGCTGATGATTCTTCCCTCATTAGAGCTGCCTCTATGGCCTCTCTCAAAGACATTGTTGTCCTGTGATTTTTTATCTCTTTAAAACTACTAGTTGCACCTTGAATATCATGGTATTGCATTTGCAGGAATCCACTGCTAGTTTCCGAGTGCTGCGCCGTGGAATCCCGAGGAGGACGTAGGGTGCTTTTGATTGACATTTCATTGAAATTGATGACGAACGAGAAGTTCAAAGACATTAATAATTTCCTTTGGTTTGGAATTTATATGTTTCAGTGATTTGGAAATGTGGTGGAAATTTGTCAAGCGATGGCATATGGAGTTCAAGCTCTAGACAAAGGAGAAGTTGAGAAATCTTTTATGGCCAAACTATTGAAGATTGTTACCTCTGAGATTACCCCTTTAAAGTCTAAGGTCACTGTAGGAACACTTGGTAATTGTTGCCTGCGATATATAACTTAGTTTCACTTTTTGTCAGATATTTATGACAACATTCTATGAATTCCATCCAGTACACAATTAAAGGGAGAACGACGATGACGTTGATTTCAAGGCCTTAATTATGCTTGTTGCTATTGAGAAACCTACAATTTGGCTGTTTAAAAATGTTGATGGCTAACTTGGATTTGTCTGACGATAGTCCTCGCTTATAACAGCCATTTTTCACCTAGTACACATGGTTTATGCTAACTTGACACTAGATTTATTTTTATGGTTTGGTAGAATTTTAAGAGAACTCTTAGATACGAACGTTTTTGTCTTTCTACTATGGATTTGAAATGATTATCTCATTCTCTTCATTGCTTGATAAGTTCGTCCCTTGTGCATCATTTTCTTCTTATGACAGTTTATAAGGATATTTCAAGTAATGGCTTAATCAAATTCTGCGCTTTACCTAAATGGGTATCATGACTAGCTCCTTGTGCTTCTTCTGCAGGAACGCAATTCTAGTGACCTATTTTCTCTTTTATTTATGTCAAATGATTTTTAGTATTATTTATGTTAATATAGAAAGAAAAGACGTGGCCAAAGGGATAGAGGAGACAGGTAGAAAGAAAAATATTGTTAGATAAAGCTATCGATATATCTTTGGATATCAATCAATGAGATCCTTGTTATCTATCTTTGCATTTGTCTACTATTTCATTGTAGGAATTAGATTTGAACATTTTACTGTGCCAAAATATTATCTCCCTTCTTTTTTGGCTTTGCAGGCAATATTAGTGGTTTCTATTTGTTATTCTTCATTGTAATTCACTTCCCTGCTTTGTCCTGGATTGTAAATTGGGTTTTCAACATTCTCTCCTTTGCTTGCCTCACTTTTGAATTGGAATTGCGGATGATGGAAGAGATTTGTCTTCATTTACAAGGCCAACTTCAGCATTACCACTACGGTCAAATTGACCTTACTGAATTTGCTTCTTTTGACCATAAGTAAATTGTCTCCTTAGATTTTTTCTGCAGTTACAGTTTTCAAGTTCATTAAATTTGCCCTTGAAATTACTTGAGCAAGTTTTCATGTTCTATTGGGCAGGATATAATACATCACATACAGCAATACATAGAGACATGAATCAGTGAAGGACAGCAATCTTATGTAAGGTCCCTTCCAAGTCCAGTCGTTCCTTCGTGGGCCGTATTCAATAAGCTGGCCTAACAAGGTTGTCTATTCAATAAGCCGTATTCAATTAAGACTGATGCTAATAACATTTTTCAGTGTCTTTCATTAAAATATTGTAGATTTGCTGGCCTAACAAGGTTGTCTCCCAACATTTTTATTAAAAAGCAGCCACACTCTTATTTGCTTGACCCATTAGCTAGTTAACAGTGAAATACGCTTTTTAGTTTATTTAGTGTTAGTGAAACTTAGTTATACCCTCAAAATTTGAAGCATTTTCTTTTAATTTAGTTCAGATTTTTTGGCTAGATTGAGAATATAGGTGCTTTGTATGCTAACTCTTGTTGCCTATGGTAGGAGGGAATATTTGTAATTTAAAGGGAAATTTTTGTCTAAAAATTTGCATTTGTTTTTGTCATCTCTTTGCTGTTCAATGCATGTTCAATACATGATTTCTTTCAATAAACTTCTCAATAGACATGTAGAGAATTGGATCATTCTCTTGCATTACTGTTATTGAGTGACTGTATTTGCTTTCACTTTTTCGTTCATCTTATCTTACAAGATATAATATCTCCTTTCTCTTGTATTGATGAAAAAGAAAATTTTTCTTTTACCTAAAAGACCTTTTCTATTAAAAACAATTCGAGGCTTCTTATTTTGGAAAACATTTTGGAAAAAATGTCAAGCTTGATTGGAAATATCTATTTATCTTGAACATGTGCAGTACAAGCTTCTTATTGTTAAGCATGTTAGTCTTGGTAGTGTTCTGGCTCCATTTTAAATGTTCATCTAAGATTTAGACTATAATGTTAGTCAAGTGGATTTTAGGCTTATAGATAATAGGAAAACATTTTTCATTTTATTTGTCTTGGTTCTATGCATTTTTGTAAACTATAAAGCCTTTGTCACTACTTTTAGCTCCAACTTATGCCCTCACTTTTATGAAACAAAATTTGACGTCCTCATTGTTATTCAATTATTTTCTTCCATGCACGCGTGTGGAGGGGGAGGTGTTTTTCTGTGCTATCTATTTAATCCATTTGCATGTTAGTGGTACCATTTGTTATCCTTTTAAGTAGCATTCAAGTGTTGGTTCCCTTTTTTCTTGTCTGAGGTACATACAGAAGTAGTGCAGGACCTTTCTAACTTCTGGTTTTGAGCTTTTGCTAAGAGTTTGGGCTGCTTCACGTGATCTAAAGGTTTGCCTATAATTGTTGTTCGTTCATTGATTTGCCTTGCTGCTATATCCTTCTTTTCTCCTTCACCTCCCCCTTTTTGGCCTGTAATTGCCATTTTTAATTTTTAATATTCAGTCAATCATATGATTTAGGGCAGCTAAAACCAATCCCTTCCACCATGTCTCTACTCTCCTAAAATACCTAAAACTGCCCAAAAAAGAGTTAAATATCAACTCTCTTATCGCTCCTGTGTTCTTCCGTCTATCTAAACTTTCTAAAATAGACTCTTGATTTTTGACTCACCAGATTCCTAACCTTGCTATTCTTCTCAGATGAAAATTGATGCAGTTAACTGGGAAAGCTAAGAGCAATTTGTGAGAAAGGTCTTCTTTTACTGACTATAACAATTCCTGAAATGGAGGAAATAATTAAATCCTCTCCTAATCCATAAAATTTATGGTAGTGGTTTCCTTCATTTTTTTTGAGAACCTATTAGTTCTAGAATTCTAGTAATTCCCTATCTCCTAATTTCACCTAAAAAGGCACTGTTCAATGTTTTTTCAGAACATTCTTTGGCCTTTTCTGTTAAAGATAACTATTCCACAGGCCCACAGCGATGCAGTTTCTGTGGTAAGAGTTGAAGATACTCTTGCCTAGTAAACTTAGAATAGGGTAGTTCAATTTGATTATCAGATTCTTGACCCATTTTTTTCATGCATTACTTCGCTTCAGGTTAAATATCTAGTTTTGCTTGAAGAAATCCTTTCTATTACAAAATGTTTGGAGATTTACATGCATTTGTAGTGAATGTTCTATTCATGCAGAAGTTTTTCTTGGCATATCATTGCTACTTTTATAGGTGTGTAGAAGCATCTCAGAATTGTGGTGGCATTGATCTTATGGCAATGATATGCTAAGTCTCCGTAAAACTTTTGTTGATATACCATCTGTTGAGGTATGATCCTTGGTTGATAGTCTTTTATTGTGCCATAAGATATTTTTGTT
Source organism: Prosopis cineraria (assembly GCF_029017545.1). Classification (NCBI taxonomy): domain Eukaryota; kingdom Viridiplantae; phylum Streptophyta; class Magnoliopsida; order Fabales; family Fabaceae; genus Prosopis; species Prosopis cineraria. The sequence continues at coordinate 33,969,697 of NW_026555342.1, forward strand.
TAACAAAACAGTCCTAATTTTATAATTCATGGTGGATTTGTGTAGATGATTTTTTTTCTCGTTTGGTGGTGCTTTTGCATGATCCACCGGCTAGGATCAGCGGCCTACCCATATTTTGACATAAACCATGGTATTTACCTATAGTCAAACTTTAATGTTGTAATCTTTAGAAAGAAAATACACTTTAGTCAAACTTTCTGTTTTGTATATGAGATGTTTTATTCAGGTAAATGGGATTCTTTATTAATAAATCAGTCAAAGGATTCACAAGTTATCACTTGTCATGTTCTGCTTTCTTGTGTTACTAGTTAAAGATGCTGATTGCATATCCAATTGTAATTAACTTGTGAGTTTGGCAATCTCTAGATTCCAAAGATGAAGTAATATGTCAGAGATACTGAGAACTTGATACAAGATCAATCTTATCAAGAAACTTGGGATGACATGATAATTAATTTGAGTATGATTTACTTCTGAAACACCCTGTTTTCCTCTTATTAATGTTGTAACTTCAGAAAGAAAATATACTTTAGTCAAACTTTCTATTTTGTACATGAGATATTTTATTCAAGTAAATGGGATTCTTTAGATTGTTTTGCGTTTCGAATTATGTTTCATTAGTGTCCATGTAAGCAAACAATAGATTTGCTGAGATGGTCAAATATATTTCTGAAATTGGTACACTGTTCAAGTTGGCAAATTGATAGATGACTATATTTATTGTGGTTATGAAAATTTATAAAAAAATTTCAAATTTTCGATATTTTGCAGGAAGTAATATTTAATCTCTTTTGAAAAGCCAGAGATATACATCATTTTGATATTTCTTTTCTGTTACAGTTTCTGTAGAATCTTTGATGTGATCCGAGATGCAGATTGGATAATGCTCTTAGCAATGTTTTTAGCAAACATTATGAGCTCTATACACCTGATGATGAACATGCTGCACTTCTTCACTAGTATCAATGCTGCACCCTTAAGTATGCTTAATTAGACCTAGTAAAAGCGTGACATACTAGATATTGCTTTCTTCCCTATTTCAGAAGTCCATTACTGCAAAAGTTGAATAATATATAAAGAAGAGTTACCAATGAAACCCACGGAGGGCCGAGAAGGTTGAAGATGAGACCCACAAATGACAGACACACGGAAATCACAGATGAGAAGGTTTTCCTTTTAAGCAAATCATGGGCAAGACATAAGAGCTGAAGACTGGCAAGAGGCTTTTGTTTTTTTTTTTTTTTAATCATTTTCATGTAACCCGCCCAACCCACTTGACCTATGGGGCCCCAGGTCACCTAAATTAATTAGTACCCAAAGAAAGTACAAAATCAGACTAGACACACAGCTAGTTTGCTCAATCAGTCTGGTCCAATTTTACAAACCATGGTATTCTGTAACCAATAGCTTTCATGATTGGTTAACAATAGTCTTCATCAAAAAATAAATATATATGTGTATCTTTTAGACCCCATTTTGGAGTTTAGGAAAAGTAATGTGAGGGAGAGGTTATTGTCAAACCCCAAAATTAGAAGGTAACCAACATAGGGTATGAATCATATCATACATCTCCTAAACCTTAAATCAATAAATTTTTCTATTTTTAAAACGTAATTAGATTTATATTGAAATTATAGTATCTTCAAGAATATATATTATAACAAAAATTTCAATATCTTTGTAAAAATTTCAATAAAATCTCTCCTGCAGATAGGATCCTTGAAAATCCTACAACACAATAATTCAAGCAAAATATTATATTAATCAGGACATCAGCTCCTTTCAACTAGCAAATAGAATATATATCAAAATAAGAACCCTAGCTATAGTCTATGTAAAGCACCTCAAATTAAATTTACAAAATACAATTTTATAATTCAAATTTTACATAAAAAGATAGCTTAATATACAACTCCTCTACTCTCTAGCCAATAATAAACCTCTCAATGATCCGTCGGAGATTTAGAATTGGCTAATGAATTTGAGACTAAATCATTTTTCAGTGAATAGCATTCCAAAATATAATTTTAAAGAGTAAAATAGTAAGCTTAAACAATTTTGCAAAATAATTAGAAGAGGATAATTCAATATAATAAGTTGATTAAGTCTAGAAAATTTTAATCATAATCATAAAATGAAAGTGAATTGAAATTTCTTTATTCTATTATGCTGAAGAGAACAAGTTATTTATATATGAATAAAAGTAATACACTCACTAGCTAACTAAAACAAATGAAATTTCAAATAGTCAATGAAAACTTAAAATTTTGATGGCTTAATATAACACATAATAAACGTGGACACATAATTCATGAGAGTGAATAACTGAACGTGGCTTATGCCATGAATACAAACGTACACACACAATCCACAAGAGTAACTCTAACCAAACGCAACTTGAAACCATGAAAACAAACATGAATACACAATCCATGAGGACAACGCTAACCAAACATGGCTTAAAGCTAGAAATCAAACACAAGTACGAGACCCATGAATAATAAACGTGAGAATAGAGCTTATAAAAATTAAACTAGCTAGTATTGACCAAGGTGCACTAGGTGCTAATGGAACTGTTGACTGCCATTATTTACAATAGTGTTCTACTTAAAGTCCTCTCATAATTTCTTTTCAAACATGCAAGAACAATGGCCATTTCTGAAAAATAATTTTCATTTTCAATTCCACACTCGTATGAATAATCTTAAATTTCAATTCAATACTTGTCAAAATAAAATTTTAAAAATAATGTTCATTCTTGCATTTATTTGGTAACCAAAATTTTCAAAGCCAGTCAAAGTAATTTCATCAATCTTAAAAATATAATTCATAAGAAAAATACATGTACATGCCATATCTAAATTAATCCTTACCACAATTATATATATTTCATAGGCTAAAATAATTTAATTAACAAATAACAAATTCCTAATACTTTTCATAATTAATAATAATAATAATAATAATAATAATAAATGATCTACATAAAAATGTAATATTTAACAAAAGAGATTTTATTAGTAAATTAATTGGGACGTTATTCACTTATTTGCTGAATTACCAAATTTCAAAGATTTTCTTCCTTCGATTCCTATCAAAGTCCTTTTCTTCTACACACCTTATAAGGATATGAATAAATGAAATTTTAACAAATTTTTTATAAATTATAAAGACTGCTTTCACTCCTAACATAGTTCCAATCAACTACTATCATTTAAAATTTCAAGACCAAAATTCATGCTTTAGGGTTGTCCAAATGTTATAATTTATACCACTAATTTCCTCCATATTGCTTTAGTCATGCCAACCTATTTACTTGAGATATAATCCTCTCTTAAGCTTTGCATCAAACAACTTAGGTGCATGATTTCCAACTATTCAATGTAAATTTTCTAACCTTCTATCTCTTATCCAATAATTTATTAACCATACAATTTTCAAGAATTCAGATAGTTACCTACATATTTTATAATCAAATTCCTTTGCACCCTTCAAGTTAAATTCATGGATCAATAACACCTAAGCCAAACATGCTTCTCACAAGAATCAGTGAAATTTTTAATAAGATGCAAAATCAAGCAAAGTTCTTTTAACAAGCATTTTGTCAAACACTTTTTGTGTATTCATTCCTATACTCAAACCAAACTCCTCCTCCTCCTCCTATTCTGACTCCCAAAATTTTACAATAAAGATATATGGATCATTCTGCCTCCCAGATACGCATTCCTTAACAATAAAATCAATCTCAAACACAAAGAAATCCCAATTCCTAACTCCACATTTCATGCGGTTGAAGGAAAAGAAAAGGGAAATTCCATAACTTAACCAACAACACGCACATACAGCAACTAAGAGGAAGAATTAAAGCTTCTCACCTTTAAAATTACTGGCGATAGAAATGAGAAGAGAGGAAGAGTACACGGTGGCTGAACAGAGGGAGAAGAAGACAGCACTAGAAAAGCCTCCAAACTCACAAATCAGACCTTCTATAGCACTAGACAATATCTTCGCATGCTCACCACCCACAAACAAAAAAAATGGAGGAGGAGGAGGAAGAAAATCTGACAGAACCCAAATCAAATACATGGGCAGGGGTTGAAATGAATGACAACAGAGCAGGGAAGAGAAAAGCTCGTGGCAGTGGCTACGGACAACACTCTTTAACACACCCACCCCAGCGACGTTGAAGACAGTAGAGAAGGAAGAAGGTGGAGGAGTTCTGTGCCAAGCTCTCTAAATTTCTCTCTTCGGTTTTGATGTATGAAAAGAATATGAAATTGGAGAGGAAGAAAATCTGCAGCTGCTGTTTATTTTTTTTTTTTTAGGCAAAACAGTAATTTTAATTTGGGGGAATCACAATAAAGGCCCTAAAAAATACATTATTGCACTTTGGACCTAAAAAAATATGATATTACGCTATAGGCCTTAGGGCTTTTATTGCAATTGTTCTTAAGACTAAAAATACAATTTTGCCCTTAATGAGAATAAATAGAAATAAACGAATAGAAACTAGTAGGATGATGACAAACATGGAAAGGATTCTCAACCAGAGGAGTTGAAGGTTTCTCAACTCTAATGATAAGGAGTAACTTTTGATGCCATGAAAAATTGCATGATTATCACTCTAAAGCAAGAGAGGAGGGTAGGCAACGTACATAAACTAGATAAGAATAGAGGTGAAGAGCAATCATCTTTTATTTTGAAGCAAATGCAGTAATAAATTCAACCATCAATGAATGATAAATTAATTAGAAAAATTAGAAAAGAATTTAATGAAAGGGAAAATCAAAATGAAGGATCTCTAAAAAAATTTATTTACCAAAAAAGACTAAATGATTCTGAATCCACTCTACAGGACCAATGAACCAAATTGTAATTAAATTTTAGTATAAAAAGACCAAATTATCCCTCCTTTAAAAAAATAAAACTCTTCACTATCATCAACCATTAGAGCTCTAGCACCAGTGGCCAAACCGCCTCCCGGAGCTCCGGCACAAATTAAATTAATTTTTTTTAAGGTGGTCAAGGGGTATTTGAACCCACATCTATTTAGCCACTAAAAAGATAGTTAGCCACTAGACTAACAATTCTTTAGATAATACAAATTTCTATATATATTTTTACTTTGCTTTCACTTTTCATACTAATATTTATCAAGAGCTTAATGGTAACTCATTATTTCGCAAATAGCTACTTGTTAAATTATGAATGAGACTTGCTGAAAAATTTAATATGCACTGATTTTTATAAATGTTTACTTACTTTTATTACCATGAATGACAAGTGTAATTAGTAATTTAACAAGTAATTATTTGTGAAATGACAAGTTTCATTATTAGCTTTGAAAATTTCTTTGATAATTTGACAAATAAGTCTCCATTAATAACTTAAAAAGCAACCATTATGAATTGATAAGTCCCGTTACTAGTTTTAAAATTTTTTCTTAATAATTTGATAAGTAAATTGTAGTAAAATAACTAGTTTATATAAGCTTTTGACATGCAAGCTTTTAGTAATAAAATAAGTAAATATTTATAAAAAGTACTCCATAATAAATTGATTTAACAAGTCCCTATTGATAATTTAATAAGTAAATATTTGTAAAATAACAAGTCTTGTTTCAAGTTTTGAAAATTTTTCTTAATAATTTGACAAGTAAATTTTATCAAAATAATAAATTCACATAAACTTTTGACATATAAAATTTTTGTAATAAAAACAAGTAAATATTTATAAAAATTAGTGTATGTTAAATTTTTTAACAAATCCCATTAGTAATTTAACAAGTGCCCATTGTGAAATGACAAGTAATTATTAAGCTCTTGACAAATATTAGTATGGAAAGTGAAACTAAAGTAAAATATATGTACATAAAAATTTCCATTGCTCATTTAACAAGTTCATAAATGTTCATTGTTAAATAAATTTAATATGGAGTGGTTTTTATAAATATTTACTTATTTTTATTACCAAAAGCTCATATGAACTTGTTATTTTACTAAAATTTACTTGCTAAATTATTAGGAGAAATTTTTGAAGCTAGTAATGGGACTTATCATTTCACAAATAAATACTTATTAAATTATTAATGGGGACTTGTTTGTTAAATTATCAAGAGAAATTTTCAAAGCTAATAACGGGACCTTTCATTTCACAAATGGTTACTTGTTAAATTATCAATGGGAATTTGTTAAAGAAATTAATATGGAGTGATTTTTATAAATATTTATTTATTTTTATTACTAAAATTTTACATGTCAAAAGTTTAAATGAACTTGTTATTTTGCTAAAATTTACTTCTCAAATTATTAAGAGAAAAATCTCAAAGCTAGTAACAAATCTTGTCATTTCATAAATAGTTACTTGTTAAATTATCAACAGGGACTTGTCAAAGAAATTTAATATGGAGTAGCTTTTATAAATGCTTACTCATTTTTATTATCAAAATCTTACATGTCAAAAGCTTTCATGAACTTGCTTTTGAACTTATTATTTTACTAAAAATTACTTATCAAATTATTAGGAGAAATTTTTAAAACCTGTAACGGGACTTATTATTTTACAAGTAGTTACTTATTAAGTTATTAATGGGGACTTATTTGTCAAATTATCAAGAGAAGTTTTTAAAGCTTATAATGAAACTTTTCATTTAACAAATGATTACTTGTTAAATTAAGTAAACATTTATAAAAAATAGTACATATTAAATTTTTTAACAATTCCCATTCTTAATTTAACAAGTAGTTATTTACGAAATGACAAGTAACTATTAAGCTTCTAACAAATATTGGTAAGAAAAGTGAAAATAAAGTAAACTATATAAAAATATTTGTATTATATAATTGAAAGGAATTGTTAGTCTAGTAACTAGCTATCCTAAAAAAAATTTAATTTGTCCCTCTTGTTGGTTTGGTGATTGGCGTTGGAGTTCTAGCAGGCGATTTGGCCACCTATGATGAGTCTCTGATGGCTAGTCTAGTAGGGTAGTCCAGCCACCGACACTGGAGCTCCAATAATCAGTGATAATGAAGAGTTTTTTTTTGGGTAAATAAATTACTCTAGAGGTCTTTCATTGTAATTTTCCCTTAATGAAAATGTCTTTTTTTCCTTTTTTAATGACAGAAGCTGTGAAATTTATGCTAGCAGCTCTTTTTTTTTTTTTTCCTTTTTTCATGCCAACATATATTACCAGCTATAAAAGAAAAGTTCTAATTTCAATCCTCCATCAATTGATTATCATTAATTGTTAATCAACTATTAAAATATGTAAAAGTTATTGTTCAAAATTTTAATTCATTCAATAAAAGTACTGTCATGACTCGCTTTAATTTGAAGCTAATGGGAAAGATATGTTTAGAAAAATAATATGCAACATTTTCATTCGTGCAATAATATTCCCTTTGTCTAATAATATTTTTTCAAATTCAAGTATATAAATAAAGTTCATTAAATTTAACTTATAATTTTATTTTTAAAAATAAAAATATAATTTTTTTGGAAAATACCTTTCTTTCTTTTTTGGTCAAATTAAAATACATTTCATTTAACATAGTTTTATCCATGAACTATTAAATAGAGAGATGGAATATAATAAGAAATGGAAGGCAATATCAGAACAAATATAATTAATAAAATATTATTTTTATCAAAGAGCCATATATTTTGATATAGTACTAAAAATGTAAATCTATTTAAAAAATATAATGCATTTCTTCCAAAATTATGTGTTCAAAAATATAAAATATTTTTAATTTTTTATATGTAATTAATGAGTTTTTTCTAAAAAATTCTTAATAAATAAATCACTTAACCCTTTATTTTGAAGTGAAACACTCTATTAAATGAGGATAAATATAGGAAAATAATGTCAATGTAAAAACAATAAACTAACTTATTAGGGATGTGATTTAGTTAAAAATGTTTTGTTTCTTTGTTATGTGACATGCTCATGTTTTATGAGATTTTATTTCATCTTTTAAATAACTACAAAATTCTCCGTGATATGCATGGGGTTAAAGAAAAATTTATTTTTTATCTGTTTGTCTCTAAAAACTTTTGAATTTGCATTTGGCGATTTTCAGGCAATGGGTTGAAAGAAAATTAAAGAAAGAGAATATAATAGAAAAGATAATATTAAAAAAATTATTGATGAAACTTTGTTTTTTTTTTCAAAGTATTTTATATTTTAATATGGTAAATCTTCCCCAAAATGTCTTATAGAATGGGCCTAGAATGAGTATTTCATAATCTACATGTGAGTTGTTATGTTATAGTTATGGAAAATATAACCAAATATTAAATAATTTTTGAAAAAATTACATATAAGTTCATGGATTAGACTTATTACAATAAGTCCTGCAAAATTTATAAACCACAGCTAGATTCATTGAGACTTGAGTGTAATTTAAAATTAGGATGTAAAAATAATAATACCACAATAAAGCATACATTATATCAATCAAATAATTAGTTTATAACTACTTCATCAACAATTTACAACTACAATTTTAACTTTTTACATTTGTAATTCAACATATTAATAGTAAACAATTATGTGTTATTAACAAAGTTTAATATTAATTATTTACAACTACTTCATCAATAATTTACAGCTATAACTTAAAATTTTTACAATTATAGCTTCATATATCAATAGTTAATTTAATTATTAAATATATAAAGTTACAATTGTAAAAAGTTAAAGTTATAGCTGTAAATTGATAACATAGTAGTTGTAAATTATTTAAATAATCTAATGTATACGTTTAATGGGGGCATTATTGTCTTTTTACTCCAATTTGAAATTACAATCAAATCCTAAGGGACTTATGTGATTTTTAAATTTTGTGAGACTTATTATAAATAAATAAACTCCACAGGATTTATATGTAATTTTTCCATAATTTTTTGTACTATAGAAAGAACAGTGGTTTTACCATATATAGAACAGTATTTTGAACCAAATTTACAAAAGGTAAGATTTTTTAAGACATTGTTTGGTTTAAAGAGGGAAAAGGGATTTTACTCCCTCTTCTTTATCTAATTTGGCAAAGTTTGGATGATAAAATAAAAAATAAAAATAAATAAGATAAAATAAAAACACACCCACACACATAACTGAAGGTGCCAAGGAGAGGCAATGCACAGACCCTTATAATAAATACAATATAAAAAATGTTTAAAAATAATTTAAATGAATGTCAAGATCAATTTAAAATTGAAATGAAATGTTACGATTACTCCCAACATGATGAGCACTCGGTGCTGAGATTTTATTTTGGATTTTTTCTCTTGATTGAAAATTTAAGGTCCAGTTGAGCTTGGCAGCAAAATATTAATACATAAGGTCAAACATTAATCTCAAATTGGAGACAGAAAGATAAAGGAAAGAAAGGTTATAATGGAATTTAAAAGGAAAAAATAACAATTAAATATTTTCATAATGGATAAATGATGAAACTTGAGATAATTATTCTAATGTTTTTACGCACTTACTCCCTACGTTTAAAATTATAAAAAATTTTTAATTAAATCTCATCTCTCAATAAAGTAGTTACTTATCTTTAAACTAACACTATCTTTCTATATTTATCTCTATTATTTCACTCTAAGATAGATATAAACTAATTTATTCATTAGAGGCACTTTTGAAAAAAAGAAAGTCAATGGTTACACCTTAAAATATTATAAATGTTTTATATTTTTAAATATTAATCTCTCAAAAAATACCTTATATTTTTTAATAAAGGGAGTAACTGTCATTTTTTTTTACAAAATTACATTTATGACTCAATAAAATAATGGAAAGTGTGGTTGTTAAAATCTAAACTACAATTATTAATAACAAAAATAAAGTTATTGATATAAGAAGCGTAGTTTTTATTGCATCAAATAACCATGTTATTATGTTATACATAACTCGCTGCTCTTTCATATTCATGTTTCCCTTTGTGGGTCCCATTTGATGTAAAAAAATAAATAAATAAATTCTCACCATTTTTAGGGATCCCTTGCATGGTCAAATATGGTGGTTTTTAGAACATATTAGAAAGTTTTCTTGATCAGCTTACTTATTTATCATCTTTTTTTTAAAATAAATATGAAGAATAAATAAAAATTGTATATTTTAGATACATTTTTGTATAGTTCTTTATAATTAAATATATCTATAGATATATAGATATAAGTATCTATATAGATATAAGTACCTTATAATTAACTAACTCAGTGAAATAAAAGTACCTTATAAGGAAGTAATAATTAATTAAGATAGTAATAATGTTTTTGATTTACTATGTCAGAGTCTTATTTATAAAACCAAAGAGAAAAAAATTTTGAATCATATTTATAAATTATATCATTAAATTTTCATCATAAACTTTTTTATTTATTCCCTCATTAAATACTGGTAAAAAAGCACATTGTTAATATATATATATATATATATATAATAGGAATAACTCTCACCGTAACATTCAAACTCATGCCCCCTTATAATGATGGAGTCTATATATAAAAGTAAGATAAAAACACTAATGCAAAAGCAGTACATAATTAACCAAAGCAAGAGAGTCACAAGGTGATAGTCCCCATGGCACGGATGACATAGCATTAATGGCAACGAAGCTTGAGAATGGTAATTATGAGCATGGTGACATGGAAGAAGCCCAATACTTCCAATCCAACGTACCTAAAGACCCATTACAACATATTGGAGGTCCAATGACAAGAGCCCAAACTAAAGCCATGAAGCAAACCTTGTTCAGTCTTGTGCAAGAAGTTCAAGAGCTTGGAGAGCATTGGGGCACTCCTCTCAAGTCCAAAGGAGAGCATCTATACGTATATAATGTACTTAAGATCCAAACTCATGAAGAGTCAAGCCCAAGAGATACAGACCTTAGCTCAATGCAAGGAAGACTACAAGTTGAGCCTCTTGCAAGCAAGGAGGCATGGAACCCTAGTGAAGAAGTCAAGGGCGGCATGATTTTTAAATCCTTTATGATCCTTGATTGTCTCCTAAATTATTGCCTATTTTAATGGTCCTTTAATTTGATTTCCTATTTTGAGTCTAGTCAAAGGTTAGAATTAATTATAGTATTAATTTCTAAATTTTATAATCCCATAATTTTAGGATCATATCTCCTAAATTATGTGGATGAATATTTTATCATTATTTTATATTATTTCTCCTTTTAATATTAGAAAATTAGGGTTTTAATTTTAGGAAATATTCTATGAGCTCCCTCTTGTAGACAAGAACAGAAGTTGAATGAAAATATTCATTTTAGAGTTTATAACTCTTGTGAGCCTTAGTGCTTTGTGGTGGCATCCCGTGTGAGAAACAGACGTGATCAAGAGCGTGATCAACTCTTGTGGTGTCTTCGAAGGTTGAGGTTCCTAGAGGCAGGTGCTCTAGAGGATCTTCTCCTTGATCATTATCCTATTGTTTACTTCATACCTTTCTTTATTTCCATCATAAATTTCGTCCCTTTCTTTTTGTTCTTGTGTTTTTTTATTTCAGGGTTCTGTCCCTAAACTAGCACGATTCTACTTCCGTGTCCCTTATCAGATTGGCATTAGAGCTTTGGTTGCTAGTTTTGGTTCAAATTCTTGTCCTTTCTTTTTTTTTTCATCTTGAGTTATTTCTTTTTGTGATCATCTCTTATCTACCCAATCTACTTCTATCTTTTGGTTTTTCTCTTCTTCATCTTTGTGACTTTTTATCTTATGTGAGTTTTCATTTTAATAGCATTCTCAAAAAAAAAAAAGAGAAAAAAATACCTAGAAATTCGTACAAAAAAAAGGGCAAAAAAAAGTGTTAGTGTGTTGAAAAAAAAGGGAAAAAAATCCAAAAATTCAAAAAAATTACAAAAAAAATATATATTACTGTGAGTTATAACTATAGAAAAAGACTATTCTTGAACTCTAAGTCACCAAAAGGTTGCCTAAAGAGAAAAGTCAACTTGAGTGATAAGAAAGTCTTCTACGTTGATCACTTTCTTATTTTTAATTTTTGGTAGCACTTTTCAAATTCCCTACTCTCTTATTTGCTATTTGTGCTACTCTCTTATTTTATTTAGTTTCCTATTTTTGTCTTTGAGTATTTGACTCTTTGACTTTTATTTCTTTCTTTCTTATTTTTGTTGTCATGTGTGGTTTTTTCCTTTGCAAGCTTAATTTTATTTGAAAATTGTGCTTTCCTACTTGTTTCAAAATTGCAAAAAAAAAAAATCCTCTTTTCATCTTATGCTTGTTTTCTAGTTTCTTTAATTTAAAAGATATTCACTTGGTTGTTTCTTAGTTTCTTGATTTGTGTTTGGTTTCACCATTGGATTCTATCCACAAGCTTAGTGAGCGGTAAAAGGCAAGTGTATTTTCATCATTAAAAAAAAAGCCATTAATTTTTTTTTTTGTGAAACACGAGTGGCTTTATTTATCTTGAGAGTAAACACGTGAGTTTGTGTGTGTGAGGATCCATTTTTTTTATCTTATATGGTTCTAGTGCTTCTGTGAACATGAGTAACAAGGATGAATCCCCTAGTATTGATATGAACACTGTTTTAGAACTTATCAAAACACAGTTGCAGCAGTTTCGCTTGGAACTTGATCATAGGTTCCATAAAGAGGATAAAGATGAGCCGGAGACTTCCTCTTCTAAAGGAAATAAGCGTGAGATCCCCAGTGATGATGAAGAGTATGAAGAGCCCCTTTCTCCTAAGGGAAAGAAATCCTCAAAGCGTGATGTTGACTTACCAGACCAAAAAGTAAAGTATCCTTCATCCAAGGGTAGCAACAATCCAGAAAAATACCTTGATTGGGAAATAAAGATGGACCAAATCTTCATGACTCTTGATTTTTTTGAGTTAAGGAAAGTAAAAATTGCTTCTTTAAATTTCACTGACTATGCTGTTTATTGGTGGCAAGATTTACAGTACAAAAGAAGCTAACTTGGGAAAAAGCCCATTAAAATGTGGGAGAAGCTTAAAAGGTACTTTAGAAAGGCTTATGTCCCTAGCTACTATTACACAGAGTTGAATAGAAAATTGAGAATATTTTCTCAAGGATCTATGACAGTAGAGGAGTATGTGCACGAGTTGAATATCTTGAAGTTTCGTGCAAATATTCAAGAAAATGAACGTGAAGCAATGTCAAGAATTATGGATGGCTTGAGGTCAGAGTTGAGAGATAAGCTTGACTTGTATACTTTTATGGACAAGGAAGAGCTCATACACAAGGCTATAAAGTTGGAGCTGAGAAATAAGAACAAACGTTCTAAGTCCTCTTGGAAAGACTCCAAGACAACTTCCAAATGAAAGGATTCCAAAGCCAAAGATACATCCCAGGCCAAGGAAGAAATAAAGACCAAGTATGAGGGTAAAACTTCTAACCTTAAACCTTCTTCTTATTCATCTAACACTTCTCCTATTAAGTGTTTCAAATGTCATGGTGTGGGCCACATGGCGAGAGATTGTAATAATAAAAGAGTTATGATTTTGAGAGATGATGGTGGCTATGATAGTGTGCATGAAAGTGATAAAGATGATACTGATAATGTTGATGATGATTCTACCTCCCATGAATCAAATGATGAGCTTGAATGCAATGGTGTAGTTGACTCTATCTTGGTGGCAAGAAGAGCTCTTAATATTCAACCAAAGGAGGATGATGAATATGAGCAACATGAGCATATTTTTCATACTAGATGCTTCATCAAAGAGAAAGTATGTAGCATGGTAATTGATGGTGGTAGTTGCACTAACGTAGCTAGCAATTTACTTGTAGATAAATTATCTCTACCTTTAATTCCACACTCTAAGCCCTACAAATTGCAATGGTTGAATGATTGTACTGAAATTAGGGTTTCTAAGCAAGTGTTAATTACTTTCTTTGTTGGGGTTTATACTTGTGATGTATTATGTGATGTAGCCCTTATGTTTGCTGGACACTTGTTATTAGGTAGGCCTTGGCAGTTTGATAGTAAGGCTACTCATGATGGTTTTAGAAATTGTTACAAGGTGCCTTTTAAATAAAGACCAAAGATACATCCCAGGCCAAGGAAGAAATAAAGACCAAGTATGAGGGTAAAACTTCTAACCTTAAACCTTCTTCTTATTCATCTAACACTTCTCCTATTAAGTGTTTCAAATGTCATGGTGTGGGCCACATGGCGAGAGATTGTAACAATAAAAGAGTTATGATTTTGAGAGATGATGGTGGCTATGATAGTGTGCATGAAAGTGATAAAGATGATACTGATAATGTTGATGATGATTCTACCTCCCATGAATCAAATGATGAGCTTGAATGCAATGGTGTAGTTGACTCTATCTTGGTGGCAAGAAGAGCTCTTAATATTCAACCAAAGGAGGATGATGAATATGAGCAACATGAGCATATTTTTCATACTAGATGCTTCATCAAAGAGAAAGTATGTAGCATGGTAATTGATGGTGGTAGTTGCACTAACGTAGCTAGCAATTTACTTGTAGATAAATTATCTCTACCTTTAATTCCACACTCTAAGCCCTACAAATTGCAATGGTTGAATGATTGTACTGAAATTAGGGTTTCTAAGCAAGTGTTAATTACTTTCTTTGTTGGGGTTTATACTTGTGATGTATTATGTGATGTAGCCCTTATGTTTGCTGGACACTTGTTATTAGGTAGGCCTTGGCAGTTTGATAGTAAGGCTACTCATGATGGTTTTAGAAATTGTTACAAGGTGCCTTTTAAAAACAAGACTGTTGTATTAAATCCTCTTAGGCCCATCCAAGCCTATGAAGATCAACTAAAGATTTCTCAAGATTACAAGCAAAGGAGAGATCTCCTTGATTGTGGCATGAGTAAGAGAGAAAAGAAAGAGAGTATTACTTTACTTGAAAATCAATCAAAAAAGAGGAAAAAGAGTGGTGAGAAGGTGAGAAAAGAAAAAAAATAGAATGGTGGAAGTGAAGGAAAATAATGAAAAGAAAATATTATTGTATGGGAAAAGTGAGATTTAAGAGGCTTTGATGAGTGAGCAAGCTCTTATTATAATTTCCAAGAATATTTATTTTTCTACTAACACTCTTGACCCCACTTTGCCTTCTAGTATTGTCTCTTTATTGCAGGATTATAGAGATCTATTCCCTAATAAAATTTCTGATGGACTTCCTCCCTTAAGAGGAATTGAGCAGAGGATAGATTTCTTCCCCGAAGCTGCTATTCCAAACAAGCCTACTTATAGGGCTAACCTTGAAGAGACTAAGGAGATCCAGCGCCAAGTAGAAGAATTGATGATGAAAGACTTTGTGCGTGAGAGCCTTAGCCCTTATGCTGTCCCTGTTATCTTGGTGCCAAAAAAAGACGGATCTTGGAAGATGTGTGTTGATTGTAGAGCAATCAACAAAATGACTGTAAAGTATCATTACCCTATCCCTAGACTTGATGATATGCTTGATGAATTACATGGTGCTTCTATCTTCTCTAAAATTGATCTTAGAAGTGGTTATCATCAAATTCGTATGAAAGAGGGTGATGAATGGAAAAATGCCTTTAAAACTAAATTTGGATTATATGAATGGTTAGTTATGCCTTTTAGTTTGACAAATGATCCTAGTACTTTTATGGCATTAATGAATCATGTTTTTAGAAAGTTTATAGGCAAGTTTGTTGTGGTTTAGTTTGATGATATTCTGATTTATAATAAATCTTTGACTAATCTTATGAATCATCTTAAAGCTGAGTTTGTGTAAGACTTACATGTTAGGGTTAAAGCAAACATAGAGCAAAAGAATGAGCAATATGCCAAGCAAGCTAATAAAGGCGGGAGATGTGTGATCTTTAAACCCGGAGATTGGGGTTGGTTACATTTAAGAAAAGAGAGATTTCCTAATCAAAGGAAGTCCAAACTTCAAGCTCGAAGAGATGGACCTTTTCAAGTTTTGGAAAGAATTAATGATAATGCTTACAAGATTAATTTTCCTAGCTCTTATGGCAATGTTAGTGCCACATTTAATGTTTCTGATCTATCTTTATATGATTCTGCAGATTCGAGGACGAATCCTTTCCAACTGGGAGGGAATGATGGTCCCCATGGCACGGATGACATAGCATTAATGGCAACGAAGTTTGAGGATGGTAATCATGAGCATGGTGACATGGAAGAAGCCCAATACTTCCAATCCAACGTACCTAAAGACCCATTACAATATATTGGAGGTCCAATGACAAGAGCCCAAACTAAAGCCATGAAGCAAGCCTTGTTCAGTCTTGTGCAAGAAGTTCAAGAGCTTGGAGAGCATTAGGGCACTCCTCTCAAGCCCAAAGGAGAGCATCTATACGTATATAATGTACTTAAAATCCAAACTCATGAAGAGTCAAGCCCAAGAGATACAGACCTTAGCTCAATGCAATGAAGACTACAAGTTGAGCCTCTTGCAAGCAAGGAGGCATGGAACCCTAGTGAAGAAGTCAAGGGTGGCATGATTTTAAATCCTTTATGATTCCTTGATTGTCTCCTAAATTATTGCCTATTTTAATGGTCCTTTAATTTGATTTCCTATTTTGAGTCTAGTCAAAGGTTAGAATTAATTATAGTATTAATTTCTAAATTTTATAATCCCATAATTTTAGGATCACATCTCCTAAATTATGTGGATGAATATTTTATCATTATTTTATATTATTTCTCCTTTTAATATTAGGAAATTAGGTTTTAATTTTAGGAAATATTCTATGAGCCTATATAAATTAGGCATGCTCCCTCTTGTAGACAAGAACAGAAGTTGAATGAAAATATTCATTTTAGAGTTTATAACTCTTGTGAGCCTTAGTGCTTTGTGGTGGCATCCCGTATGAGAAACAGATGTGATCAAGAGCGTGATCAACTCTTGTGGTGTCTTCGAAGGTTGAGGTTCCTAGAGGCAGGTGCTCTAGAGGATTTTCTCCTTGATCATTATCCTATTGTTTACTTCATATCTTTCTTTATTTCCGTCATAAATTTCGTCCCTTTCTTTTTGTTCTTGTGTTTTTTTGTTTCAAGGTTCTGTCCCTAAACTAGCACGATTGCTCTAGAGAATCTTCTCCTTGATCATTATCCTATTGTTTACTTCATACCTTTCTTTATTTCCGTCATAAATTTCGTCCCTTTCTTTTTGTTTTTGTGTTTTTTTTGTTTCAGGGTTCTGTCCCTAAACTAGCATGATTCTACTTCCGTGTCCCCTATCACAAGGACCGTTAAAGTAAAACAACACTGAAAACAAAAAAGAAATATAAACATTCAAAGTCAATTTCCTACGAATTAAAAATGGGAGGACTAAACATTTGTCTACTATGATCAAAAGAAAAGACAATATATAGGTGTTTTTCTACCTATACATGCTCAATTTTCATCTTCTATTGTACAGCTAAAAAGGTGAATCAAGAGTCAACATGAGCAAGTCCAAAAGAATCATGGAAAAGGATTGCACGGAAGGCTGTGCCTGTGTCAAAGGCCGAATGATAACCAAACTTGTAAACAATAAAGATAAGGCAAGAGCTTGACTCTACCACCGAAGAAAATAAGAGAGAGAATAAAATAAATGGAGCAGCAGGTCAGAGATGTTTTGCTCTCATCTCTCTCCCACACACACTTGCTCCTGCAATCCCCTATTACTCTCTCTTTTGATATATAAGCGTTCACATAAATAGGGCTTCTTTCTTCATTTTCTATCCATTAGAAACTGCTTTCACTATCACCTATCTCAGGTTTCTTTTTCCAGGTTATGTCACAGAGTCCCTTTCTTCTTCTTTGGAAATTGAAGAAACAAATGTCACGCGGTAACAAAGTAAAAAAAACATATTTAGTATGGTTTTAATTCAGTACGCTATGGCTGTTTGATTAAAAAGGAGAGAGAAAAATGTTGCCTTTTCGCTGATCGCAGTAGAAAAATGTAGCTAGAATCATTAACTAGGATCGAGCCTATCTGACTCTTTTAAATTCAAAAAAATTCAAGGCCAAGCTATTAATTTAGAGTATAAAATGACATCAAGTTTAAAAGAGCTGCCCTTTTAAACCCTAAAATAAAAGGGTCGCACCTTTTATATTTTTTTAAAATTTTAATATTAAAATAATTAAATACTACATTAATTCTAAAATCCAAGCCTCATTTCACAAGGATGAAGAAAGAATATATAAAAAGTTCGATATCTTTTCCACCAATGAGGCTCTACAAGGAGAAAAATAAAATTATTTAATGTTGATGATAATGAAAATCATTACAATTTAGCTGATGATGCTAGTAAAATACGTTGTCATCGTTGTTTATTTTATGATGTTATTTTTTATTAAACTTAAACTTGTTATTATGTGTATTGATTTAAATTTATTTTTTTAGACTTAATATTATATGTAATAACTCTTTTAAAATTTTAAATATGTTTTTTATATTTTTAAATTGAAAAAAGAAAAAAAATAGGGTTGAGGGCTAGCCTTTTAACTTGAGGGCCAGAGTCAACTAACCAAAATGAAATTCTAAGGTATAATAGAGTTGGCCAACTTGTTTAGGTCCTGACCCTTTAAGGGTCGACCTTTTAAAATCAAACCAACTATAATTGATAAGTCTGTAATAGCTAAACTAAAGTTAAAGAAATAAGCATAGGAAGCAATTAACTAGGATCAGATCATACACATTGACTTATTTCAAGCCTAGCTTGCCTTTGAATCTCCAAAAAAAGAAAAAAGAAAAAAGGATCATGCACATTGACACTACACAGGCTGTTAGTATTACTTATTAGAGGGATACAAACATAAGTTAGTGTACAAACTCTAAATAGGACAGAAAGAATGTGATATCATAACTATTGCCTGAATGTCTGGATGCGTATGTTCGTCTTTGAGTACACATCACATCAGGCAGGCTATTACGGTCCCATTGCATCACATCTTTGAGATATTTTCACAGTTCCATTACACTAATTATTAATTAAATAAAATTGAAAAGTATTAATTTTAAATTGACTAAAAACAAAAAACAAAAATTGAATAATTCAAATAGTTGGGTTAGTCCAAATAAATATGAAAACCCGAGATATTTAATTTAGATTTAACTATAAATTTTTTTTTCATAAATTTAAATATTTTAAGCTTGATCTAAATAAATTTAGCTCACATAAATTAGTGTTATTTTTAATTTTTTATAAAAATCTTGAATTGCCTTTAATTAAAATTATTAAACTTACCTTTAAATCTTAAAGTCAAACATAATATCCAAATAAATTAATTAAATATATGGGTATTTTTTATAATAATTCATCACTTTTATCAAGTTCTATAAGGTGTTTTATATTAAAGACTAAACAAAATTTTTAAAAAGTGTCTTTTATTAGATGTTGGAGGAAGTATAATAGTTTATATAATTTTTAAATATATAATATTATATACATTATAAGGTCCGATGCTTATGTAATGAGAATCACTTTTTTTTTTTAATAATCGCTTTTTCGATTTGTCTGAACGCGTGCACATATGCTGAGTTACATGCACAGTGCAATACGCTAGCTATTACTAAGGGATAGGGCCTCTAATTGGAATTCATGGCAGAGAAAAAGAAAAGAAAACTTGTTCTTTTTCTCAAAAAAGCAGGCCTATTTATGTATTATTCAGCAAAATGCTTGTGAAGGTTAAAGATTGAAGGAAATAATTAATAGTGTTTGAAAACCTTTGTTTCCTTTAGATAAAAAATTAAAAAAAAACAAACCTTGTTTCCTTTATTCTTTTCTATTTTGTTTCTAACCACACCTAGCTGGTCCTTGAATTTACAAGCTAATTAAGCTTAGTTTATACAGAGGTGATCTTGGACTAAAATTTCATATTCATGTTTCCCTATGTGTGGCGGCATTTGATGTACAAAATTAAATGCTCATGATTTTTAAGGACTCCTTGCATAGTCAAATAAGTTGGTTTTTAGAACATGTCAGAAAATTAAAGCATTTTCTCTACCAGCTTATTGTAGCGAATTTCATATATTTTTAGGCCAAAAAACCGGCATGACTTTTTTTAAATTTTTTTAAAAAATTCTAATTATAGTAATAGACATCTCTTAAAATGTACTACCTCAATTAAATATCTAAAATATAATAATAACGTCTGAAGTATAATTAAAATACAGTCTCTAGAACATAATATAAACCATACAAGTCCAAATTGTTGATTATCTAAAATGTAAATATTTTTAGTCATTATTATCATCAATCTTTATTAAAAAAAATCAAAGATTAGACACTTGAGAAGGTGGTCTACTTGGAGGAGGTGATGCTATTTCAACAATCTTACAGACTTCTTTGTCATCGTCTAGAAGAAATATATTACAAATTGTGCTGTTCTAAAATATTAATCCAAAATTTTAAGTAAATTAACAAATAAAATTATAAAAAATTATAAAGATTTAAAGGCTAGCATGAACTTGAATCTGTTTTGTACAAGGCTTATAAGGGCAGGGCCTAAAAGCCCTTTTATATCAAGATTAATTTCCTATTTTTTAAGCTCAACTCTCACAAAAAACAAGGTATAAAGTGTAGTCTATTGGGTTCGAATGTTCGATTCTTATTGACTGCTTTAGCTATGAGGGTCAATAATAAGGCTTCAGCTATCAATAAAATTTGGAGAAAGGGTGATGAATTTATTTTCTTAAATCAAATTTGAGTTCCATTAATGGCTCATGATTTTATTGCCACATGTCTGAAAATACATACATAGCAAAAATAATACAAATTTGATAAATTTGTCAATAAACATAAATAACCAATTGTGTGAGGTTTTTAATCTCAAGCATTCTGACTAATAGTTAATGGCATTGTCATGTTAGACAGTAAGGCTTTGTAAGCATATCAAGCTGACCATATGCTTAATTTAAGACAATAAACTAAGAAATCAAGTGATTATTAGACATAAAATAAATGTTCACATATTAAACAACCATAGCGTGTGCAACTTTGAGTCTCTATGGGCATTAAGATTAATCATCATGTGACCCTGAGTGACGATAAATGGTGATTGGATATATATATATATATATATGTTTCCTTTTCCCGCCGCTTTCCAGCTGCATTTGTTTCTTCTTCTTTTTTTTTCCCCCTAACAATAAGAAGACAGGACTGAAAATATAAACGACAGAAAGAGAGAGAGAGAGAGAGAGATGTTAAAAAGAGAGAGAAAGAGAGGATTAGAGGCACTGGCGGACCTACATTGACTCTAGGGTGGGCAAATGCTCCCCTCACATTTTCTAAAAAGAATGGATGTAGTATTAATAAATGAGTCGTTGCCCCCTGTCATCCCTTAGTTTTGCACCCGCTGAACACGTTCAGTTGAGACTTGAGAGAGTTAAGAAAGAAACAGAGAAAGAGAAGGCAACAATATTGTTTGAAATTGTATTTGATGAGAGTGACAACAACCATGATAGTATATATCTAACTGACTCGAATAGGAAGAACATGAAAGGGAGATGGTGGCAGTTGAAGAAGGATGGACCATATGATCTCATCAATTGGTATAATAGCATAACGTAGGTGGTTAATGACAATATTCAGTTCATATATATCATTTCAATGATGGTTTTATACTAGTTTAGTATGGTTGATCTAACTAGGTGGAGAGGGATAAGCAATTTTTTTTTTTTTTCTAAATCAAAGAACCCTCCGTTGTTTAGCTCTGTTTCCATGATAGAAAACAGAGGTGAACATTTGGGGAAAAAAACCTACCTTATGTGGCCACATAAGCAAAGAGGGTGTTACCGAGAAATCTTGTAGGTGTTGAAGAAATAAAGAGATTCATGATCGAAGTTGATACATCTTCTTTCGTAGAAAGATGCAGTTCGGCAAAGGTGGGCATGATGCTCAAAGTAGGAATTGGAAAAGGCAATGAGCAAACCATCAAATAAAATATTATACTATTTTAAAATCTTTATAAATCATTTCTTTTATTCTTTACTTCAGCAAATTAAAAACGAATAATAAAATATTAGGATAATTTATCATGTATACTTTTATTCCATAAAATCATTCATTTTTATGCATCTTTGTTTAAAATATGTTTTTAAATTTATGATCTTCTTAATTGTTTTTATTCATTCAAATTATTTTTTCATGTTAATACAAGATTTTGAATTGGTAGATTGCAAATCTTATGAATTTTGAATAGGATAATGAAATTATTTTCAAAAAAATTATCAATAAAGAAAAATAACACACTTTTACTTGAAAGACAAAATTTTTAAAAATAGTAAATTAAGATAAATTTAAAAAAGTATTTTTTATCAAACCAAATTATTAAATTTTATGTAGTTGTTCTAATAAAAAAAATTATGTAATTATATGCAATGTCTTTTATTATTTTTATAAAAAATACACTAATTTAGTGGAGGAAGCAAGTGGGAGATCAGAGATACGAGAACGTACAAAAAGGAGTGGTACGGTGTGATATACCAATTTAACAGAACATTTGCAGAGTAGCATTGCTATGTTTTCTTTCTTTTTCTCCCCTCAACATCAGTGGCAGCAGAGCCAAGCACCTTCGCTCATTTTGCCTTTCGCACAGCCTTCCATAATATCCCTTTTCAATGATTCTCCCTCCAACGTTCACCTTTTCAGCTGTACAGTACAATGGAATAAAATAATAGAGTTTAGTTTTGAATCTCAATAGCCTTAATGTTTTGGTTAGGTATAATATTTTAAAAATTTATTAAGTACTTTACTTAAACTAAAAAAAAGTGTTAGAATTCATTAAGTAATAATAAGAAAAATGTTTTTTTTTTCATGAGCCATTAGTTAAAACACACATCCATGCTGTACCTTACTGATTTTCTTATTTCCCACTTATTTTCAAACTGTCCAATGCTGCTCAGCTTTTGTTGAGAAAAAGTATACTAAAAGCTATAACGACAACAAATAGAATGAGTATCTATATAACTAAGCCCCGGCCTAAATATAAGTTATACTTTTTATAAATATTTTAAAAAAGTAAAATGTTATTTGATTGAGCTTCATCCAAATAAGCTTAAACATTAGAAATGTTATTTTATTAAACCCTATTTTATTTTTTATTTTTAATTTATTCAGGCTGGCTTGTCATATTTGCTTGAATTATTGGTTTTAAATTAACAAAATAGGAATAGATACTAAGGTTAGCTTTGAATAATGTTCTTTTTTAACAAACTCTCCGATTCACATTCTTTTTTCATAAGCATATCTGGCAGTGGGGTTGACGATAAGGAAGATGAAATCAAAGAAGAGGTAAAAAACACAATATACTTCTATGGTCCATCATCTCCTCTCATAGTCAACCATATTGTGTCCAGTGGTTAATAATTAAATTTTCAATCATATATATTGTGTCCAGTGGCGGATCTAGAACCTGAAATTAGTGTGGGTAAATTTTTTTAATAAAGTTAATTAATTTTAAATAATGAATATCGTCACATTACAAAAAAATTAACTTTCAACGGCGACAAATGTCGCCACTATTTCAGCGGCGAACAAAAGTTGTCATAATGTCGCCGCGAGAACTCTTGTCACTAATTCAATCTATGGCGATAATAAAAGTCACCGTTGAAAGTTGAGAATCGGCAGCGACAAAATTTGTTGCCGTTGAAAGATAGTCACCACTAAAAGTTGAAAATCAATTGCAACATTTTGTCGCCACAAAAAACCACACATCAACGGCGACTATTTTGTCGCTGCTGAATGTTAAGTATTAGTGATAACATTTATCGCCACGGAAACTAACAATCAATGGCGACTTTTTTATCACCGTTGAAAAGTAACGTTGGTTCACTTACACACATGGCGCCACATCATCGTTCACATGGCGCCCACCTCACGCCATGTGGTGACACATCACCCTCCACATAGCGCCATGTCATGTCACCTTCCACGTGCCGCTCTGACCACACGCCACGTGTCATCATGTCACCAATTTATATTTTCATTTTGAAAGCTGTCTCCTTCAAGGTTTGAACCCATGACCTCCTCCTTTTGTGTCCAACCATTTTGCCACTGAGCTGGAATGAACCTATAGTCTATTATTGCATATTTAAATATATATATATATATATATATTATTAAACTATACAAACAAACATATATATTAAATATTAAATATTAAATATTATAAAATATCATTACTATCCTTAAATACTTCAATTTAATTCTTTTAATTTATAAATTAAAAATTATATTATTTATTTTGTTTAAAGTAAACTATAAATATAATTGATACGTATCATTTGTATTATTTATTTTAATTTTTTTTTACTTCTTGAGGTTGTTATATTATTTATTTTAATATTCATATTTATAATTATAATATAAAAAATATCTAAGAATAAATAGTAAAAATATTAATGATTATATATTAGTTTATAATTATTTATGTTTCTCAACTGGCATCAAGCTTTAAAATTATTGGTGTTAAATGTAGAATTTGAATTGAAAAATTAGATTAGATAAAATATCATTCTATGAATGAATAAATTTAAGTATCCCATGTTTAATTATTATAAACAAATAGTGTTATTGACTTCTATGTTGATCCGATGGCTTATACTTTCTCCCTCTTCTCTTCTATATTGAATATTTAAGATTTTTCACTTATTAGTTATAATTTTAAATTTACTTTTTTTTAGTTATTAATTCGTCAAAAAATATATATTAAAAATTTCATGCTTATTTTGGCCATTAAACATCTCAATTGGCTTTTGAATAAAATTATCTAAATAAATTTTAGTTTATCCAAATAACTTCTAAAAAAATATCCAAACATAAATCATATTATATTTACTGACTTTTCTTCCAACCTTAGTTTGCTAGCCTCAGTTGAATCTTAGCCTCAGTTGTAAATTTTTTAATCCAAACACACACGTAAAATAATATGGTTTGGCTTAATTCTTTACTCTAGCTCATTAACATTAAATAATATTTTAACCTTATTTTAAAGTTACAATTTAATCATAGAATATATTAAATGAAAACTCATTATATTATTTTATATATTCATTATAAAATTACAATAATACAACAAAATTAATGTTTTAAAATGTTAAATATTAGATAAATAAAAATAAAAAATTATAATGATAATACAAAATCAAACTTTCAGCAGCGACTTTAAGCAGCGACATTTAAAGTCGCCACTAAAGTTCTCATTTTCAATGGCAATACTAAAAAGTTGCCGCTAATTCTCAACTTTCAGCGGCGACTTATATGTCGCTGTTGAAACTTATAACATAAGTTATTTTAAAAAATTATAAAATATTTTAAAATATGTTGACAATCAGTGGCGACTCTAAAAATTCACCGTTCATTGTTAACTTTCAGCAGCGACTTATATATCATTGCTGAAACTTAGACTTTCGGTAATGACATGCACTGGTCGCCGTTGAAAGTCTGACAATCAGCGACGAATATATCTTGTCGCCACAAAAAGTCACTATTTTAGCGGCGACTTAAAATGTCGCTGCAGAAAGTCACACTTTTAGCGGCAACCTTTACTGTCGCTGCAAATTGTTCATTTTCAGCAACAACTTTTTAGAGTCACCGCTAAAAGTCATTTTTCTTGTAGTACACATCATAGACATAGACACATATGTAATTAGCAAGGGAATAATTAATTTAAAAAATTAATGTATTATCAAAATCTATACATGAATACTAATATCATGCAAAAATATAATACATATACACATACATATAAATTGAATAAATTATTCACCTTACAATTTAAATACAATAGAAAGTTTTTTAAATTAATCTTAATTCATTTTTGTTCAAAACTGAATTCATTAAATTTATTTGAATATTGTTACTCATTTAAAGATATTTTTTCCCTAAAAAATGAAATTCTATTCAAAATTTAAAAACCTTACCATCAACCCATTATAAATCATGTTCTATTATATTAAAAATAAGCCTTAAAAATATTTACAATATACTTCAAGCATCTCTTCAACATTAAGGCAACTTCCCTAAAAATATAAAATGTATCCCGATGTATAGATGTTCTGGGATTGCTCGAATACACTTTTTTCATTTGTTTTCTTTCAATTTAGCGCCTTTCTTCAATTTACTTTTGACACTTTCTCTACGACCTATTATCTTATCTTGTTCAGTGAGTGAGTGAGTACAAAATTACCTTTGAGCAATTTTCCCTTAATATTATTTAGTTAATGAAAGATACTCATGTGAACTTAACGGATTGCCATTCTAACGAATTTAAACAAATAATCCTAATAATTTTCTAAATACCAAATACCCAAAACATCATTTTTTCTAAAAAAAATTTAATTTAAAATTAATTATTTTTATTATTATAAAAATAAAAAAAATACAATTTATATATATGTTTAAAAAATAAAGTGTTATTTGGGCTGGGAAGGGTGTCTCCTTTTCCTTACCCTCCATTTCCCTCCTTATCACCCTCCTCATTGCTAGATCAAAGTTTTTGAATGGTTCAAATTTATTTTTTATAAAATTATTATTATGATTTTACCTAAAATATATAAATAAAATATTATAGTTTTAAATTACCTAGATTAAACTTTAACAGTTCAAATTTATCTATACATTTTTATACAAAATTAAAATAAAAAATTTATCAAATATAAAATTAGAACCATTGAAACTTCGATCCAATGATGATGAGAGGGAAAAGGGTGGAAGTATAGGATAAGGGAAATGAGACACACTCATCTTGTAGCAAATAGACCTGAACTTGAAAATTTTGTTATTTTATTAAGTTGGCCCTAACATTTTTGGATTCATTCAAGTTGGCTCAAATTACTAGCATTATATGCATATTATGTGTGGGTTCTATTGACTATCTAATTTGGCATATTATTGTAGGATTAAAATATTAATTTGTCCCTGAATTTTTTTTTAAGAGCGTTATGTTCCCTAAAGTTAAGGGTAGTGCAATATTGCCTTTCATGTAATAAAAATGGAGTAATATCAACCCCTCCTTTAAATACCTATTAATTTGACCACGAGTTGACCAAATTAATTATAATGAAGTACATGAAGAGTAATATTGCACTACCATTGATTTCAAGGTGCTTGGCGCTCCTGTAAAAATATTTATAAGAACTAATTAGCACTTTAACTCTATAATAATAAGCTAGGTTATCATATGGTCAATGGGTCCTTCTTAAGGGAAATTGACAGGTTCTTATGGGAAAGATAAAATTGCTTCAGGAGAAAATAGTTTAAGGGAACATTAATGTCTCATTTATTAGTACACAATACCTAGTGATTCTCAAAAAATAATTCAAAGAGAAACATGTTCTTTAACCCTAGTGAGAAATTATAAATATATAATATGATTTTTAACCATCCACCTAAAAAATAAAATAGGATAGTTAATTTATAAAAGCTATTTTCCTTATGACTCTAATTGTGTTCGGCAGTAGCATATTTGAAAAGTAAGAAATATCATTGAATAAAATAAATAAAATACAATTACTTTCTAGAACATTGGGTGCGTATCATAATTTAGAGCCTTTCCTCTTTCTTTTGCTTTTCTGGTGAAAGAAAAGAACTGAAATCACAAAAGCATGCTAATCTTTGAGCACTCATTTCTTAACTACCACAACGGCACGGCACAGCACCACCATTGCACAGCACACCATTGCGGCATTGCTGTACTAGTACTCTACCCTCTCATTTTTAACTAACTTTAGCATTTTCTTTTCCTTCTCTCACTCCTCCTTCCATCTCCTCTCATTCTCTCAGCTTGTTCAGTGAGTGAGTGGGTGCAAAATCACCTTTTAGCAAAGCAGCACTCTTCTCCTCTCTATTCAAGCTCTCTCCACTCTTCAAAACCTCTCTTCCCCACCATTACCCTTTTTTGTTTCTCTCGACCATTTCTATCTAGAACATAACACTGCCAAGTACCTCTCTCTGTAGTATGCATCTCTCCTCTCGGCATGGATTATTTTTCAAAGGCTCTGGAATTTGCAAGCTAATTAAGCTTAGTTTGTATTTATACAGAGGTGATCTTGGACTAAAATTTCATATTCATATTTCCCTATGTGTGCCAGCATTTTATGTAAAAAATATAAATTCTCATGATTTTTAAGGACTCCTTGCATGGTCAAATACGTTGGTTTTTAGAACATGTCAGAAAATTAAAGCCTTTTCTCTCTCAGTTTATTGTGAGCGAATTTCATATAATTTTAGGGCCTAAAAGCCTACACAACTTTTTTTATTTTTTAAAAGATTAAAATTTCTAGTTATAGTAAAATACATATATTAAAAAGTACCTTAATTAAATATATAAAATATAGCAATAAGCTCTAAAGTATAATTAAAATACAGTCCCTAAAATGTAATATAAACCATACAAGTCCAAATTGTTGATTATCTAAAGTGTAAATACTTTTAATCCTTATTATCATCAATTTTTACACTACTACAAAATAAAACATTAGACCCTTAAAAAGGTTGGCTATTTGAAGCAGGTGATGCTATTTCAATAATCTCATCAACTTCTTTGTCATTATCTAGAGTAAATATATTACAAATTGTGCTGTTCTCAAATATTAATTCAAAACTTTAAGTAAATTATATAAATTTATTTATAAAGTCTTAAGATCTAGTATGAACCTAAGTATATTTTTACAGGGCTTATAAGGGCAGGACCTAAAAGCCTTTTTATATAAAATTAATTTTTTAAAGCTTGAAATTGAAAAAATACAGAGTCCAAAAGAGTAGTCTATACCTTATTGACAACCCTTGAGATGATGATTAATAATAAAGCTCTAGCTGTTAATAAGATTTTGTAGGACAGTGATCAATTTGCTTTTTTAAAATCAAATTTGAGTTCCAATGGCTCATGATTTATTGCCACATCTCTGAGAAATACATACATAGCAAAAATAAATACAAATTTCATAAATTGGTCAATAAACGTTTTTATAAATAACCATTGTCATGCGAGGTTTTCAATCTCAAGGATTCTGGTTAATCGCTAATCTCATTGTCATAAGAGAAGGCTTCGTAGGCATGTCAATCTGACCAAATGCTTAATTTAAGACAATATATTTAAGAAATCAAGTTTTTTTATAAATAAAACAAATATTCACAAATTAAAGGACATGTTCAATTTTCAAAAAGTACTTCGTCTGAATTGCTACTAAACCAATGTTTTATATCACACCAACAAGATTAATAAATGTATTACTAATTAAAAGGGTTGAAACAATACAAATGCAAGGTTCTACTACAAGAAGAAAAGGAAACAAGATGCCTCATGCATCTGAACATCCCTCAAGATCGAAAGCACAACACCTAGAGGTTCAAATCTATATTTGCATATATGTGTGTATCAAAATAGGAATGAGAATGAGAGAGATTAAAAGAGCAGAGAGATGGAAAGATAGGATTAGAGGAGCAAGTGAGTGAGAAGGATTAAAAAAGAAAAGAAAAGAAAAGGCATAAAAAAAAAAAGAGAGATGGGCAGGATCAGGAGCGTGAAGACTGAAGAGACACGAGAACAAAAAGGAGTGGCACACTGTACGTAACATGCTCCAATTTCCAGTGTGGCCGTGCTGTTCCATTTGCTTTTTTTTTTTTTTTTGCTTCCTTATTTCTTCTCTTAACATCAGTGGCAGACCTAAGCTGTTCGGTTATCATTTTGCCTTTTAACACAGAATTCACGCATAATTTACAAACACAAAAAATCAAAGACTATCCGACCCAAATTTTTCTTTTGAACATCTTTTTTTAAGGAATACTCCTATACTGATAAAGTGGGCAGTGTTCTCTTTAAATCATTTTTTTAGAAGAAATTTATCCTTATGTAAAAAACTCATCAATTTCACCATAATTTTCTTATGTATATTATTAGAGCTGGTAATTAAGGAAGGTTGGATTTATTTCAAGCCAGCCAAAAATAAGTAAAAAAGTCCATATAGCCAAACTCACCCCTAATGTCTTCAGGTTTTAGGCTTATTTGCGCCAGCCTAAATACAGGAAAAATTAATTTTTTAAAAAAATCAATTTGTTAATTTAAAATTAATTATTTTTATTATTGTAAAAATATAAAATATAGTATGAAGGTATATATATAAACCGTTATTTAAGTGGCTAGAATAGATCCGAACTTGAAAATTGTTATTTCATTAAGCCTGGCTCTAACTTTTTTGGGTTTATTCAGGTTGGTTTGAATTACCAACTTTATATGTGTTTAGAAATTATAAATATATAAGAGTATTTTCAGCCATCCACATAAAAAATAACAGAGGATAATTTCTAAAAGCTATTTTCCTGACCCTAATTGTGTCCAGCCATTTTCAGTAGCATATTTCAAAATTAAGAAATATCATTGAATAAAATAAGTAAAATACAATTACTTTTAGGAACACTACGGGTGCGCATATGAATTCAGAACCTTTTCTTTTTCTTTCTTTTTTTCCGGTAAAAGAAAATGTATAAATCACAAAAGCACGCTATTCTTTGAGCACTCATCTCCTAACCACCACAACAGCATATATAACACCACACCACCATTGCGCAGCACACCGTTGCTGGACTAGTGCTACACTCCTCTCATTGTTAACTAATTTTGTCATTTTCTCACTCTTCTCTCACTCCTCCTTGCATCTCTCTTCTCATTTGCTTCGTTATCTACTCTCTGATCTAAGCTTGTTTAGTGAGTGAGCAGGTGCAAAATCATTTTTGAGCAAAGCATTACTCTCTTCTTTCTTCATTTTCTGTCCGTTAGAAACTGCTTTCACTGCCAAGTAACAATATTTTTTTCTCACGCCTAGAGTCAAGGAAATGAGCATCTTTAGCCATTGAATCTGCACAGCGAATCGCTTGTCCTGGGGAGTAATTGATCTGAACATTCTGTTGATCATATATCACCTCACGCACTTACAAAAGAATTGCCGGAGAGGATGGTCAATCGCTGCGTAACAGTAGACCAATAGCATTAAGTGAATCTGCGTGGATACAAACCTTGGTGAAGCCCACGTTTTGCAGACCTCCATCCCTGCTTTGATAGCCATTACTTCTGCTGCAGCTCACTGCCAAGTACCAATATTTTTTCTCACACTATGGATTTTCAGAGGCTCCTGAGCTCAAATGATCAGGTATATATTGTGCATGATTTTAGCTTATCTTATACTGTTTATACTTCGCATTTCCTTGAGCCTTTCTGCGTATAAAATATAGACCAGGACTGCTATTTGTTTCATACCGGAGAAATAAAAAAAAAAGAAAAAAAAAAGCAAGCAGTCGAACGCGACTGCAACATCCAAACGTCGGAAACTTTTTGGCCATTCCCTTGAGCTCCTTTTCTTTGTTTGACACTATCCAGCAGAAGCTCCTCAGCTCTTTCAAAAATGGCGGAGGGCGCAGCCGATGAGGTCACCCACCCCGCCTCTACATTGGGCTGACCAATTTATGGCCGCTCGCTTGTGGTCGGCTCCGACTCTGTTAAACCCAAGCCCTTTCGGGCACATTTCGGCATATATCTTTCTTTTACCAAAATATCTTTTCCTCTAAAAATTGTGAACGCTGTTTCCCTGTCCATTCACAAGCATTGACGATTTTAGTGCTTTTTTCCCCCTCCTCCAGAGTTCTTGAAAGATGCGCCATTACATGACATGAAGGATTAGATACTGTAGATGTGCTGTATTTTGAGTTTGTTTTTCTGATTCATTGATTAAAAAAAAAAAAGGAAAGATGTATTTACTTAATATGCAGAAGATATCGTCGCTATGAAAATTAAATTAAAGAATATCCATAATTTGAAGCTGTTCAACACCTGGGTTCTTGTTATTTATTATTTGTATTATTTGGAGAGAAGCAATATCTCAATTGTCATGTAATAGAATCCCTCTCATCTAATCTGGTTAGGCGCATTATATTGAAGTAAAATATGAAGATCTGATAGCTTCAAAATATCATAAAATAGCCTAAAGCTGTTCCTATTATTGGTTGTCTTTATGTACAATTCTCAAGCTTTTAAACTTGTCACCAGATTCTTTTGTTTTTTTCCTTTATGTTTCTGATAACTTATATTTATATCTTTTTGAATCAGGATAACTCAACTGATGTGCCCCAAGATGATGTCCATGAGTCATTTTTCAATTGGGAAAATGTCTCAAACATTGTCCTTTCTCCCACTGCTTATCGGTAAAATCTAACAAACCCATTAAATTAAATAATACTAATCAATTAAATTGAATAATAGCCTGTTGATTTTGTTTGGAAACTAAAGTGAGAATGATAAATGTGCAGGTTTTGGGAGGGTCTGAATATGTTACTGATAGCATATTCTGCATGGGCATCATGTTTTGAGGTTGGGTTTCTGAGAAACTCTAGCCATATGCTCTATTGGTTAGATGTTTTTGCTGCAATCATTCTTATGATAGACATTGCCCTCCTTGTTTACTATGCTGCAGATCGTACAAGGTTTGTTAATTTTCAAATTAAATTATCTATGCTTAAGAATCTAAAAGTGGCATAAAATATTTATTAACACGTGTACTTAATTTTAATAACAGTGTAGATATAAAGAATATTACATTCTCAACATACTTGAGAACAGAACCCGTAGAATTGGATTTATACAATTATGATATTTAATTTTATATTTTATTTATAAATATTATCTTTATTTTACAATTTTTATTCACTGTTTGATTTAGTAGAATATAGTTTTATTTAGTAATTAGTTTTAACACTTTGCATTAAAAAATCATTGCATTTCCAACCTAATTAATTTGCAAATAGAACACGTGAAAGTTGATTTATACAAATATGACATTTAGTTTAAATTTTAAAGATTTTATTTATAAACATGTTTATTATTTTACTATTTTTCTTGATTATTGATGGTTTAATTTAGTACTGCATATTAAAATATATAAATAATAGTTTTCAATTATTCCTAGTTTGGGTCATTTCATAATTAACTTGTACGTTAAGATAATGGTGATGGTTAAGAAAAATGAAGGTGATGATAATAGAACATTTAATTATCTCTGTTAAAATTTTAATTAAATTAGGCTTAATTATGTGTAATGACTTAAGTGAATTTAATTTATATTATATTGATTTGAATTAATTTATTGATTTTATTTTAGTTCAATAATATGTAGTATGATAATTTTTAAATGCATTTTATTTATAAAGTAAAATCACTTATGATTTTCTGTTATGAGTTTAGGTCTCTATTACGAGTTTAATTAAACTTGTGAGTTTAATAACCTTAAGCAAATCAGTAATTTTTTAAAAAACTAATAATATCATAAATATAAAAATCAAGTGTCTTATATGATTTTCTTTTTTTAACTAAAACAAAGTCAATTTTATCAATAACGAAAAAAGAAGTACACATATCAATGGCTGAAATTAAAGAGAAATACTAAAATAACCTAAAGAATACAAGCTAATACACAAGACTCACCAAAGCAGGAAAACATACCATGCAACCCACAAACAAAATAAAACAAAACAAGAAACAGAAAAAAATAAAAAAAACAAACAAATAATAATCCACAAGCCATTAGCCAACGGGGGAGGATTATCTCTTTTTCCTTCCTATCCCCTTCTCCTCCTGTTCTTGATTTCTAATCATTTTGATGACCTAGATTTGATCTCTTTCTAAATATTTTATTTTACTTTACTTTTACTATTTTTTTCATTGTTCCTATTAAGTTTTAGCAGTTTGAATTTTATAATTTATATTTTTATAATTTAATATTTTAATAATGATTTTATAGAAAATCAAATTTGAACCATCTAAATCTTGATTTAATGGCTAGAGAGGGAAAAGAAGGAAAGATGATGGGAAGGAAGAGGAGAGAATCCATTCCTTTTGCGAATACCGCAATGAAAACTGCCAATCATGACATAGTGCAGAAAATCTTGACCCTTCGCTTCAGCATCTCTAACCAAAATCCTAGCTAGAGGGGGGTGTTTGCAAGGGTGTAATCAAACTTTAAATCTAGAAGGCCAAGATTTTTAATTAAGTAAATAAATATTATTGATTTAAGGAATTTAACACTTAATAATAAAAAAGAAATTTTTAAATATTTAAACTTATATACGCAATATTTTTTTATCAAAATTAGGTGGCTTTTTTCAATCATCAACAAATTGAGTTATATTCAAACATTGCGAAGCCTACAACATCTCATTTATTCTAACTCCTTTAAACAAAAAGCACTCATGCCAGAAATGCTCTTAAAGATAGTGTTCTTCAGCACAATTTGAAATAAATTTTCTGCAGCATATGCCAACAATAAGGATCATTTTGAACCTTAATCATCTTCACATACCAAAAACCATAAGCTGAGAAATGCTATTTTAATTTTTTTTTTTTTCAAAAACTGATGCCTTTTCCATAATCTTTCATCAATTTACAAAAAATCATAACTGATTCTATAAAAAACATAATGAGGTGATTTATCCGTCTAAATCAAGTTTAGAAAGTCCTCTTCAAGGGAAAAATAATCCCAGAGTTCAAATGGTAACCAATGTGGAATTTTTTTTCCTCAGTTGTTCAGTTACATTCAAGAATTTTTCCAAATTTATGACCTTCTCTTGCAACAATCATACCTTATGATATACAATTTTAAAGTTAATGATTCAAGCAATAATGGTCAACTCATCAAAATCAATAAACTTAGATGATGAATTTATATATAAAAAAAACATCAACTATAAACATACATTGGCCAAGATGTCATACAAGCAAATTAACATCTCAATAAATCATATATTTTTTACAATTCACGGTGTTAAAGTTCCGTAACTTTAAGTGTCAACCAAACAATGCTATCACAAGAATTAGAGAAATGCTACCTTGGATCAAAATACTTTCTTGACCCAACTTCTCTTGGAAATGAATTTCTTTGGACCTTCTGCGAATATCACTGCTATATCATTTTCTACAATCCAAAATAATTAAATTCATAATTTATACATATTATATTAGATTACTCCGAACTTATTATATTACATCAGCAAATTGGAAAAGCTTCCAACAATGGTTTCATTCCTAGCTAGTCACGGTCAAAGAATCTATCCACTCTAATGCATGTTTTCCCCCTCTTCTTCTCTTAATTTATAGAGCAAATTAAATAGTGACCCCGTGATCAACAAATATGAAAAAACTGAAATACTACAATAATTCTTTTATTCCTATCGTGAATGGATATCCATTTGGTACTTTTCAATCATTATATCTACCTCAAAATGCTCATTTATAAGCTTCAAAAATTTGAACAGTACTTTCAACAATACATTTCATTTTTTTGAACCCAACAGTCCATCCAAAAACTCATAAGTTTATGCTTATCTCACTCCAAGCATTCCAAAAGCCTTAAGTTTTAAGACTTTATTTGTCTATATAAGCTCCTCTTCCAAACTTGGAATCCTAAAAAACCACTTTAATCAAATGAAAACTTGATTAGTTGAGTACTTATAAATATGCAGTTGCATGTCCAGTTTGGGTTGGAATAATTGGTGTTTGGCCGGGTTAAACACACACACACACTCTCTCTCTAAACTCTTACCATAGTCATGGTAGTTGAGAAACACACGTTCTCATGCTGTTGACCGAAATAATGGCAAAGAAAGAGTGAATTGTTGAACTAATGAGGGAGAATCACATCCAACCCACCCTTAAGAAAATTAATCACAGATAAGGACCAATGTGAAATGAATTGTTATTAAAATGAGAGCATGACTTGTTTTTTCTCAAATGAAACTTTTTATTAGTCCTTATTTGTGATTAATTTTTTTGATGGGAGCTAGATGTACTTCTCCCAATTAGTAATCCACACATGCATACTTCTCTCCATGTGCTCATTAGACTCCCATTCAAATACTAAAAAACAAAAAAAAAAAACTACCAATTAAATCGTATCCTTTCTTCCATCAACAAGTCTCGCATCTGATGGGCTCAAACTGGGCTTGCTCATGTTAATATTGTGGAGTCTTATAGGAAGAATGATGATAGTTTCAAAAGTCCCTGATATTCCTAGTCTTGTAATTGAGTTTTTTGAAAATTTTCTAATCACTAATATTAATGTAATTCTTCTAATTGTTTCTTTCCTTCATATTATAATTTTCTTCATTTCTTGAATCTATTTGATTCCCAATTATTATTTTATGATTATTTGAAAGAATTACATTTTTTTATGTTCCAAACATAATCCTTTTTTTATTATTCAATCTATTATAAAAATCTTTGTCCAGTGATTACTTCCAATATCGACTAATAATCACCATTTAAATCTTATTCCTAAATTCTACACTAATAAGCATACAAAAATCCGAACATGACAAGGCTCAATTGATATAGCTTTCCCAAAAACAATTCTAGATGCAAAGGACTTTTGAGCCAGCACTTTTACCTTATAATTAGCTATCTCTTGTTATTGATATTTTTGATTTTTTATTTAAATTAGAAATCCAATAATTTTTATTTCATTGAAAAAATACTTTAAGAATATAAATTTAATTACCTAATTTTTTATAACAAGTACCTAAATATTTTATTATACATTGTGTAGAATTAGATGTCATTGAATATTAAGATAAGATAAGAGGATAGAAAATTTTTTCGCACACGTATAGAGGACAATCTTAAAAATGATGTGTTATTTCAAATGATTTAATTTTGAAAAAATAAATGAAAAATAGGCTAATATGTACATATAAATATCATGCATCATTTTATTATCAATAAAAAAGTTAATGTTAACAAAAATATTTTAACAAACTAATAAATTATATATTGTTTAATATATGATATATTTCACATACATTATTGTTAAACACTCAAGTTGATTCTACGAGTTTATTATTTTTATATTTCTACCTTACAAAATCATATTAACTTGCTCATACACTCAAACTAGATAAAACTCAGCTGAACTCGTGAGTTGACTATTTGAATTACTATTTTTATGTTTTTAGCCTATAAAATTGTGCTAATTTGCTCATAAATTCATTGAGCAAGATAAGAATGCATTGTGTAAAACTTGATTTACAGAAGCAGTATGATCCGGTTCAATGAAAAATAAAACTCATAAAAACAAAAACAAAAATTAGTAAAAAAGAAAACAAAAAATACCGAAAATAAGTTGCTCTATTTTCAAATTTCTATGTTGAGCATAATGATCTATGAATGTGGATAGATTTAATTTCAATGATTTATATTTGAAATATATTTAAATTAAATTATGATCATATTTTATATTTTAATTATCTAATCATATATTTTTAAAGGCTATTTATTAATAGAGGTAAATTTTTATGAGTTTATGTTCCGTGTTTACATTTCAAGTTTATATTCATGTCATGAGTTTAACAACCTTGATCACAAATAATCCGAGCTAGAGGGTTCCACATGCCATGACAATCCAATTTGGTGCAACTTACTTTGTCTTTATGTAAGAGAAATAGTAAAACCATTAAGAGATAGCAAAGCCTTTAAAACATCCTGTAGTAGTCCCCTTCCAACCCAATCAGAGCCAAACAAGGTCAATGGCCTAAATTAAATTAGATGAGGAAGGATCAAATGAATAATTAGGATAAAATATAAAATTTATACCATTGATGTCACCACCTAAAGCTTTATAACAAACAAACAAAAGTTTTCCTCTTCAATCCGAAGTCATTTTGATCTTTGAACCATTATTATAGGCCTCAACTAGTCTTTGCAAGTTAAAAGTCATCTTGAATCACAACTATGGCTTAGTTCGAACTTTATATGTCTATAAGTTTATTTTTTATTGGCCATAACAATTCATTAAATTTAATCCTTTAGATTTTACCAACCATATATTACATAAATACATACATATTTTTTTCCCACAAAAAAATCTAAAAAGAAATAATACTCCCCCTTCTCAATTTACAAGACACTTTTGGATAAAATTTCACATACCAATAAATCTCATTAGATACAATTAACAACCTTACTTTTTTGTGAAACAAAAAAATTCCAAAAATATCCTTCATTTAATAACCTTACATTCTACACTTAATTATTAAATTGAAAGAAAGAAATGATAATATTAGAATAAGTCTATTTAATGAAACCTTAATATTTTCAAAGTGTATTATATTTTGGAACAACAAATCTCCTCCAAAAGTGTCTCATAATTTGAGAGGGGGGTGCCTCCTTTGTTTTTGGATAAGATTCATCCAAAACTTATAAACATTTAATAACACAGAAGAAAAATTAAAAAAAACAGAGAAAATTAAAAACTGTGCCCGTGACATAATTAGGAATGTTTTGAATCCAATCCCACATTCCCACCCTTTTCTATGTTAGTCCGTTACATAATTTTTAGGATGTCCATTCCATTGGCAGTTTGGAATATTTCATAATCATCTTAAAATTCTAAAGATCATTATTATTATTATTATTATTATTATTATTATTATTATTATTATTATTATTACTACTACTACTACTATTACTACTACTACTACTATATTAAATTCCTTTGAATTGGAGCATAGTAATACAAAATAATTATAATTTGTTAATTGTTAACTGTCTTTTTTATCCTTGAAATTTTGAGCATTGATTATTATAATAAAAAATTCCTTACTTCTTTAGTCGGGATTAATAGATATGTGATGATTTGTTTCTTGCTGTTTCAACTTTTTTTTTAATAGATACGATGCTTATTTCCTTTATTGTTTAGGCCTTTCAATTATCATTTATCTAGGTTGCCGCTCAATTATTAGTTTGGTTTCTTGGTTCTTGTTATTTTATGATTTTCTCATGTAACATCCTTTAGGATTCAAAGCCCAAACTAACCTTGTTTGGTTTGGGTTGTTTATTATGTATTTCTCCAATGGTATAAATTTCTGCATTCTAGACCCTAACTCAAATAAGTTGATTCACAGCCTTCATTGGCACAGCCATCACTTGTGCTACAAGGGCTGATACTAGTTCCATGTTTTCAGTTGCAGGATTAATAAATGAGCCATCACAATTCACCTTCAACATAGTTCTAGGAGAACCAAATAACAGAAGCTATCTTAAAATCTTGTCACCATACCAAAAGATAGCCGCCATTTTCTAAAATCAATCAAATCCTCATTATTAAATCTCAAACCCAAATCACTCCCAAACCAAACACACACATAAACAATGCACGCTCAATCCACCCCATTTTCTGTTGAATAAAGCAAGGCTTACTGGTATAGTTTTATTCATACACCGCCAAATGAAATGCTTCATTTTAGGAAAAACATTTA
Source organism: Prosopis cineraria (assembly GCF_029017545.1). NCBI lineage: Eukaryota > Viridiplantae > Streptophyta > Magnoliopsida > Fabales > Fabaceae > Prosopis > Prosopis cineraria. The sequence goes on from NW_026555342.1 coordinate 34,008,943, forward strand.
CCTTCCACGTCTTTGTCCAGATCACACCAAAACTGGAATTGAAGAATTTAGCCTTATCAACACTTTCATCTTTGCATCTTGCGCCTTCCTCACTTTCTGTCAAACAGATTCTTTTGTAATAGTAGAAGACCCTTCTCTTCTATCAGCATTATTCTTCATATCTCCTGGCTCTAGAATATCCTTTCTTGACCTTATATTTTCCAAATCACTTGATCATCTCTTGAGGTGCTAGGTCGAGTCATGCCCTTAATTTTCAACAACACTTGTTCTGGTAACAATCCTTCAACAACTTCCACAGACCACCATCTTCCTTCATCACCTCTGCAACTTTCCAATTTTTCATTTCCTTTGGAACACTGCAGTCATCTTCCAAACATCCTTCTAATTCCTTCACCAATCTATCTTTCCACGATCTAGTTCCCTTGCCATGCCTCACTCTCCAAAATAGATAGTTCTCAAGTAAAATCCTTCCCTCAAGCATACTTTGCCATATTCATATGCTCGAGGGCCTTCTTAGCCTCTAATGAAGAAGTTTTTGGAAAATATCTACCCTTCAGGACCTTAAGCCACAATTCATCATTATTATGCAACAATCTCTAGGCATTTTTTTCTTACAAAAATATATTATTCATTGCCTCATGAAAGTCTTTGAAACCCATTCCTCCATCCTTCTTAGCTCTAGTAATTCTGTCCCAACCCTTCCAATGAATTTTATCCTTATTCAAATCCCCACTCCGTCAATAATTTGCCACTATTCTGTCCAAATCTTTGCGAGATTTTTTTGGGAATTTTAAAAAAAGGTCATCAGGTACATTGGAATTGCACTCACAACTGATTTTATTATAGTCTCCCTTACTAGCATGTGATAAAAGCTTACTACTCTAGCCCTGTACTTTTTCCCTACTCTTTCAATAATATATGCCAATGGTTGATGTTTTGTTTTATCCCAAATATTTGGAATCCCCAGGTATTTCCTAGGTTCTTCAATGTCCTCAATATCAAGAATATCGCATACCATGTTCTTTGTACTTCTGTTAGTATTTCTAGAAAAACATATTCCAGATTTACTTAAGTTTGCCATCTGCCCTGAAGCCCTACAGTAATCATCAATAATCTCTCCAAGTTTCTTGCAATTATCTTCACTTGTCTTAGCTTCATAAAATGGTTTTTTTAGGTGAAGATTGAATCACTTAATAGAATGTAGGAATTGTTTGCATAAATTAAAAAATTTAGTGTTATCAATGGTGAAATGTCATGAAATCATATGTGTGCATGCCTAAAAATTCAAAAGAGCTTTTCACAATTTATATATTTACTTATCTCAAAGCAAAGTTGTTTGTCAATAGTGAGTTTGACCAATTATACAAGAGGTATGAATCAGGGGCAGAGCCAACAATTTTTATTAAGGGGAACCAAGAAGATAAAGTATATATAATAATTAAAAGAAGATATATATATATATATATCACCGACATAATATCAATATTTTAACATATATATATATTGATATTTAATTTTGCACATGTATAACAATATATATATATATATATATTAAGTTTTGCTCATTGATTTTTTATGATATTAAAATCATTAGTTATTATGTCTATGATAAATGTTTTAGCAATTTCCTTCTCAATATGACATTAAATTGGTGAAAATTTTATCATCCCTATGAGCATTAGATGATTTAAATACATCATTAGAACTTAAAGTTATGTTCAGTGTAACAAGTTATACTACTTGCATATTGAATTTACTATTTAATTTTTTCAATTGATAATTATAGTAAACAAATATATCAACAGATTAATAATGCTCAATTGTCATAAAATCTTTATGTCAATCGGATCAAATTATATCAGAGTAAAAACCATTTATATCATAAATTTTAATAGCTTGATTATTTTTAAAAAAGTAATTTTTTAGAAGAATATCTTCACCAAACCTCTTAACTTTTTGACAAGTAATTTTATAATAGATATCAAACACATAGCATTCAATATATCTTGAAATTTTTTGTTGCAATGCTTAACAAAGTTTATCAATAATAATTCTCACAATTTCTTTCATTAAATATAAAACGAAAGCAAAATAGAATGGCATCAATACTTTAATTAAGAGCATGTATAGCATTATCTTATTGAAAATAAGTAAATTTTATGACAATTATATTTTCAAGCTACTGAAATAGTTGCTCTATACATATGTAAAAGACTACATATAGAATTAAAATGAAAATTCCATCTAGTATTTTATAATTTTTATAATGTGCTAACTTAGGGAAGACAAAAATATATAATCCCTACACTTCATTAAAAAAATTAAAAAGTTAGGAAGGCTGTGGCCCCTGCTAGTCCCCCCTTTCTCCACCCCTGGTATGAATGATGTTATTGAGTATGACATATGAATAAAAATTATGATGATAAATAAAAGAATACTAAAAGTAATGATGTGATGGTGATAGGTATATATCAACCTCGTTCATCATTGATATACTATCAAGTATTCCATACCAAGCACTTGGGGTTTGGTTGGTAAAGAAACACAACACTGCTTTCTTCCTGTTGGGCTTTCTTCGGCTTTTGGGGCTTCGAAGGCTAAATCAATATTTTATCAGGTATGAAATATCTATGTGAGTTTTGTTCATTGGGTTGTGTATTTATAATTTCCATGACTATGATTTTATTGACAGGTTGGAAAAACATAGTAGCCTCTTCTACTTTTGGGTCAAATCTACTAAGCTTTTATGGGTATGTTATTTTTTATTCTTTTTTATAACTATTTTTTATTCATTTTAAATATACTATCTCTTTGGTATTTCTTAGTTTCATTCACACTGCAATAGATCTAACAATAGAGGAGGATTATTTTTTTCCAATAAAGGACGGTTTCCAATCCCCCTCTATTTAACCGTCCTTTATTGCTTAATCTATATAAGACAATTATTATTGGAAATAATATAGGACAATTGTTAATGAGCATCCTATTTGAAGTTCCAAATTTAGAAAAGTATAGGCCATATGGGACGGTTATGTCCATAACTATCCTATAAGGCTAGTTTTTTTTTTTTTAATAGGGAGGCTGCTTTTCTAATAGCCCCTTGCAATGCAAATATAGATATACTGAATAATATTTCAGAACAGCTCAGAAATAAGATCTACACTACTCAATTCAAAACTATAATATTTACAATTTAATTACATAATTATTATATTTAAAATTCAATGATACAAAGCAATCAGTTTGCACTAAAATATCAATTCCTAAAATATCTAAACTATATATTGACAACTAAACTACGCTATTCCTAAACTAACTATATAGTATCACCTTGTATTAGATGTGACCCACTTTTTAGATGCATATTCACTTCAGTCTTCGAGAACTTCATTAATATGGGTATCATCGAAACAAAGTGTAACACAGTCTGAATAGTACTACAACATACATGATGATGAAGTTAGTTGATGACAATTAATATTCATTACAATATAAAAATAATTTGTACAAAATGATAGATATTGTGAGGGAGATTGTAGGTTGCTAGTGAGTGATAATGTCTTTAGCATACCTCATCACATAGTAGCCATAATCATGACGCTTGTTGATTTGTTGTGGGCATCACATGAAGAAAACGATGAACATATATGTTATTCATATAAAAAAATGAAAACAATTGAGTAATTGGTGATAATTTAAACATACATGTATTACATTCCATTCAATGACATCCTTGTATTCCTTAAATGAACTCTTGTTTGATTTGCATTGATGTGATATAGCACAATAGCCCTAATATAAGGAAGACAAAATGTTAAAAACTTAGAATTTTGAAAATAAATAAAATATTAGTTACTAAATGTACTTGCCTATTGAATAGCTCCATCATATCCAGTCGGTTAGTTAGATCACCACCATGAGGAGCTGAATCAAACAATTCACATTTAGAGCTTTAGGATTTGCTGGCTTAATCACAATGAGCATTCAATGTCCCTTAGGAGAATTGGACAATGTATATTACAATTGGAATTTAAAAAAAAGAATAAATTGCAATCAAAGCATTAGAAAACTAAGTAACTCACCCATTCAGATAAGGAATTAAAAACAACATCCCCTTTGAAGCTGGTATTTCCTTGAAGTACATAGTCATTGTTTATGATTGCTATTGTAAATGCTTATCCTTATGACCAACTTAAAACTTGGAAACTCATGGGGATTGACAAAAACTCATAGAAAATTTGTTTTCTCTTTTAGAAAGTGTGTGGGTAGCCGAACAAAGGTACGTATGATTTTCTCTCTCCTCTGGTGCTAAGTCTTCCCTTATTCCCATAGCTACTATGTCTAACCTTGCATTAATAGCATCTTTGGTCTTTCCTACAGTGTGGAGTAAGGTACCCATAATATTATCACATACATTTTTCTCAATGTGCATCAAATCAAGAAAATGCCTCACATCCAACTTCCTCTAATAAGGGAGCTCAAAGAAAATTTACCTCTTCTTCTACCCACCTATCCCAACATGCTTCACAAAAGGTTTTCCAAACTCGATATTCAAATCTTTTACCTTTTCAAATAGCTCATCACCAGATAATGCTGGAGGTGCCACCTCTTCCAGTTTTTCATTGAAATATTTTCTTAATCTTTGGTAATAATATCTTTCGAGAAACCATCTGTGATATCCTAAATAGACATTCTTCATATTGTGTTCCAACCTCATGGAATGTGTGCTATCTTAACAAACAGGGTATCCAAGTTTTTCGTTGACACTATACCCTAACAAATTACCATTAACTGGGAAGTCATTGATTATACTAAACAGCAAGACTCTTAAATTAAAATTTTCCTTCCTATACCCATTATATGCATTAACACCAATCTCTCATAATATCTTCAAATCTTCAATAAGAGGAGCCAAGTATACATGTATATCATTTCTAGGTTATTTTGGCCCTAAAATTAGCAATGTCAACATTAAATACTTGTGCTTCATGCATAACGATGGAAGTAGGTTATAATTTATCAAAATCACTAGCTTATGCTGTCTGTACTACTTTGAAGCCCATATGGATTCATTCTGTCAGTAGATAACACAAGTTATAGGTTCCTACTGTCTTTTGCAAAGTCAGGGTACTCATTTTCAATCTTTTTCTATTGAGGATAGTTAGCAGGATGCCTTACGATCATATCTTTAATCCTCCAATCCTCATGCCAAGTCAAATTTTAGGACTCTACTTCATTTTCATATAATCATCTAAATCTAGGTACTATGGAAAAGTACCCTAGCACTTCCTCCAGACTCTTCCCACTCTCCTTATTGCGTGATGCTGAACATATAAGGTGCTCAAATAATGATTCATATTAGTTCCTGAATAAAATGCAGTTGTTTGGACAAGCGTGTATCTTCTCGTAGCTCAGGCCAATGGATTTCAAGATCTTTTTTGCATCATATAACTACCTTAGAAGTTTGTTGTCCTTTGATAGCATTTTATCATGCAAATATTAAAGCAAGTTTGTGAAGCTTGTAACACTCCACCCATCTTTCACTTTCAACTGATACAATTTCACCACTGCAGTCAACTTTAACGCGTGTTTCCTAGCACCAGTGTACAATGGCATCTTTGCATCGATTCTCAACCTTTCAAGCATTTTAGGACAATCATTGAGTTCTATTTCTATCACATTGGCCATCTCTTCAACACAATCTAACTCATCTACATTTGTGTCAAAGTCATGTGACGCATAGTTACGGCCACTTCTAGTTGTGTCCCTTGTCTCTCAATGCTTATGCCAACACTTATAATTTTGGTCAATTTCATTAACCACTAAATGGTCTTCCAATTCTCCTGCAGTGACTTACCTTATAAGTCCACATCTTAAACAAGGGCACATAATGCTCTCAGTGCCTCCCTCATATTCAATGCCAACTTTAAACAATGTGGCTTACCCCTTCTAAATATTCCCTCGATCTTTGTTTTGCAGATATCCATTCCTTATCCATAATCATCCCAATCTATAGCAAATTGTTGCAAGAGATGTAATGAATAGTAGCTCAATCATCATAAGTGCAAAATAATAAATAAACTAACTACTAATTAACTCAATGCCTTACTCTTGAGCCACTTGATTAAAAACAATGGGGATCCTTAATAAAAATCCCTATTATTAAAAATAAATTTAATTGGGGCCTTACTATATTGCATTAAAAACTTGGGTGAAAACGATGGTTAGCCATAAAGTTTGGTGTATGATTGTTGATCATAAACTAATCATATTTGTTCTTTGCTATTAAAAATAAGGAAATTTAAAAGGATACAATTTTTATTTAAGAGTTGTTAGTACTCTTAAATGAAAATTCAGCAGTATAATGGCTTTAAATTGAGACTTTTCCAAGCACTTGGCCCTCTCTTCATACTTAATTTCATCCGTGTATAATCTAACCAAGCCTAATTCAACCCAACTCAATCACAACAACATCCATAATCTAAGGGCAAGCGAAAGAGCTAGAAATTACCTATTCAATACTATTTAAAGTTATAAATAAATACTAAAGTTGGGAAAATCATATGATATTCACACAAGTAAAGAGAGTCACAATTCTAGCTAGAACAAAAGATGTACCATTGCTCAACATCAATTTTTGTACAGATACATATATACACATAAAAAACCAATACAACTTGCTAAGATTATATATATATATATATCTTTAGTTTATATATATAGAGAGAGAGAGAGAGATTTATATATTCAATCTCCAACACATTAACCCAAAAATTAATTGAATCCTTAATTAATCAAAACCAAAACTATTCCCAACTCTAATCAAATTTTCTAACCTTATAACACCAAAATTTCTCCAATTTTAGACAACAATCCATCAACAACAGCAAATAATCAAAATTTTATTAGTTAAGCTCAAGACTTATATAATTTAAATTTATTTTCAACAAAAAAAGTGACAGATCAAATAATAATGTCATCCAAATTCAGAAAACACAAAAGATTGTTGTCAAGTGAGGAAAGAGAGCAGAGAATCACTAATCAAGAAGCAAACAACCTCACACGAGCACAATGGTGAAGCTCACAAACGAAGCCGATGACATTGGGATGAGAAGGGAGCTCATCTGACTAATACAGTGGATTTAGTGGGTTCTCAATGATACCTTGTGGTTCTCAAGTAGTTATGGTTATGGGTTCAAGCTCTTGGGCAGCAAAAATGGCAGGAGGTGAAGGAAGAAGAAGATGACCCAGAAGGCTTGCAGATTTGAAATAGAAAGAAGGGTTAGGGATTTTAAAGCAATACAGGATGGTTTTATAGAAATATTGGATATATACAGGGTGATTATAAATCAGAACCATCCTATATAAGTTATTATTTTTTAAAAAATTAATTTTTTACACTTAAGAACCATCCTATACATCTCCAAACACGATCTCCGCCTCCTTATATAGGATGGTTGTTGTATGCACGATTGTCCCATATAATGCGTCCTCTATAATCATTTTTGTAGTAGTATCGCATCATTAAGATATTCTATTAATTTTTAATTAAGTTATCTAAGAATATTATGTCAATACATGTAACGTATTAATGAGTTTTGAACATTCAACCTTACCAACATTCTATCTTATCTTTATCACTAGAGGTGGTGTGCAAATATGAAGTACAAATACTTGATAAAATTAAATTGGCTATTACGTTATTATTATAAATAATTTTAATGGATTTTGGTACAGGTAACATGTTTTTTGATACATTATGGTGCTTGCATATTCTATTGGATCGCGGATACATATCCTTGTGAAGAATATACTTGGATCGGTAATTTAGATCCACATTTCAAGGATAGAAGTATTGGATCGAGATATTCAGAATCAATATACTTCTCCATCACTACGGTGGTAACAGTTGGCTATGGTGATTTGCACCCTGTCAACCTACTGGAGAAGATATTTGGTAGCATTTATATGCTGTTCAATTTTGTGCTTGCGGTTTATTTGGCTACAAATATTCAAAAGCTTCTCTTTGATGAAGCTGATATCTCAAAACTTGTAAGTTTCATTTTTAATTAATATTTTCATATTTTTATTATAATATCTGCTCTTGAAATTTGAATTATCTTAAAAACTTATAAATTTTGTTACCTTTGATGAGCAGCCAAAATCAATTCAAAAGAGCATTTATTATGACAAGTTTTTCCTAACGGTTAAAAAAGCATATTTGTTCAATGGCGTTTCAAGAGGCATGCTGTTATCCTTGGTTAGTTGATGGTTGTTAATTGTTATTTCTATTAATAAGTTTAAAATTATTCATTGATGTTACATGATAACTTTTAATTTGATCAAATTAATGCATGTGCAGATGACCAAAATGCATATAGAGTACATACCATCTGGGGTGGATGTTATTATCCAAAATGAAATTCCCCAAGATGTGTATATAATAGTCTCAGGAGCAATTGCGGTTGTTAGTCAAGTCATGAGCAAGGAGAAAGTCATCAAGAGTCTACAACCAAGTGATATGTTCGGAGAAGTGTGTGGGTTGTGCCTCAAACCCCACACTTATACATATACAACCCAAAATGTCACGCAGCTCCTAAGGATCAAATGTAAAGACTTGAAGGAAGCAATAGAAATAAAGAGCATGGATAGAGTTAAGATGATAAAGAACTTTTTTCAGGTAATTATTACTTTAGTTTTGACATTTTATATTCTCACTTAAAGTTTGATTATTTAATCTATCATATATAGTCATACATTCCACTCTTTAGATTCATTTCTTCTTTTCTTTAATACCATCTCTCTTGTATATTGAGAAAATTCGTATTAGTTCGAACTGAAAATTCATATATGTACTTTTTTTTTTTTTTTGCTATGAAACTTGAAAATTCATATTGGTTTTTGAAAAACAAATGCAGGTGCAATTAGAGAATGTGAGCACACTTGAGGATAGTTCAAGTTCAAATGACCTAATCATGGTAGTGAACTTACTAAAGACTACAATCACAACTACCAGCTCTACCTTTCTTGACAGACTTTTAAAAGCAGGTCATATAGTATAAAACCATTACATGTTTTTTCTATATCACATTATAAATGATTTGTTGGTTTATCCTTTGTCCTTTTAGTTCTAACAAATTTTCTCTCAACTTATGCAATAGATATTTTGAATGCCGCACATGCAATATTTGAAAGTCAACCAGTAAGTTTACATGTTACTTCTTTCATTCTTTTTGTCACTTGTCCCTTTCACAATATGGCTATCTTTTTTTCCTGTAGCATCTTGTGGTCGAAATGTTTCATTTTATCTATCTTATTATAATATTGTGACTACAATATATCTCTTTCATTATTTTTTTTATCGGTTTCTACCTTAGCATCTTGTCATGCATATGTTCAAAATTTTGAGTTACCATTTAATTTTGATCTTTCAGCAGCATATTTTTATTTTGCACAATGAATCATCTCTAAATAATACACAAAGAAATATGTCTTCACTCACTACTGCACCTTTCAATATTTCGTCCCTTGCAAATTACATAACTTCCAATTTTATTGTGATAAACCCCTATATTTTTAGGATGGTGCGCAAAATTAAAGAAAGTATAGGTAATATGTTTTCTCAAACTTAAACAGTTATTTATGTATATTTTATTTGCCATCATGATAAACATTAATACAACTGAAGCCTTCAATTTTACAGATATGGTCTTAAATATTTACATTAAGACCATGCTTCAAGATGATGATAGAGACGTGGTTTCACAGAGCATGATTTCTATTATGGGATATGAAAATGTAATTTTCTTATTTTCCTTTTCTCTACATAATTATTTTTAATAAAAGTGCTTATTTGGAGAAATTTACTTACTTTGTCAAATGTTATATATTTTTGTTTCTTAGGGAGTGATTTCCTTATTATTCAAGGAGTTATTATCGGCTGAGGCAACAACTAGAATGAATGCTGTGTATTGTTTAGGAGTATTGTGCAGGGGAGGTGATTTAGATATGGAGTATCCTTTTAATTTATCTATCACACTTTTCACTGCTTTAGACTCGAAATATGATTTAGCCCTTGAAATATATGCATGAATGATGATTTAGTCTTGTCTGCTGTGATAAAGCTTTAGATTAGCACTTTAGCCTGTCAAAGTCCTATTTAAAGGGTTAATTGTCTCAACTCATATTATTAGGTATTGTTGAGTGTCTGACTATTTATAAGTTCAAGATATTGGTTAGTATTTCTTTATATAATGTTAGATACTACTCCAAAATATTGTATCACCTTCTTCCTTTGCTTAGAGAGTCCGAGCAAAGTGATTCAGTAAGGGCTAATGCAGTTTCTGTAGTGGCAGATATAATGTGGAAGTACTTTGATTGCATTCCATTAAAACAGGTAACTTCCAGTCTGGTTTATAAGCTACATCACATTTCATTAAATCAACATTTTTTTAGAAATAAAATGGACAAGTAAATTTATTGTACTTCTGATTTTCCATTACTTGTTTGGAAATTTTATTTATGTTAACTTCTATGTAAACTTTAATTTGATACATTTAGTTTGTTTACTTTTCTAAATTGCTTATGAGTTCTTCCTAAAAGAACAAAATAAGGGAACCATGGGAGTCTTTGTTATCAATTGATGTACTTGTAATCTTGTATCACCATTGATGTACTAGGCAATTGTTTCTTTTAAGAATGTTTAAATTTCTTTCTTTTCTTACTGTTTTATCGAAATGGTTTCATTCTCCTACAATTCTTACCTAACCATTTATTTTTGAAAAATATATTTCAGATGCTCAACCCACTCCCTCAGTTGTTGGATATATTTGCTCAATTTTTACTTTCACCTACTGAGGCCGAAGAAATCAAACAGATTGTAGTCAAAGCATTGGAACGGCTGAGTTGCTCCCTCCCTCCTGATGAAATTGAAAGCCTTTTGGGCAATCTCCCTATCATTGAGAAAAATGAATTAATGGATCACATCATACTGCGTATTGAACAAGTGAATAGATCATACATGTGGTGCATCAACGTTGGGTGTTGATTTAATTACTCTCCATATTTTGATGGCTATTATTTGTATCTTATATTGTGGTTTGAGTTTGACTAAATAGAACAATTTGATATTAATCAATAAAAATTTACTTGGATTTGTTGAGGTGAAGCTTGACTATTGTACTCCATATTGATAATTCTCTTAGCTTCTCTACTAAACAAGTCATATCTGCCATAGTAGCAGTGCCTAGCACTTACACTAAATTGATCTGGTCTTCATTGATTGACTTCATAGTCCTAGACTGTCTACCAGTAGAATCTTGAGCAATCTTGACTCCCAGTGTCTTCCGCCAGAATTGAACCTCATTCCCTTTAATATATGATAAAAAGTGACAGTCATACTCCTCCCATCCCATCCACGAATAATGAAACAAAGGGAAGAGGAAGAAAGAGAACACTTAGCTTGACCAGCAAAATTAGAAACAAAAAGACACACCACACAAAATTTAGCCAAAAGCATAAAACAAACAACAAATCAAAATCCAAAATCAAGTAGGAAACCAAGGCACAATAAAAGGAGACACGAAAATCACAAGTTTCGAAAGGATGAGGTGAAGAGGCTCCTTCAAATACAAGGTAGTGAAAACTAGACCAATAATTGAATCAGTTAAGACCACGAGTCACGGTTTAGTGGTTCAATTGGAGGTCAGCCCTGAGTCAAACCAGCCTTGATTAAAATAATTTAATTTAATTTAATTTATATATACTCAAGTATTCATATTTATACATAAAAATGAATATTTAAATAAAACCATTAATTCTCATATAAATGTAACAATCATCCATAAAATATTATTCATATCACCATAATCACAATATTAAGTCTTATAATTTAGCTAGAATAACCTAACAAAAATTTAATATAAAATTATAATATTATTTTAAAAATCATGGTAATAAAATAAAAAAATAAATAGTAGCACAAAAAGAAATAATTTAGCTGCGTTTTCTATGTATGATGATGAGACACTTATTTGCTTATTTCATATATGCTTGCAAATCTATCTACTCTATTTTTTTCACACTAGAAATTTTGTTTCTTGACTCTAACGATTCTTCATCCTTATTCCAGTCAAATGAACATGTTTAGATGTTTATTGGTTGATATAAATGCTTTATATATGGCTGTACATGTTCCCCATGCATTCTATATGCGATAGATAGTGTCAAAACTTCCAATTGTAAACAAAAATGAAAAATGGGTGTTTGAAAATAGGGTTTTTTAGCCAAATGGATGGCATAAACGAGTAGAGATAACAAAATGAAGAAAATGACACTAAAAACACTTGAAATGGAGATCGAATGAAGGAGATATGTTTGGGTTCGATGGACCCAACCTGCTAAAGGAACTGGTTCAAATAGACCAAACTGGAGGTATAGGGCAATGTAAAATGAAGGCATTTCAACCCCCAACCAAAAAAAAAAAAAATATTAATTTTGGTTTCGGTCTGATGAGCCCATATCCAATTAAAAAGAAAGAGGGGTTTTTAGGTTGCGAGCCCAATAGCTCATAATATTTTACAAAACAAAAAAGATAAGTTTGGACCGGGTTAAAGGACCTAATCTAGATGGTCCTTAGATTAGGTTTGACCAAAGTTGACCTAGTCAACAAAATTTTAAAAATAATTTTTTTGAATTTAAATGAAAGTAATGACAATAATAATAAAAGGCCATGTGGCATATGGGTGGAAGGCTTAAATGACATGTGGAGGATCCCACCTAAAGGAGAATGGCTAGAGGAGCACAACGGGTAGACACATGTCACTAATGGAAGTCGGGAAGGTAGCGTATGGAATACATGTGCCGATGCCGAGAGTGGCTTCGCTAGATTTTTTTTTTCTCACAGAATTTATTGTGCAGTGATATTCCAAGGGTGCGTGGGACCTCCAACTGAAATGCAGTTTGTCTTAAAAAATTTCTAAATTTGAGATCTTTATTTTGATATGTTATTAGCTTATATTTGAGGCAAAATTGGAATTTATTTTTAAGCTATTCAGTGCATTTTATAAGTTTAATCACTTTAAAAATTCTTAATTTTTTTTCGTTTACAAAAATATGAAGTAAGAGGCTTCTAGCAGTACTGATAACTCAAAAAATTAAGCAAAGTGAGAAGTTTCAATCATGCCTCAGAATTCAAAATAAGGGCCCCTATCACAAGCGAAAATGGGTTTTTGCTTCCTCTTTTCTTTGTTTTTTCCCCTTTAAATTAGCCAAGGGCAAATGGGTCTTTTTAGTTTTAATATTATTTACCCCTAAGGACCATGGGACTTCATAGTAATTTGGCTTATTCGTGGGACCTCGGAGTATTTAAGTTTGATGTGTGGGACCTCATTGTAATTTTCCCAAAAAAGTATTCTAATAGTTGCAAATTACAAGAAACCGAAATTATGATATGAAACTAAATACCGCAAATGAAGTGGGTAGTATTTACCTTCAATCCCACTGAAAAATCTGATTTTGCTTTGCTATCATAATTAATACAAAAATCATTGCTATGTCCTAAGTATAAAAAAAATCTTAACTAGATGGAGAAAATAATTTCTTAACTCAAAGTCTTAGAAGGTAATGGATAACGCAAATGATTTATGAGGAAAACATGTAAAATAAGCCGGCTACAGTTCATGCTATGAGACTAACCATCTAACCTAAGGCTTCCACTGATGCTACCCGGACCTAAATCCCAACAAGTTAAAGAAGCAAAAGACAAATATGGATCAAATGAACATAATTAGACAAGCATGACAAAATGTCTGAAATTCTTGTTTGTATGCAATAAGCATATTGCATGGGTATTCATAGATACTAGAGAGGAAGCTACTCAAGGAGGCAAGCATATTAGGGACTTTAAAAAAAATAGCTAGTAAACACATGTGCCAATTTAAATTATTTCTAACTCCCCACAAGTTGGTGAGTGATTAACTTCCCCATCAAGCTTGATGATTAAATCACAAAATATGACATTCAATAATACATTGATTGAATACACATACAAGTTGGCCACCAAACAAATTTAAATACATCTACAAGTTGGTCACAAAAAGAAACGAAAGGAGAACAAGTTATACATTTTTTCTTTTGATCAAGTGTTAATACACTTCAATATGCTTATTACAGTCATGTTTGTACCAGATTATCAGCGTTGTTTATAGTGGATTTATTATGAAAATGAAACTTCATTGAACCATGCCCATTTATGTTCAAATCTTCCAAGATTATCATTAGCCATCATAATTCACATACCCTGAGTGGCATAACTCTGAATTCAACCTATACACTAGAAATTAGGGCCTTATTCAGTGTTTTACTTCTCAAAGAGACTATTTCCCTTTGCAAAGTGTTGTATCTTGATATTGGTCTCCTATGTATATCCCACATGGTTTGTATTTCCGTAGGCTTTGAGAGTGAATCATTTCCCTCTCTTGAACAAGATTCTTTTTTGTAGTGTACTCATCAAGTGTCGATCTTGAAACCTTTAAGGAAGAAATAAATAATAACCACACAATGCACTTATTTATTTTAATATTACACATATCTTGAGCTCCCTGGTCTAGTTATTTAGTCCATTATAATAAATATTACCACAGTGGGTTCCACCTTTACATTGCTCTCTTAAAATTGTTTGTCTTAATAGATATTGTCATAGCCCAGTACTAATGGTATGACCAACATGGAATATGAGTAATATGAGATAAACTCACATTCCATTAGCCTTAATTATCCAAATATTAAGCTGTAATAGTGATAGATAAATTATAATGATCAATAAATCATATCTATATATATTTATATATTTATATATAATTATAAAATTTGTAAAGTCTTAAACCTTTGGTAGAAAGTTCAACAAAGTCTCCCATGTAATTAAGACTTCCCAAATTTTTACAGTTAATAGACTCATCAACCAATCCAAAAAAGGAGCTTAGCTCCACACCAATAGATTACAAGATAACAAAATAGGATCTGAACCTAACTACAATTATGGAGCACTAATTATCATTGTATAATCTAATGAATATTTACATTAAAATAAATGATTGAAGCATACTTCTACTGTCCGAAAAGCAATAGAGCCCTTCAATGAACAGCAAGAGGTGCAGAGTCAACTACATTATCTAAGATCGAAAAAAAATTTGGTGGGTAGCATCCCAATAAAAATTATAGTTAAAACATGTAAAAGTAATAATTAATAAAATTTAATTTACAATAAATTGATGAAATATTAAAACTCATATTTTATCTAACAATAAATGATAAAGTTTCTCAACAATATAACCATGAAATAAACTAATAATCAGAATTGAGTTCTTGTAGAAGAAGCACAGGAACTAGTAATGTATACCAATTAGGGTAAAAAACATAATTTGATTAAGCCATTAATTGAAATGTCCTTAAATAACTGTCATAACAAGAAAATGATGCAAAAGGGACGAACTGATCAGGAAATGAAGAAAATGAGATAATCATTTCAAATCCATAGCAGAAAGACAAAATAGTTGGTATCTAAGAGTACTCTTAAAATTCTACCAAACCTCAAAAAATGAATGTGTTTACAACTAGTGTCATGTTAACATAAACCATGTGTACTAGGTAAAAAATGGCTATTATGAGCGAGGACTATAGTTAAACAAATCCAAGTTAGCGATCAACAATTTTAAACAGCCAAATTGCAGGTTTCATAGTGTAAACTATTTGATAGCAACAAGCATAATTAAGGCTTTGATAGAATTCATAGAATGTTGTCATAAATATCTGACAAAAAGTGAACCTAAGTTATATATATCACAACCCATGCCATTCAAGCAGCAATTACCAAGTTTTCCTCTGTGAAAATAGAGACCTTAGACTTTAGTGGTATAATTTCAGAGATAGAAATCTTTGATAGCTTGGCCATAAAAGATTTATCGACCTCTCTTTTGTCAAGCGCTCAAGCTCCATATGCCATCGCTTGAAAAATTTCCTCCAAGTTTACGAATCGCTGAAACATACAAATTCTAACCCAAAGGGAATTATTAACATTACCTTCTTTAACTTCTCGTTCATCATCAATTTCAATGAAATGTCAATCAAAAGTAACCTATGTCCTCCTTGGGATTTCGTCGTGCAGCACTCGAGAACTAGGAGTGGATTCCTGAAAATGCGATTGCATAAGATTCAAGGTTCAACGGAATACAGTGACAAATTAAACAAATAGTAGTTTTAGATAGAAATAATCAGAGGACAACAATGTCTTTGAGAGAGGCCATGGAGGCAACTCAGAAGACAGAAGAATCATCAACCAGCAATGACACCAGAACCAGAACGGTCTCTGCAACGGAGTGAAACAGATAAAATACTAGCGAGGTATTTAACGAGTAGAAAGTAATATTTGAGCAGAAAGAAATACTAGAAGAGTCTGAGGATGCCATGAAAAATTGCATGATAATCATACTAGAGAAAGAGAGAAGGGCGGGCAACGTACATAAAGTAGATAAGAATGGAGGTGAAGAGCAACTGTCTTTTATTTTGAAGCAATTACAGTAATAAATTCAACCATCAATGAATGATAAATCAATCAAAAAAATTAGAAAAGAGTTTAATGAAAGGGAAAATCACAATGAAGGACCTCTACCAAAAAGATCAAATGATTTTGAATCTACTCTACAAAACCAAGAAATCAAATTGTAATAAATTTTAGTGTAAAAAGACCAAACTATCCATCCTTTAAAAAAAAACTCTTCACCATCACTAGCCACCAAAGCTCTAGCACCAATGGCTGGACCAGCCATAGAGCTTTGGCACAAGTTGCCAAACCACGCGCTAGAGCTCCGGCACAAATTAATTAAATTTTTTTAAGGTGATCAAGGGGTATTTGAACCCACATCTATTTAGCCACCAAAAGGATAGTTAGCCACTAGGCTAACAATTCTATAGATAATGCAAATTTCTATATATATTTTACTTTGCTTTTACTTTCCATACTAATATTTGTCAGGAACTTAATGATAACTTGTCATTTCTCAAATGACTTCTTGTTAAATTATAAATGAGACTTATTGAAAAATTTAATAAGCACTTATTTTTATAAATGTTTAATTACTTTTATTACCAAGAATGACAAGTTCCCATTAGTAATTTAGCAAGTAACTATTTGTGAAATGACAAGTTTTTACTAGCTTTGAAATTTTTTTTGATAATTTGACAAATAAGTCTTCATTAATAATTTAAAAATTAACTATTTGTGAATTGATAAGTCTCGTTACTGGTTTTAAAAATTTTTCCTAATAATTTGATAAGTAAATTTTAGTAAAATAATCAGTTCATGTAAGCTTTTAACACACAAGCTTTTAGTAATAAAAATAAGTAAACATTTATAAAAACTACTCCATATTAAATTTATTTAACAAGTCCCTATTGATAATTTAGCAAGTAAATATTTGTAAAATAACAAGCCTTGTTACTAGCTTTAAAAATTTCTCTCGATAATTTGACAAGTAAATTTTATCAAAATAACAAGTTCACATAAACTTTTGACATAAAATTTTCATAATAAAAACAATTAAATATTATAAAAATTAGTGCATATTAAATTTTTTAACAAGTCCCATTAGTAATTTAATAAGTAGTCATTTGTAAAATCACAAGTAACTATTAAGCTCTTGTCAAATATTAGTATGGAAAATGAAAACAAAGTAAAATATATGTATATAAAAATTTTCATTGCTCATTTAACAAGTTCACAAATGTTCATTGTTAAATAAATTTAATATGGAGTGGTTTTTATAAATATTTACTTATTTTTATTACCAAAAGCTTATATGAACTTGTTATTTTACTAAAATTTACTTGCTAAATTATTAGGAGAAATTCTTGATGCTAGTAAGGGACATATTATTTTAAAAATAAATACTTATTAAATTATTAATGGAGACTTATCAAAAGAAATTTTAAAAGCTAGTAACGGGACCTATCATTTCATAAATGATTACTTGTTAATTATCAATGGGAACTTGTTAAAGAAATTTAATGCAGAGTGATTTTTATAAATGTTTATTTATTTTTATTACTAAAATTATACATGTCAAAAGTTTATATAAACTTGTTATTTTGCTAAAATTTACTTGTACAATTATCAAGAGAAATTTTTAAAGCTAGTAACGAGGCTTGTCATTTTATAAATGGTTACTTATTAAATTATTAATAAGGTCTTGTTAAAGAAGGTTAATATGGAGTAGCTTTTATAAATATTTACTCATTTTTATTACCAAAATCTTAAATGTCAAAAGCTTTTATGAACTTGTTATTTTACTAAAATTTACTTATCAAATTATTAGGAGAAATTTTCAAAACCTGTAACAAGACTTATTATTTTACAAATAGTTACTTATTAAGTTATTAATGGGGACTTATTTGTCAAATTATCAAGAGAAATTTTTAAAACTTATAATGAAACTTGTCATTTAACAAATGATTACTTGTTAAATTAAGTAAAAATTTATGAAAACTAGTACATATTAATTTTTTTTTTAACAATTCCCATTCTTAATTTAACAAGTAGTCATTTACAAAATAAAAAGTAACTATTAAGCTCCTGATGAATGTTGGTAAGAAAAGTGAAAATAAAGTAAAATATATATAAATATTTGTATTATATAATTAAAAGGAATTGTTAGCCTAGTAACTAGCTATCCTTAAAAAAATTTAATTTGTACCCCTTACCGATTCAGTGATCGGAGTCAAAGCTTTGGCAAGCAGTCTGGCCACCTGTGACAAATCTTTGATGGCTTGTCCAGCAGGGTGGTTTGGTCACCGATGCTAGAGCTCCAACAGTCAGCTCCAATTGATTATCGTTAATTGTTAATCAACTATTAAAATATGTAAAAGTTATTGTTCAAAATTTTAATTCATTCAATAAAAGTAATGGCATGAGTCGCTTTAATTTGAAGCTAATGGGAAAAATATGTTTAGAAAAATAATATGCGACATTTTCATTCATGCAATAATATTCCCGTTGTCTAATAATATTTTTTAAATTCAAGTATATTAATAAAGTTCATTAAACTCAACTTATAAATTTTATTTTTAAAAATAAAAATATAATTTTTTGAAAAATACATTTCTTTCCTTTTTGGTCAAATAAAAATGCATTTCATTTAACATATTTTTATTCATGAACTATTAAATAGAGAGATGGAATATAATAAGAAATGGGAGGCAATATCGGAACAAATATAATTAATAAAATATTATTTTTATCAAAGAGTCATATATTTTGATATAGTACTAAAAATGTACTTCTATTATTGAAAAATATAATGCATTTCTTCCAAAATTATGTGTTCACAAATGTAAAGCATTTTTAATTTTTTGTATATATAACTAATTATTTTTTAAAAAAATTCTTAATAAATAAATCACTTAACCCTTTATTTTGAAGTGAAACACTTTATTAAATGAGGATAAATATAGAAAGATAATGTCAATGTAAAAACAATAAACTAACTTATTAGGAATGTGATTTGGTTAAAAATGTTTTGCTTCTTGTTATGTGACATACTCATAGTTTTATAATATTTGATTTCATCTTTTAAATAACTACAAAATTCTCCGTGATATGCATGGGGTTAAAGAAAAATTTATTTTATTTGTTTGTCTCTAAAACCTGTTGAATTTGCATTTGGCTCTTGTCAGGCAATGGGTTGAAAGAAAATTAAAGAAAGAGAATATAATAGAAGGGGCAATATTAAAAAAATCATTAATAAAACTTTATTTTTGTCAAAGTATTTTATATTTTAATATGGTAAATCTTTTCCAAAATGTCTTTTAGAATGGGGCTCGAATGAGTATTTCATACTTTACATGTGAGTTTTTATGTTATAGTTATAGAAAATATAACAAAATATTAAATAATTTTTGGAAAAATTACATATAGGCCTATAGATTAGACTTATTACAAATAAGCCTTGCAAAATTTAGAAACCACAGCTAGGTCCCTTGAGACCTAAATGTAATTTGAAATTTGGTTGTAAAGACAATAATACCACAATAAAGCATACATTATATCAATCAAATAATTAGTTTACAACTACTTCATCAACAATTTACAACTATAATTTTAACTTGTTACATTTGTAATTCAACATATCTAATAGTTAAACAATTATGCATTATTAACAAAGTTTAACATTAATTGTTTACAACTACTTCACCAATAATTTACAGCTATAATTTATTTTTTTACAATTGTAGCTTCACATATTCAATAGTTAATTAACTATTGAATATGTGAAGCTCCAGTTGTAAAAAGTTGAAATTATAGCTATAAATTACTGACAAGTAATTGTAAATTATTTGAATGATCTAATGTATGTATGTTTAATAGGGGTATTATTGTCTTTTTACTCTAATTTCAAATTACACTCAAATTTGAAGGGACTTCATTGTGGTTTTGTAAATTTTGCAGGATTTATTTGTAAGGAAGTGAGATCCACAAGATCTATATATAAGTTTCTCATAATTTTTTGTACTGTAGAAAGAACGGTACTTTTACTATATATAGAACAGTATTTTGAACAGAAATTACAAAGATAAGATTTTTTAAGACATTGTTTGGTTTAAAGAGAGAAAAAGGATTTTACTACCTCTCCTTTATCTAATTTGGAAAAGCTTGGATGACAAAATAAATAATAAATAAAATAAAATAAAAATATGCCAATATATGTATAAACACATGCACGTGCACACACACACATATGTTATATAATTATTCTGAGCGAACCAATTCAATTAAAATTTTAAAATCTGATAAGTGTCGATAAAAAACAAATAGTGAGCTACACTTGCGCTTAATCAATCAAAATAAACACTTTGAATTTATATATAATCAATTATATTGATCTAACTTTTGTTCCATGAAATTAAAATTGGTTGGTGTGCTTTTAAGTTAGATATTGCATAAGCTTATCACAAAGTTTCTTGGGATTTCCTCGAACGAATTATGAAGAAAATGAATTTTCCAACCCATTGGATTCAATTGATCTTTCAATGTATTAGCACTATTTCTTACCGAGTGATTATCAAATGGTTCTCCTTCTCATTGTTTCATTCGTGGTCATGGAATTCGTCAAGGAGATCCATTATCTCTCTATTTGTTCATTCTCTGCGCTAATATTTTTTCTTTGATGATTCACCAAGCTGATAAATGGAGATTTTATCCCACTTATTTCTCCATTGTCCTTTTTCAAAGGCTTCTTGGCTTGGTAGTCTGTTGAACCTCCGACTTGACTGTCACCCAAATTCATCATTTCATCAATGGTTGTGTTTTTGGTTTGATCAATATTTATTGAATATTTTCAATATAAATGTTTCTCATATATTACCTTTCTGTTGGATACAAGATGGTATTATTTCAATGATATACGTTCCTAATCCAACTTTTAACCATTAATCCATATTTCATTATGTTGGCTTTTTTATCATCCATGAGTAAATTAAATGATAACAAGTTATAGTTTTAACATGCCAGTCCACATCATGTTGTTACAAAACAATGTTAAATAAGCAAAATGCAGCATTTTTATTGAATTGACAAGTAGCATAACTAAAACAAGTCCACCCAAGCTTCTGTTTGATTAAAACTTAGCTTACTTTAAAATAACAAGTTGAGTTAGTATTTTAATAATAAGTGAAACACTAGTTATGATTTAAAGAAGTTATATTCATATTATAAGAAAGAAGTAGTTTCACATTTAGTTTATTACATATATTATTTTTTTGCATTATATAACTACAAGAGGCTTTATGTGGTGGCTTCGTAGTCAAATCATATTTTTATATAATTTTTATATAAAATTAAAAAGAATGGAAATATGTTTATAAGTGTAAAGCTGGAACGGAACAAAATCATATGCCGAGTGGCGTAATGTGAAAGTGCTTCGTGATAAGAATCACTTATGAAAAGGACCGGAGCGAGAAATTATTATTACTAGGTAGCTGGCACTTACTTGAAGCAAATTAATTGTGATCAGATCATGCACATTGCTGACATTGCAATTACATATAGCCATAGGTTATTAGAGACAGAGAGATGCGAATACGATGGGGTTAGTGTCCAGATCGTGTATACAGGACAAAATGTTATGGCCAATTGCCAAGGTAAAGGCCTCGCTTGATTTCTCTGTTGCAGGTACAACTCTCTTTGTCTCATCCCTCCAATTATGTTTCCATTTTCTGCTGCCAGGCGTCTCGCTTTCTGTCTCTCTCTATTCCTCTCTCATTCTGACAGTACCTTTTTCGTGGTTCCTGGGATTGGCCGTCACTTTTTCATGTCCTTTTTGCCTTTGGGGCTTTAGCCTCAGCAGGTTCAAGCTTTGGACGCTGTATACTTCTTCAAGAGATGGGGTCACTTGTGACGGAGACTGTGAATCCGACCACTTGTTTCTGAGTTATCAGGTGTCGCTTGCGTTGCTCCATTCATCGGACATTCAGCTGCTCGGTGGCATAACTGAAGGTGCCAAGGAGAGGCAATACATAGACCCTTATAATAAATACAATATAAAAAATGTTTAAAAATTAATTTAAAAATGAATGTCAAAGATCAATTTAAAATTGAAATGAAATGTTAGGATTGCTCCCAACATGATGAGCACTCGGCGCCGAATGCGAACGGCCGAACGCGTTGCAAACTGCCTCCATACCATTTTATTTTGGATTTTTTCTCTTGATTGAAAATTTAAGGTCCAGTTCAGCTTGCTATCAAAATATTAATACACAAGGTCAAACATTAATCTCAAATTGGAGACAGAAAGATAAAGGAAAGAAAGGTTATAATGGAATTTAAAAGGAAAAAATAACAATTAAATATTTTCATAACGGATAAATGACAAAACGTGAGATAATTATTTTAATGTTTTTAGGGAGATACTCCATTTAAAATTATAAGGAATTTTTAAATAAATCTTACATTTTAATAAAGTAGTTACTTATCTTTAAACTAACACTATCTTTCCATATTTATTCCTATGTCATAGGTTATTTCATTCTAAGATAGATATAAACTAATTTAGTCATTAGAGGTAATTTAAAAAAAAAAAAGTTAATGATTACACCTTAAAATATTATAAATGCTTTATATTTTTTAATATTTAATTTCTCAAAAAATACTTTATATTTTTTAATAGAAAGAGTAACTGTCATTTTTTATTTTTATAAAATTACATTTATGATTCAATAAAATAATAAAAAGTGTTGTTGTTAAAATATAAACTAAAATTGGTACTAACAAAGATAAAGTTATTGATATAAAGAAAGCGTAGTTATTATTGCATCAAATAACTGTGTTGTTATGTTATACATAACTCACTGCTCATTCATAGTCATGTTTCCCTGTGTGGGTCCCATTCAATGTTACCATTTTTAGGGACACCTTGCATGGTCAAATATGGTGGTTTTTATAACATGTCAGAAAGTTTCTTGATCAGCTTATTTATTCATCATCTTTTTAAAAAAATAAATATGAAGAATAAATAAAAATTTTATGTTTTAGATATATTTTTGTATAGTTCTTTATAATTAAATATATCTATATATATATAAGTACCTTATAATTAACTAACTCATTGAAATAAAAGCACCTTATAAGGAAGTAATCATTAATTAAGATAGTAATAATGTTTTCAATTTATTATATCGAAGTCTTATTTATAAAACCAAAGAGAAAAAATTTTGAATCATATTTATAAATTATATCATTAAATTTTTATCATAAACTTTTTCATTTATTCCCTCATTAAATACTGGCAAAAAGCACATCATATATATATATATATAACAGGAATAATTCTCACCGTAACATTCAAACTCATGCCCCCTGATACTGATGGAGTCTATATATAAATGTAAGATAAAAACACTAATGCAGAAGCAGTACATAATTAACCAAAGCAAGAGAGTCACAAGGACCATCAAAGTAAAACAACACTGAAAACAAAAAAGAAATATAAACATTCAAAGCCAATTTCCTACGAATTAAAAATGAGAGGACTAAACTAGGATCAAATCATACGTATTGACTTGTTTCAAACCTAGCTTGCCTTTGTATCTAAAAAAAAAACAAAAAGAAATATCATGCACATTGACACTACACAGACTGTTTGTATTACTTATTAGAGGGATACAAATACGAGTTAGTGTACAAACTCTAAATAGGACTGAAAGAATGTGATATCATAACTATCGCCTGAATGGCTGGACGTTTAAGTTTGCCTTTGAGTCCACATCACATCAAGCAGGCAATTACGTCCAATCATATCACAGCTTTGAGTCATTTTCGCAATTCCATTACACTAATTATTAATTAAATGAAATTGAAAAGTATTAATTTTAAATTGACTAAAAACAGAAAGCAAAAATTGAATAATTCACGTAGTTGGGTTAGTCCAAATAAATATGAAAACCCGAGATACTTAATTTAGATTTAACTATAAAATTTTTTCTCATAAATTCAAATATTTCAAGTTTGATCTAAATAAATTCAGCTCACAGAAATTAGTCTTATTTTTAATTTTTGTAAAAATATTAAATTTCCTTTAACTAAAATTATTAAACTTACCTTAAATCTTAAAGTCAAACATAATATCCAAATAAATTAATTGAATATGTGGGTATTTTTTATAATAATTTATCACTTTTATCAAGTTCTATAAGGTGTTTTATATTGAAGACTAAACAAAATTTTTAAAAAGTGTCTTTTATTAGATGTTGGAGGAAGTATAATAGTTTATATAATTTTTAAGTATATAATTTTATATACATTATAAAGTCCGATGCTTATGTAATGAGAATCACATTTTTTTTTTAATAATCGCTTTTTTGATTTGTCTGAAGGCGTACATATAGGCTGAGTTACTTTCACAGTGCATTACACTAGCTATTACTAAGGGATAGAGGCTTTAGTTGGAATCCATGGCAGAGAAAAAGGAAGAAAACTTGTTCTTTTTCTCAAAAAAGCAGGCCTATTTATGTATTTTTCAGAAAAATGCTTGTGAAGGTTAAAGATTGAAGGAAATAATTAATATTGTGTTTGAAAACCTTGTTTCCTTTATTCTTTTCTATTTTGTTTCTAACCACACCTAGCTGGTCCTTGAATTTACAAGCTAATTAAGCTTAGTTTATACAGAGGTGATCTTGGACTAAAATTTCATATTCATGTTTCCCTATGTGTGGCGGCATTTGATGTACAAAATTAAATGCTCATGATTTTTAAGGACTCCTTGCATAGTCAAATAAGTTGGTTTTTAGAACATGTCAGAAAATTAAAGCATTTTCTCTACCAGCTTATTGTAGCGAATTTCATATATTTTTAGGCCAAAAAACCGGCATGACTTTTTTTAAATTTTTTAAAAAATTCTAATTATAGTAATAGACATCTCTTAAAATGTACTACCTCAATTAAATATCTAAAATATAATAATAACGTCTGAAGTATAATTAAAATACAGTCTCTAGAACATAATATAAACCATACAAGTCCAAATTGTTGATTATCTAAAATGTAAATATTTTTAGTCATTATTATCATCAATCTTTATTAAAAAAAATCAAAGATTAGACACTTGAGAAGGTGGTCTACTTGGAGGAGGTGATGCTATTTCAACAATCTTACAGACTTCTTTGTCATCGTCTAGAAGAAATATATTACAAATTGTGCTGTTCTAAAATATTAATCCAAAATTTTAAGTAAATTAACAAATAAAATTATAAAAAATTATAAAGATTTAAAGGCTAGCATGAACTTGAATCTGTTTTGTACAAGGCTTATAAGGGCAGGGCCTAAAAGCCCTTTTATATCAAGATTAATTTCCTATTTTTTAAGCTCAACTCTCACAAAAAACAAGGTATAAAGTGTAGTCTATTGGGTTCGAATGTTCGATTCTTATTGACTGCTTTAGCTATGAGGGTCAATAATAAGGCTTCAGCTATCAATAAAATTTGGAGAAAGGGTGATGAATTTATTTTCTTAAATCAAATTTGAGTTCCATTAATGGCTCATGATTTTATTGCCACATGTCTGAAAATACATACATAGCAAAAATCATACAAATTTGATAAATTTGTCAATAAACATAAATAACCAATTATGTGAGGTTTTTAATCTCAAGCATTCTGACTAATAGCTAATGACATTGTAATGTTAGACAATAAGGCTTTGTAAGCACATCAAGCTTACCATATGCTTAATTTAAGACAATAAACTAAGAAATCAAGTGTTTATTAGACATAAAATGAATGTTCACATATTAAAGAACCATAGCGTGTGCAACTTTGAGTCTCTATGGGCATTAAGATTAATCATCATGTGACCCTGAGTGACGATAAATGGTGACTGGATATATATATATATATATATTTCCTTTTCCTGTCGTTTTCCAGCTACATTTGTTTCTTCTTTTTTAATTTTTTTTCCCCTAACAATAAGAAGAAAGGACTGAAAATATAAACGAGAGAAATAGACAGAGATGTTAAAAAAAGAGAGAGAGAGGATTAGAGGCCCTGGCGGACCTACATTGACTCTAGGGTGGGCAAAAGCCCCCCTCAAATTTTCTAAAAAGCATGGAAGTAGTATTAATATATGAGTCGTTGCCCCTTGCCATCCCTTAGTTTTTCACCCGCTGAACACGTTCAGTTGAGACTTGAGAGAGTTAAGAAAGAAACAGAGAAAGAGAAGGCAACAATATTGTTTGAAATTGTATTTGATGAGAGTGACAACAACCATGATAATATATATCTAACTGACTCGAATAGGAAGAACATGAAAGGGAAATGGTGGCAGTTGAAGAAGGATGGACCATATGATCTCATCAATTGGTATAATAGCATAACGTAGGTGGTTAATGACAATATTCAGTTCATGTATATCATTTCAATGATGGTTTTATACTAGTTTAGTATGGTTGATCTAACTAGGTGGAGAGGGATAAGCATTTTTTTTTTTTCTAAATTAAAGAACCCTCCCTTGTTTAGCTCTGTTTCCATGACAGAAAACAGAGGTGAACATTTGGGGAAAAAAACCTACCATATGTGGCCACATAAACAAAGAGGGTGTTACCGAGAAATCTTGTAGGTGTTGTAGAAATAAAGAGATTCATGATTGAAGTTGATACATCTTCTTCTTTCGTTGAAAGATGCAGTTTGGCAAAGGTGGGTATGATGCTCAAAGTAGGAATAGGAAAAGGCAATGAGCAAACCATCAAATAAAATATTATACTATTTTAAAATCTTTATAAATCATTTCCTTTATTCTTTACTTCAGCAAATTAAAAACGAATAATAAAATATATTAGGATAATTTATCATGTATACTTTTGTTCCATAAAATCATTCATTTTTATGCATCTTTGTTTAAAATATGTTTTTAAATTTATGATCTTCTTAATTGTTTTTATTCATTCAAATTATTTTTTCATGTTAAGACAAGATTTTGAATTGGTAGACTGCAAATCTTATGAATATTTAATAGAATAATGAAATTATTTTCAAAAAAATATCAATAAAGAAAAATAACAAACTTTTACTTGAAAGACAAAATTTTTTAAAATAGTAAATTAAGATAAATTTAAACGAGTAATTTTTTTTATCGAACCAAATTATTAAATTTTATGTAGTTCTTCTAATAAAAAAATTATGTAATTATATGCAATGTCTTTTATTATTTTTATAAAAAATACACTAATTTAGTGGAGGAAGCAAGTGAGAGATCAGACACACGAGAACGTGCAAAAAGGAGTGATACGATGTGATATACCAATTTAACAGAACATTTGCAGAGTAGCATTGCTATGTTTTCTTTCTTTTTCTCCCCTCAACATTAGTGGCGGCAGAGCCAAGCTCCTTCGCTCATTTTGCCTTTCGCAGAGCCTTCCATGAAATCCCTTTTCAATGATTCTCCCTCCAACGTTCACCTTTTCAGCTATACAGTACAATGGAATAAAATAATAGAGTTTAGTTTTGAATCTCAATAGCCTTAACGTTTTGGTTAGGTATAATATTTTAAAAATTTATTAAGTACTTTATTTAAACTAAAAAAAAGGTTAGAATTCATTAAGTAATAATAAGAAAAATGTTTTTTTCATAAGCCATTAGTTAAAACACACATCCTTGCCGTACCTTACTGTTTTTCTTATTTCGCACTTATTTTCAAACTGTCCAATGCTGCTCAGCTTTTGTTGAGAAAAAATATACAAAAAGCTACAATGACAACAAATAGAATGAGTAATTTGAGCAGTCTAAGCTTAATAAAAGAATCTATATAACTAAGTCCTGACTTGAATATAAATTATAATTTTTATAAATATTTTAAAAAATAAAATGTTATTTGATCGAGCTTGACCTAAATAAACTTGAACATTAGAAATGTTATTTTATTAAACCCAGTTTTATTTTTTATTTTTAATTTATTCATGCTGGCTTATCATATTTGCTTGAATTATCAATTTTAAATTAACAAAATAGGAATAGATACTAAGGTTGGCTTTGAATAACGTTCTTTTTTAACAAACTCTTCAATTCACGTTCTTTTTTCATAAGCATATCTGGCATTGGGGTTGATGATAAAGAAGATAAAATCAAAGAAGAGGTAAAAAACACACTCTATACTTCTACGGTCCATCATCTCCTCTCATAGTCAACCACATTGTGTCCAGTGGCAGACCTAGAACCAGAAATTAGTGTGGATAAATTTTGTTAATAAAGTTAATTAATTTTAAATAATTAATGTTGTCATCATAGACATAGACACATATGTAATTAACAAGGGTAATATAATTAATTTAAAAAATTAATATATTATCAAAATCTATGCATGAATACTAATATCATGCAAACATATACTATATATACAAATATATATAACTTGAATAAATTATTCACCTTACAATTTAAAAATAATAGAAAGTTTTTAAAATTAATCTTAACTCATTTTTGTTCAAAACTGAATTCATAAAATTTAGTTGAATATTTTTACTCATTTAAAGATATTTTTCCCTAAAAAATGGAATTATATTCAAAATTTAAAAACCTTACCATCAAACCATTATAAATCATGTTCTGTTATATTTAATTAATTAAAAATTATGAATTTAAAATCACAATTTAAACAAATGCATGTAAAAATTATTCAGTTAAAAATATTAAAACCAAATGTTTTTTCCCAAAAATAATCATTAAAAATATTTACAATATACTTCAAGCATCTCTTCAACATTAGGGCAACTTCCCCAAAAATATAAAATGTATCCCGATGTATAGATGTCCTGGGATTGCTCAAATACACTTTTTTTCATTTGTTTTCTTTCAATTTAGCCCCTTTCTTCAATTTACTTTTGAGACCTATTATCTTAGCTTTCAGTGAGTGAGTGAGTACAAAATTACCTTTGAGCAATTTTCCCTTAATATTATTTAGTTATTGAAAGATACTCATTTGAACTTAACGAATTACCATTCTAACGAATTTAAACAAATAATCCCAATAATTTTCCAACAAGGCCAATGATATTGATTCCTTAATTACATATAGGGTTACAAAACATTTTTTCCTTTGAACTTCTTTCCAAAGAGCGCCAGACGCCCTACACTAATAAATAAGGCAATGATCCTTTTAAATCAATTTTTCAATGAGCAATTTTATCTTTTTATTATGACCATTATCTACCTACATATATTACTAGAGTCAGTAATTCAAGCGGGTTGGGTATTTTGGGTTAGCTTAAATAAGCAAAAAAAGCACATGGCCAAACTCGGCTCTAATGTCCTTAGGTTTTGAGCTTATTTGGCCCAACCCAAATACCCAAAGTATCATTTTTTTCTAAATTTTTTAATTTAAAATTAATTATTTTTATTATTATAATTTATATATATATATATTTAAAAAATAAAGTGTTATTTGGGCTGGGAAGGGTGTCTTCTTTTCCTTACCCTCCATTTCCCTCCTTGTCTCCCTCCTCATTGCTAGATCAAAGTTTTTCAACAGTTTAAATTTATTTTTTATAAAATTATTTTTATGATTTTACCTAAAATATATAAATAAAATATTATAGTTTCAAATTACCTAGATTAGACTTTAACAGTTCAGATTTATCTATACATTTTTATACAAAATTAAAATAAAAATTTTATCAAATATAAAATCAGAACCATTGAAACTTTGATCCAATGATGATAAGCGGGAAAAGGGGGGAAGTATAGCATAAGGAAAATGAGACACACTCATCTCAAAGCGAATAAACCTGAACTTGAAAATTTTGTTATTGTATTAAGTTGGCCCTAACTTTTTTGAGTTCATTCAAGTTGCCTCAAATTACTGGCATTATATGCGTATTATGTGTGGGTGCTATTGACTATCTAATTTGGTTTATTATTGCAGGATTAAAATATTAATTTGTCTTTGAATTTTTTTAAGAGTGTTGGGTACCTGAAGTTAAATGTAGTGCAATATTACCTTTCATGTATTAAAAATGGAGTAATATCAACCCCTCCTTTGAATACCTATTAATTTGACCACGAGTTAACCAAATTAATTATAATGAAGTACATGAAGAGTAATATTGCACTACTATTGACTTCAAAGTGCTTGGCACTCCTGTAAAAATATTTATAAGAACAAATTAGCACTTTAACTCTATAATAATAAGCTAGGTTGTCATATGGTCAATGGGTCCTTCTTAAGGGAAATTGACAGGTTCTTATGGGAAAGATAAAATTGCTTCAGGAGAAAATAGTTTAAGGGAACATTAATGTTTCATTTATTAGTACACGATACCTAGTGATCCTCGAAAAATAATTTGGAGAGAAACATGTTCTTTAACCCTAGTGAGAAATTATAAATATATAATTTGATTTTTAACCATCCACCTAAAAAATAAAATAGGATAGTTAATTTCTAAAAGCTATTTTCCTTATGACTCTAATTGTGTTCGGCAGTAGCATATTTGAAAAGTAAGAAATATCATTGAATAAAATAAATAAAATACAATTACTTTCTAGAACATTGGGTGCGTATCATAATTTAGAGCCTCTCCTCTTTCTTTAGCTTTTTTGGTGAAAGAAAAGAACTGAAATCACAAAAGCGTGCTAATCTTTGAGCACTCATTTCTTAACTACCACAACGGCACAGCACAACACCACCATTGCACAGCACACCATTGCGGCATTGCTGTACTAGTACTACACCCTCCCATTTTTAGCTAACTTATAGCATTTTCTTTCCTTTCTCTCACTCCTCCTTCCATCTCCTCTCATTCTCTCAGCTTGTTCAGTGAGTGAGTGAGTAACTTTAGCAAAATCACCTTTTAGCAAAGCAGTACTCTTCTCCTCTCTATTCAAGCTCTCTCCACTCCTCATAACACTGCCAAGTACCTCTCTCTGTAGTATACATCTCTCCTCTCAGCATGGATTATTTTTCAAAGGCCCTTGAATTTGCAAGCTAATTAAGATTAGTTTGCATTTATACAGAGGTGATCTTGGACTAAAATTTCATATTCATATTTCCCTATGTGTGCCAGCATTTTATGTAAAAAATATAAATTCTCATGATTTTTTAGGATTCCTTGCATGGTCAAATATGTTGGTTTTTAAAACATGTCAGAAAATTAAAGCCTTTTCTCTCTTAGCTTATTGTGATCGAATTTCATGTAATTTTAGGGCCTAAAAGCCTGCACAACTTTTTTTTAAATTTTTTAAAAGATTAAAATTTCTAGCTATAGTAATATACATATATTAAAAAGTACCTTAATTAAATATATAAAATATAATAATAGGCTCTAAATTAAAGTATAATTAAAATACTCCCTAAAATGTAATATAAGCCATACAAGTCCAAATTGTTGATTATCTAAAGTGTAACTATTTTTAATCCTTATTATCATCAATTTTTACACTACTGCAAAATAAAACATTAGACCCTTAAAAAGGTTGGCTATTTGAAGCACGTGATGCTATTTCAATAATCTCATCAACATCTTTGTCATTATCTAGAATATATATATTACAAATTGTGCTATTCTCAAATATTAATTATAAACTTTAAGTAAATTATATAAATAAATTTATAAAGTCTTAAGGTCTGGCATGAACTTGAGTATATTTTTACAAGGCTTATAAGGGCAGGACCTAAAAGGCGTTCTATATAAAATTAACTTTTTAAAGCTCGACTTTGGAAAAATACAGAGTCTAAAAGAGTAATCTAAACCTTATTGACAACTCTAGAGATGAGGATTAATAATAAAGCTCTAGCTGTTTATAAGATTTTGTAGGAACAGTGATCAATTTGCTTTTTTAAAATCAAATTCGAGTTCCAATGGCTCATGATTTATTGCCACATCTCTGAGAAATACATACATAGCAAAAATAAACACAAATTTCATAAATTGGTCAATAAACGTTTTTATAAATAACCACTGTCATGCGAGATTTTCAATCTCAAGCATTCTGGTTAATCGCCAATCTCATTGTCATGAGAGAAGGCTTCGTAGGCATATCAATCTGACCAAATTCTTAATTTAAGAAATCAAGTGTTTTTTTTATAAATAAAACAAATATTCACAAATTAAAGGACATGTTCAAATTTCAAAAAGTACATCGTCTGAATTGCTACTAAACCAACGTTTTATATCACACCAACAAGATTAATAAATGTATTACTAATTAAAAGGGTTTAAACAATACATATAAAAAAAAGATGCCTTATGCATCTGAACATCCCTCAAGATCGAAAACACAACCTTTTACCTAGAGCTTCAAATATATATGCATATAAGTGTGTATCAAAATAGGAATGAGAATCAGAGAGAGATTAAAAGAGCAGAGAGATGGAAAGATAGGATTAGAGGAGCAAGTGAGAGAGAAGGATTAAAAAAGAAAAGAAAAGAAAAGGCATAGAAAAGAGATGGGCAGGATCAGGAGCGGGAAGATTGAAAGAGACAAAAAGGAGTGGCACACTGCACGTAATATGCTCCAATTTCCAGTGTGGCCGTGCTGTTCCATTTGCTTTTTTTTTTTTTCTTTTTCTTATTTCTTCTCTTAACATCAGTGGCAGATCTAAGCTGTTCGGTTATCATTATGCCTTTTAACACAGCCTTCACGCATAATTTAAAAACACAAAAAATCAAAGACTATCCAACCCAAATTTTTCCTTTTGAACATCTTTTTTTAAGGAATACTCCTATACTGATAAAGTGGGCAGTGTTCTCTTTAAATCATTTTTTTTAGAAGAAATTTATCCTTATGTAAAAAACTCATCAATTTTACCATTATTTGCTTATGTATGTTATTAGAGCTGGTAATTAAGGAAGGTTGGATTTATTTCAAGCCAGCCAAAAATAAGTAAAAAAGTCTATATAGCCAAACTCACCCCTAATGTTCAGGTTTTAGGTTTATTTGAGCGAGCTTAAATACTTGAAAAATTAATTTTTTAAAAAAATGATTTTGTTAATTTAAAATTAATTATTTTTATTATTGTAAAAATATAAAATATAGTATGTAGGTATATATATAAACCATTATTTAAAAATAGATCCGAACTTGAAAATTGTTATTTCATTAAGCCTGGCTCTAACTTTTTTGGGTTTATTCGGGTTGGTTTGAATTACCAACTTTATATGTGTTTAGAAATTATAAATATATAAGAGTATTTTCAGCCATCCACATAAAAAATAACAGAGGATAATTTCTAAAAGCTATTTTCCTGACCCTAATTGTGTCCAGCCATTTTCAGTAGCATATTTCAAAATTAAGAAATATCATTGAATAAAATAAGTAAAATACAATTACTTTTAGGAACACTACGGGTGCGCATATGAATTCAGAACCTTTTCTTTTTCTTTCTTTTTTTCCGGTAAAAGAAAATGTATAAATCACAAAAGCACGCTATTCTTTGAGCACTCATCTCCTAACCACCACAACAGCATATATAACACCACACCACCATTGCGCAGCACACCGTTGCTGGACTAGTGCTACACTCCTCTCATTGTTAACTAATTTTGTCATTTTCTCACTTTTCTCTCACTCCTCCTTGAATCTCTCTTCTCATTTGCTTCGTTACCTACTCTCTGATCTTAGCTTGTTTAGTGAGTGAGCAGGTGCAAAATCATTTTTGATCAAAGCATTACTCTCTTCTTTCTTCATTTCCTATACGTTAGAAACTGCTTTCATTGCCAAGTAACAATATTTTTTCTCACGCTTAGAGTCAAGGAAATGAGCATCTTTAGCCATTGAATCTGCACAGCGAATCGCTTGTCCTGAGGAGTAACTGATCTAAACATTCTGTTGATCATATATCACCTCACGCATTTACAAAAGAATTGCCCGGAGAGGATGGTCAATCGCTGCGTAACAGTAGACCAATAGCATGAAGTGAATCTGCGTGGATACAAACCTTGGTGAAGCCCACGTTTTGCAGACCTCCATCCCTGTTTTGATAGCCATTACTTCTGCTGCAGCTCACTGCCAAGTACCATTATTTTTTCTCACACTAGGGATTTTCAGAGGCTCCTTAGCTCAAATGATCAGGTATATATTATGCATGATTTTAGCTTTTCTTATACTGTTTATACTTCGCATTTCCTTGAGCCTTTCTGCTTATAGAATACAGACCAGGACTGCTATTTGTTTCATACCAGAGAAATAAAAAAAAAAAAAAAAAGAAGCAAGCAGTCGAACGCGACTGCAACATCCAAACGTCGGAAACTTTTTGGCCATCCCCTAGAGCTCCTTTTCTTCGTTTGACACTATCCAGCAGAAGCTCCTCAGCTCTTTCAAAAATGGCGGGGGGCGCAGCCGATGAGGCCGCCCAATTTATGGCCGCTTGCTTGTGGTCGGCTCCGACTCTGTTAAACCCAAGGCCTTTCGGGCACATTTTTGCATATATCTTTCTTTTATGAAAATATCGTTTCCTCTAAAAATTGTGAAGGCTGTTTATCTGTCCATTCATAAGCATTGACGATTTTAGTGCTTTTTCCCCCCTCCTCCAGAGTTCTTGGAAGATGCGCCATTACATGACATGGGGGATTAGATACTGTAGATGTTCAATATTTTGAGTTTGTTTTTCTGATTCATTGATTAAAAAAAAAAAGATGTATTTACTTGATATGCATAAGATATCGTCGCTATCAAAATTAAATTAAAGAATATCCATAATTTGAAGCTGTTCAACACCTGGGTTCTTATTATTTGTTATTTGTATTATTTTGAGAGAAGCAATATCTCAATTGTCATGTAATAGAATCCCTCTCATCTAATCTGGGTTAGGCACATTATATTGAAGTAAAATATGAAGATCTGATAGCTTCAAAATATCATAAAATAGCCTAAAGCTATTCCTATTATTGGTTGTCTTTATGTAGAGTTCTCAAGCTTTTAAACTTGCCACCAGATTCTTTTGTTTTTTTTCCTTTATGTTTCTGATAACTTGTATTTATATCTTTTTGAATCAGGATAACTCAACTGATGTGCCCCAATATGATGTCCATGAGTCATTTTTCAATTGGAAAAATGTCTCAAACATTGTCATTTCTCCCACTGCTTGTCGGTAAAATCTAACTAACCCATTAAATTAAATAATACTAATCAATTAAATTGAATAATAGCCTGTTGATTTTGTTTGGAAACTAAAGTGAGAATGATAAATGTTCAGGTTTTGGGAGAGTCTGAATATGTTATTGATATCATATTCTGCATGGGCATCATTTTTTGATTTGGGTTTCTGAGAAACTCTAGCCATATGCTCTATTGGTTAGATGTTTTTGCTGCAATCATTCTTATGATAGAGATTGCCCGCCTTGTTTACTATGCTGCAGATCGTACAAGGTTTGTTAATTTTCAAATTAAATTATCTATGCTTAAGAATCTAAAAGTGGCATAAAATATTTATTAACATGTATAATTAATTTTAATAACAGTGTAGATATAAAGAATATTACATTCTCAACATACTTGAGAACAGAACCCGTAGAATTGGATTTATACAATTATGATATTTAATTTTATACTTTATTTATAAATATTATTTTCATTTTACAATTTTTATTCACTATTTGATTTAGTAGAATATAGTTTTATTTAGTAATTAGTTTTAACACTTTGCATTAAAAAATCATTGCATTTCCAACCTAATTAATTTGCAAATAGAACACATGAAAGTTGATTTATACAAATACGACATTTAGTTTAAATTTTAAAGATTTTATTTATAAACATGTTTATTATTTTACTATTTTTCTTCATTATTGATGGTTTAATTTAGTATTGCATATTAAAATATATAAATAATAGTTTTCAATTATTCCTAGTTTGGGTCATTTCATAATTAACTTGTAGGTTAAGATAATGGTGATGGTTAAGAAAAATGAAGGTGATGATAATAGAACATTTAATTATCTCTGTTAAAATTTTAATTAAATTAGGCTTAATTATGTTTAATGACTTAAGTGAATTTAATTTATATTATATTGATTTGAATTAATTTATTGATTTTATTTTAGTTCAATAATATGTAGTATGATAATTTTTAAATGCATTTTATTTATAAAGTAAAATCACTTATCATTTTCTGTTGTGAGTTTAGGTCTCCATTACGAGTTTAATTAAACTTGTGAGTTTGATAACCTTAAGCAAATCAGTAAATTTTAAAATAATTAATAATATCATAAATATAAAAATCAAGCGTCTTATATGATTTTCTTTTTTTTTTAACTAAAACAAAGTCAATTTTATCAATAACGAAAAAAGAAGTACACATATCAATGGCTGAAATTAAAGAGAAACACTTAAATAACCTAAAGAATACAAGCTAATACACAAAGCTCACCAGAGCAGGAAAACCTACCATGCAACCCACAAACAAAATAAAAGAAAACAAGAAACAGAAAAAAAAAACAAACAAACAAATAATAATCCACTAGCCATTAGCCAATGGGGGAGGATTATCTCTTTTTCCTTCCCATCCCCTTCTCCTCCTGTTTTTAGCAGTTTGAATTTTATTATTTATATTTTTTATAATTTAATATTTTAATAATGATTTTATAGAAAATCAAATTTGAACCATCTAAATCTTGATTTAATGGCTAGAAAGGGAAAAGAAGGAAAGATGATGGGAAGGAAGAGGAAAGAATCCATTCCTTTTGCAAATACCACAATGAAAATTGCCAATCATGACATAGAGCAGAAAATCTTGACCCTTCCCTTTAGCATCTCTAACCAAAATCCTAGCTAGACGGGTGTGTTTGCAAGGATGTAACCAAACTTTAAATCTAGAAGGCCAAGATTTTTAATTAAGTAAATAAATATTATTAATTTAAGGAATTTAACACTAAATGATAATAATAATAATAATAATAATAATAAAGAAATTTTTAAATATTTTAACTTATGTACGCAATATTTTTTTTTTATCAAAATTAGGTGGCTTTTTTCAATCATCAACAAATTGAGTTATATTTGAACATTGCAAGGCCCTGCAACATCTCATTTATTCTAACTCCTTTAAACAAAAAGCACTCATGCCAGAATTACTCTTAAAGATATTGTTTTTGAGCACAACTTGAAATAGATTTTCTATACGATATGCCAACAATAAGGATCATTTTGAACCTTAATCATCTTCCCATACCAAAGACCATAAGCTGAGAAATGCTATTTTAAATTTTTTCAAAAACTGATGCCTTTTCCATAATTTTTCATCAACTTTCAAAAATCATAACTGATTCTATAAAAATCATAATGAGGTGATTTATCCCTCTAACTCAAGTTTAGAAAGTCCTCTTCAAGGGAAAAATAATCCCAGAGTTCAAATGATAACCAATGTTTATTGAGGAACTTTTGTTCCTCAGTTGTTCAGTTACTTTCAAGAATTTTTCCAAATTTATGACCTTCTCTTGCAAAAATCATATCTTATGATGTACAATTTTAAAGTTAATGATTCAGGCAATAATGGTCAACTCATCAAAATCAATAAACTTAGATGATGAATTTATAAAAAAAAAATCAACTATAAACATACATTGGCCAAGATGTCATGCAAGCAAATTTACATGTCAACAAATCATATATTTTCTACAATTCATGGTGTTAAAATTCCGTAACATTAAGTGTCAGCCAAACAATGCTATCACAAGAATTAGAGAAATGCTACCTTGGATAAAAATATTTTCTTGTCCCAACTTCTCTTGGAAATGAATTTCTTTGGACCTTCTGCGAATATCACTGCTATATCATTTTCTATAATCCAAAATAATTAAATTCATAATTTATACATATTATATTAGATTACTCCCAACTTATTATATTACAT
The DNA here is from genome assembly GCF_029017545.1 of Prosopis cineraria. Taxonomy (NCBI): domain Eukaryota; kingdom Viridiplantae; phylum Streptophyta; class Magnoliopsida; order Fabales; family Fabaceae; genus Prosopis; species Prosopis cineraria. The sequence goes on from NW_026555342.1 coordinate 34,047,317, forward strand.
CAGCAAAGTGGAAAGCTTCCAACAATGGTTTCATTCCTAGCTAGTCACGGTCAAAGAATCTATCCACTCTAATGCATGTTTTCCCCCTCTTCTTTCCTTAATTTATAGAGCAAATTAAACAGTGACCCCCGTTATCAACAAATATGAAAAAACTGAAATACTACAATAATTCTTTTATTCCTATCGTGAATGGGTATCAATTTGGTACTTTTCAATCATTATTTCTACCTCAAAATGCTCATTTATAAGCTTGAAAATTTTGAACAGTACTTTCGACAATACATTTCATTTTTTTTGAACCCAACAGTCCATCCAAAAACTCATAAGTTTATGCTTATCTCACTCCAAGCATTCCAAAAGCCTTAAGTTGTAAGACTTTATTTCCCTCTAAGCTCCTCTTCCAAACTTTGAATCCTAAAAAACCACTTTAATCAAATGAAAACTTGATTAGTTGGGTACTTAGGAATATGTAGTTGCATGTGGAGTTTGGTTTGGAATAATTGGTGTTTGGCTGGGTTAAACACGCACACACACACTCTCTAAACTCTTACCATAGTCATGGTAGCTGAGAAACACGCGTTCTCATGCTGTTGACCGAAATAATGGCAAAGAAAGAGTGAATTGTTGAATTAATGAGGGAAAATCACATCCAACCCACCCTCAAGGAAATTAATCACAAATAAGATCAATGCGAAATGGATTGTTATTAAAATGAGAACATGACTTATTTTTTTCTCGAATGAAACTTATTGTTAGTCCTTATTTGTGATTAATTTTCTTGTTGGGAGCTGGATGTAATTCTCCCAATTAATAATGTACACATGCATACTTCTCTCTATGTGCTCATTAGACTCCCGTTCAAATACTAAAAAAAAAAAAAAAAACCTACCAATTAAATCGTATCCTTTCTTCCATCAACATGTCTTGCATCTGATGGGCTCAAACTGGGCTTGTTCATGTTAATATTGTTGAGTCTTATAGGAAGAATGATGATATTTTCAAAAGTCCCTAATATTCCTAGTCTTGTAATTGAGTTTTTTGAAAATTTTCTAATCACTAATATTTATGTAATTCTTCTAATTGTTTCTTTCATTCATATTATAATTTTCTTCATTTCTTGAATCTATTTGCTTCCCAATTATTATTTTATGATTATTTGAAAGAATTACATTTTTTTATGTTCCAAAAATAATCCTTTTTTATTATTCAATCTCTTATAAAAATCTTTGTCCAATGATTACTTCCAATATCGACTAATAATCAGTATTTAAATCTTATTCCTAAATTCTTCAGTAATAAGCATACAAAAATCCGAACATGACAAGGCTCAATTGATATTGCTTTCCCAGAAACAATTCTACATGCACAGGACTTTTGAGCCAGTACTTTTACCTTATAATTAGCTATATCTTGTTATTGATATTTTTGATTTTTTATTTAAAATTAGAAATCCAATAATTTTGATTTTATTGAAAAAATACTTTAAGAACATAAATTTAATTACCTAATTTTTTTTATAACAAGTACCTAAATATTTTATTATACATTGTGTAGAATTAGATGTCATTGAATATTAAGATTAGATAAGATGATAGAAATTTTTTTCGCACACGTATAGAGGACAATCTTAAAAATGATGTGTTATTTCAAATGATTTAATTTTGAAAAAATAAATGAAAAATAGGCTAATATGTACATATAAATATCATTTATCATTTTATTATCAATAAAAAAGTTAATGTTAATAAAAATATTTTAAGAAACTAATAAATTATATATTGTTTAATATATGATATATTTCACATTCATTATTGTTAAACACTCAAGTTGATTCTATGAGTTTATCGTTTTTACATTTCTACCTTACAAAATCATATTAACTTGCTATACACTCAAACTAGATAAAACTCAGCTGAACTCGTGAGTTGACATTTTGAATTATTATTTTTACGTTTTTAGCTTATAAAATTGTGCTAATCTCCTCGTAAGCTTGTTGAGCAAGATTACTATGCAGTGTGTAAAACTTGATTTACAGGAGCAGTATGATCTAGTTCAATGAAAAATAAAACTCATAAAAATAAAAACTAATATTAATAAAAAAGAAAACAAAAAAAATACTAAAAATAAGTTGCTCTATTTTGAAATGACTTTGTCTTTATGTAAGAGAAATAGTAAAACCATTGAGAGATACCAAAGCCTTCAAAACATCCTGTAGTAGTCCCCTTCCAACCCAATCAGAGCCAAACAAGGTCAATGACCTAAATTAAATTAGATGAGGAGGATCAAATGAATAATTAGGATAAAATATAAAATTTATACCATTGATGTCACCATTTAAAGCTTTATAACAAACAAACAAAAGTTTCCTCTTCAATCCAAAGTCATTTTGATCTTTGAACCATCATTATAGGCCTCAACTAGTCTTTGCAAGTTAAAAGTCATCTTGAATCACAACTATGGCGTAGTTCATACTTTATATATATATATATATATATATATAAGTTCATTTTTTATTGGCCATAATAATTCATTAAATTTAATCCTTTAGATTTTACCAACCATATATTACATAAATACATACATATTTTTTTCCCACAAAAAAAATCTAAAAAGCAATAATACTCCTTCCTCTCAATTTACAAGACACTTTTGGATAAAATTTCATATACTAATAAATCTCATTAAATACAATTAACAGCCTTACTTTTTTGTAAGGAAAAAAAATTCCAAAAATATCCTTCATTTAATAACCTTACATTCTACACTTAATTATTAAATTGAAAGAAGGAAATGATAATATTGGAATAAGTCTATTTAATGAAACCTTAATATTTTCAAAGTGTGTTATATTTTGGAACAACAAATCTCCTCCAAAAGTGTCTTATAATTTGAGAGGGGGTGCTTCCTTTGTTTTTGGATAAGATTCATCCAAGACTTATAAACATTTAATAATGCAGAAGAAAAATTGAAAGAAAAAAACAAGAGAAAATTAAAACTGTGCCCGTGACATAATTAGGAATGTTTTGAATCCCATCCCACATTCCCACCTTTTTCTATGTTAGTCCGTTACATAATTTTTAGGATGTCCATTCCATTGGCAGTTCGGAATATTTCCTAATCATCTTAAAATTTTAAAGATCAGCATTATTATTATTATTATTAATATATTAAATTCCGTTGAATTGGAGCATAATAATATAAAATAATGATAATTTGTTAATTGTTAACTGTCTTTTTTATCCTTGAAATTTTGAGCATTGATTATTATAATAAAAAATTCCTTAATTCTTTGGTCGAGATTAATGTATATGTGATGATTTGTTTCTTGCTGTTTCAACTTTTTTTTTATTATTTAATAGATACGATCCTTATTTCCTTTCTTGTTTAGGCCTTTCAATTATCATCTATCTAGGTTGCTGCTCAATTATTAGTTTGGTTTCTTCGTTCTTATTGCTATTTTATGATTTTCTCATGTAACATCCTTAACGATTCAGAGCCCAAACTAACCTTGTTTGGTTTGGGTTGTTTATTATGTATTTCTTCAATGGTATACATTTCTGCATTCTAGACCCCTAACTCAAATAAATTGATTCATAGCTTTCATTGACACAGCCATCACTTGTGCTACAAAGGCTGATCATAGTTCCATGTTTTCAGTTGTAGGACTAATAAATGAACCATCACAATTCACCTTCAACATAGTTCTAGGATAACCAAGTAACAGAAGCTATCTTAAAATCTTGTCACCATTACCAAAAGATAGCCGCCATTTTATAAAATCAATCAAATCCTCATTATTAAATCTCAAACCCAAATCACTCCCAAACCAAACACACACATAAACAATGCACGCTGCTCAATCCACCCGATTTTCTGTTGAATAAAGCAAGGCTTACTGGTATAGTTTTATTCATACACCGCCAAATGAAATGCTTCATTTTAGGAAAAACATTTACCTTCCACGTCTTTGTCCAGATCACACCAAAACTGGAATTGAAGAATTTAGCCTCTTATCAACACTTTCATCTTTGCATCTTGCGCCTTCCTCACTTTCTGTCAAACAGATTCTTTTGTAATAGTAAAAGACCCTTCTCTTCTATCAGCAATATTCTTCATATCTCCTGGCTCTATAATATCCTTTCTTGACCTTATATTTTCCAAATCACTTGATCATCTCTTGAGGTGCTAGGTCGAGTCATGCCCTTAATTTTCAACAACACTTGTTCTGGTAACAATCCTTCAACAACTTCCACAGACCACCATCTTCCGTCATCACCTCTGCAACTTTCCAATTTTTCATTTCCTTTGGAACACTGCAGTCATCTTCCAAACATCCTTCTAATTCCTTCACCAATCTATCTTTCCACGATCTAGTTCCCTTGCCATGCCTCACTCTCCAAAATAGATATTTCTCAAGTAAAATCCTTCCCTCAAGCATACTTTGCCATATTCATATGCTCGAGGGCCTTCTTAGCCTCTAATGAAGAAGTTTTTGGAAAATATCTACCCTTCAGGACCTTAAGCCACAATTCATAATTATTATGCAACAATCTCTAGGCATTTTTTTTCTTACAAAAATATATTATTCATTGCCTCATGAAAGTCTTTGAAACCCATTCCTCCATCCTTCTTAGCTCTAGTAATTCTGTCCCAACCCTTCCAATGAATTTTATCCTTATTCAAATCCCCACTCCGTCAATACTTTGCCACTATTCTGTCCAAATCTTTGCGAGATTTTTTTGGGAATTAAAAAAAAAAATCATCAGGTACATTGGAATTGCATTCGCAACTGATTTTATTATAGTCTCCCTTACCAGCATGTGATAAAAGCTTACTACTCTAGCCCTGTACATTTCTCCCTACTCTTTCAATAATATATGCCAATAGTTGATGTTTTGTTTATCCCAAATATTTGGAATCCCCAGGTATTTCCTAGGTTCTTCAATGTCCTCAATATCAAGAATATCGCATACCATGTTCTTTGTACTTCTATTAGTATTTCTAGAAAAAAAATTTCCAGATTTACTTAAGTTTGCCATCTGCCCTGAAGCCCTACAGTAATCATCGATAATCTCTCCAAGTTTCTTGCAATTATCTTCACTTGTCTTTGCTTCATAAAATGGGGGTTTTTTTTTGGTGAAGATTGAATCACTTAATAGAATGTAGGAATTGTTTGCGTAAATTAAAAAATTTAGTGTTATCAATGGTGAAATGTCATGAAATTATATGTGTGCATGCCTAAAAATTTAAAAGAGCTTTTCACAATTTACATATTTACTTATCTCAAAAGAAAGTTGTTTGTCAATAGTGAGTTTGACCAATTATGCAAGAGGTATGAATCAGGGGCAGAGCCAAAAAATTTTATTAGGGGGAGCCGAGAAGATAAAGTATATATAATAATTAAAAGAAGATAAATAAATAAATAATATATATATATATATATATATATCACCGACATAATATCAATATTTTAACATATATATATTTATTTTTAATTTTACACATGTATAACAATATATATATATATATATATATGTATATATTAAGTTTTGCTCATTGATTTTTCATGATATAAAAATCATTAGTTATTATATCTATGATAATGTTTTAGCAATATCCTTCTCAATATGACATTAAATTGGTGAAAATTTTATCATCCCTATGAGCAATAGATGATTTAAATACATCATTAGAATTTAAAGTTATGTTCAATGTAATAAATTATATTACTTGCTTATTAAATTTACTATTTAATTTTTTTAATTGATAATTATAGTAAACAAATATATCAATAGATTAATAACACTCAGTTGTCATAAATTTTTATGTCAATTAGATCAAATTATATCAGAGTAAAAACCATTTATATCATAAATTTTAATAGCTTGATTATTTTAAAAAAGTAATTTTTTTAGAAGAATATCTTCACCAAACCTCTTAACTTTTAGATTAGTAATTTTATAATAGATATCAAGCAAATAGCTTTTAATATATCTTGAAATTTTTGTTACAATGCTCAACAAAATTTATTAATAATAATTCTCACAATTTTTTTCATTAAATATAAAATGAAAGCAAAATAAAATGGTATCAATACTTTAATTAAGAGCATGTATAGCATTATCTTATTGAAAATGAGTAGATTTTATGACAACTATATCTTCAAGCTACTGAAATAGTTGCTCTATGCATATGTAAAAGACTACATATAGAATTAAAATGAAAATTTCATCTAGTGTTTCATAACTTTCATAATGTGCCAACTTAGGGGAGATAAAAATATATAATCCCTACACTTTATTAAAAAAATTAAAAAGTTAAGAGGGCCGTGGCCCCTGTCAGTCCCCCCTCTCTCCACCCCTGGTATGAATGACGTTATTGAGTATGACATATGGATAAAAATTATGATAGATAAATAAAAGAATACTAAAAGTAATGATGTGATGGTGATAGGTATATATCAACCTGGTTCATCATTGATATACTATCAAGTATTCCATACCAAACACTTGGGGTTTGGTTGGTAAAGAAACACAACACCGCTTTCTTCCTATTGGGCTTTCTTTGGCTTTTGGGGCTTCGAAGACTAAATCAATACTTTATCAAGTATGAAATACCTATGTGTGTTTTGTTCATTGGGTTGTGTATTTATAATTTTCATGACTATAATTTTATTGGCAGGTCGGAAAAACATAGCAGCCTCTTCTATTTTTGGGTCAGATGTACTAAGCTTTTATGGGTATGTTATTTTTTATTCTTTTTTATAACTATTTTTATTCATTTTAAATATACTATCTCTTTGGTATTTCTTAATTTCATTCACACTGCAATAGATCTGACGATAGAGGAGGATTATTTTTTTTCTAATAAAGGACAGTTTCCAATCCCCCTCTATTTAACCATCCTTTATTGCTTAATCTATATAGGACAATTATTATTAGAAATAATATAGGACAATTGTTAATGAGCATCCTATTTGAAGTTCCAGATTTAGAAAAGTATAGGCCATATGGGATGGTTATGTCCATAATTGTCCTATAAGGCCAATTTTTTTTTTTTGAAATAGGGAGACTGCTTTTCTAGCAACCCTTGCAATGCAAATACAGATATTCTCAATAATATTTCAGAACAACTCAGAAATAAGATCTACACTACTCAATTCAAAACTATGATGTTTACAATTTAATTACATAATTATTATATTTAAAATTCAATGATACAAAACAATCAATTTGCACTAAAATACCAATTCCTAAAATATCTAAACTATATATTGACAACTAAACTAATCTATTCCTAAACCAACTGTATAGTATCACCTTGTTTTAGATGTGACCCATTTTCATATGCATATTCACTCCAATCTTCGAGGACTTCATTAATATGGGTATCATCGAAATAAGGTGTAGCACAGTCTGGATAGTACTACAACATACATGACGATAAAGTTAGTTAATGACAATTAATATTCATTATAATATACAAATAATTTATACAAAATGATAGATACTGTGAAGGGGATTGTAGGTTGCTAGTGAGTGATAATGTCTTTAGCATACCTCATCACACAGTAGCCACAATCATGACTGTTGTTGATTTGTTGAGGGCACTGCATGAAGAAAGCGATAAACATATATGTTATTGATATAAAAAAAAATAAAAACAATTGAATAATTGGTGATAATTTAAACATACTTGTATTACATTCCATTCAATGACATCCTTGTATTCCTTAAACAAACTCTTGTTTGATTTGCATTGATGTGATATAGCACAATAGCCCTAATATAAGGAAGACCAAATGTTAAAAAGTTAGAATTTTGAAAATAAATAAAATATTAGTTACTAAATATACTTGCCTATTGTATATGTAATAACCCAAGAATCTTAAGCAAAATAAAAATATATATTATTGTGGTTGAATTGTAGTTATATTAATTTTGGAACAATTATGACAAGAGGAGGTGGTGGTATAGTGGAAGTATGCATATAACTCTTACATTTGGTCTTGAGTTTGAACCTGGTTGAAGCCAGGAAGGAGTGAATTATTTTTTTGCTTTTGTACTGTGAAATTATGAAACTACCCTTGCCTCCTCAAATTTTTTTCCCTTTCTTTTTCTCTATCTCTGGCACGATTCAGCATTTGCGGCTCTGTAGAAAATTCCAAATTCTCTCACCTCTCACCTTCTACCTTCTCCGTCTCCTCCTACTTCCGTCCGTAGCGTCGCTAGCGTGTGAGTGTGCGAGTGTTCTGTCCGACGCTTCTCTACCAAGTTTGTGCTCTTTCTTTTTCCTTCTCTATTTCAGATCAGCGAGGTCATTCTTTTTCCTCCGTCGAGCAATGATCTGAGCATTTAAGTCTCTCTCCCTTCTTGTTCACAGCCTTTGCCGATATGGGTGTTTCTTATCCATGTGGTAGCCATCGTTGCTTTGTCTGCCGTGGCTGTGTATAGCTTGTAGCCTCCCTCATCTTCCTCTGTCTCTCATCATCAAAGCCTCTTCCTTTTGATTTTTCCAAGTAACTACAAGGGTGAGTCAGAAATCTCCTCTGCTCTTGCAACGCAACACTACCGTTCACTACCATAGAGAGCTTTGAACCTCCTTTCTCTTCTCTCATTTATTTCATTTTTGGGTGCCAAAGAATAAGGGAGACGTGGCTGTTGCTCTGGGAGTTTGATTCTGAAACTTCTTCCTTCTTTTATGTTGTAAACTTCTCTCCCTTGTTGCTATTGTAAATTGAGGTGAGAAATTTTGATCTTCCTCTTCATGGTTGCTCTGTACGTGTGTGGGTGAATATAGAAATAAAATGGTTGGAAATTTTTCCTTTTATTACCATATTTGCTAAGCTAAAAGGAGAATTTATGAAGTTGAAATTGTATGGCATAGAGAACAAGAGAATGTTAGGCTAGGCTTGAGTTTTGTTTATTTGATCTAATTATTAATGTTGGAAAATTTTGGATAATTGATAGGAGGTTAAGAAGTTTCATTGATTGAGCTAGGAATTGATACTGATAAAATAATTATTAGAAATGTTTGTTAGAAGTTGTTTCTTGATTGAGTATTTTCCTAAATCTTATTAAACTCTTGGGAAAAACATAAATGGTTTGGATGCTATTATCCAATTATTTGAGTTGGACATTGTATAGAAATTTAATTAATATATATATTTATTTGTAATAGTTATATTATCACATATTAAGCAGTCATGGAAGATAATTATCTCCGTAAGGAAAGTGGAGTTAGAGATAGAGATGCTTGGAAAGAGTAATTTTCATTATTAATTTAAGAGCCAATTGATTATCAAAATATTAGTCTTTGAAATATCTATGAAATATTTGGGGAAAAAAATTTAAATTAAAGTTGGGAATTGTTTGTATTATTTTTCTAAATTTATTTGGGGTTGAAAAGGTATAAAAAAATAAATCTTCAAAATAAAATAACGATGTTATTATTTGGGCACTAGGATTTAAAGAGCAAACATTATTGCAAGAGGACCGGTTAGGGGTAGAGAATGTCTTAAATAAGTGTATAACGTCCCAAATAATTTATTAGCAAAGTTTCTTTTTATCAAAGATATTGATTGCAACAATTTGCAATTTTATCTATTTATATATGTGTGTATATGTATATATATTTCATAAGCATTGATTATTTCTATTGATTGAATAACTCTATTTTCCTAAGTCATGTTATGTGCTTACAACATTGATCAACTTGTTTTTTTTACAAGTTTTAGTAATCCTTTATTCGACAAGGACAATCAGGAAAATTTGTGAAAGAGTTTGTAAGTTTTTACATTGAAAAGAACAGGTGTTTACATAATTCATGCGAGTCTAATATGAAAAGGAGAAAATTTTATTTCGATAATGATTATTTTTCTCGGATGTTTAAAAATTAATTGTTAAAGGGACTCTAGGCAGAACATTGGTTGCTAACGGCAGTTCTGTTAGCCCTTGGTGCGCCATGGTCAATTACCAGCTAGTTGAATTTCATGAGCTGTGTGTCCACGTCTGTTTTGTGGCTTCGGCTATGTTTGGTTATTTGTCGTCATGGACTGTGTGTCCATATCTGTCTTCGTGACATAAGCCGTATTTGATTATTTGCCCTCATGAACTGTGTGTCCATGTTTGTTAATTATTCTGATAAGTCCCTATAAATATGAAATTGATTATTTAATGATTTCATATTCCGTTTGTTTTAATTAGCAATATATTTTTAATTACTTATTTTATTTATTTGTTTCCTTGAAATTAAGTTATGACAACATTTGATATGATAATTTAATGGTTCAAGATTTTATTTAAAGTTATATAGAATCCTGTGTTCCATGCTTATTTGAATCTTTATGGAGATCGTTGTTTTTTTTTTCAAACTTACATAATTGTTTTAACTTTTCTTTTATCATATTTAATTATTTATTATTGGAACGTTATTCACTGGAAAATTTTTTAGTCTCAGATAGTGTAGCTGACACTGAACCATCCGCCAAATATTAAGGAGTCTATTATTGACTAAAGGTGGACGAGTTAAGGATTAAGTATTCTTTTGATGTAATGTTTTAAATTATGAAATTTTATCTTATAAGCTTAGTCAGGTGCTCCACATAGTCTATAGCTAGAACCTTTATTTTGTCATATATTTTTACTTGGTGGCTGAAAGGAGTTGAATTCTTGATTAATATGATATTTGGTGTAAAATATTGAGTTGTAGAGTTTTGGGAGATCCTGTTTAAAGAGGAGGTTCTGCCGAAATTTTTACAAAAATATTGAAACTTTTATTAATGCCAAAAATGTTTATGCATGTTCTAATTCGAACAAAAAACATAATTAGGTCTTAGTCATAGAAAGATTAATTGATCCAAGGCTTAAGGGATGTGCAGTGGCTCACATCCTGTGTCGGTCACCCTCTATTTTTGAGGCATGACAGAATAGCTCCATCATATCCAGTCGGTTAGTTAGATCACCACCATGAGGAGCTGAATCCAAATAGTTCACCTTTAGAGTTTTAGGATCTACTGGCTCGATCACAATAAGCATTCAATGTCCCCTAGAAGAATTGGATAATGTATATTACAATTGGGATTTTAAAAAAAGAATAAATTGCAATCAAGGCTTTAGAAAACCAAGTAACTTACCCATTTAGATAAGGAATTAAAAACAACATCGCCTTTGAAGCCAGTCTTCCTTGAAGTACATAGTCAGTGTTTAAGATTGCTATTGTAAACACTTATCCTTATGACCACCTTCAAAACTTGGGAACTGATGGGGATTGACAAAAACTCATAGAAAATTTGTTTTTCTCTTTTAGAAAGCGTGTGGGCAGTCGAACAAAGGTACGTACGGTTTCCCCTCTCCTTTGGTACTATGTCTTCCCTTATTCCCATAGCCACCATGTCTAACCTTGCATTAATGGCATCTTTGGCCTTTCCTATAATTTAGAGTAATGTACCCATAATACCATCACATATATTTTTCTCAATGTGCATCAAATCAAGAAAATGCCTCTCGTCCAACTTCCTCTATTAAGGAAGCTCAAAGAAAATTGACCTCTTCTTTTACCCATCTATCCTAACATGCTTCACAAAAGTTTTCCTAAATTTGATATTCAAATCTTTTACCATTCTAAATAGCTCATCACCAGATAACGCTGAAGGTGCTACCTCTTCTTCTAGTTTTTCATTGAAACATTTTCTTAATCTTTGGTAATAATTTCCTTTAGGAAACCATCTATGATATCCTAAATAGACATTTCTTCATACCATATTCCAACCTCATGGAATGTGTGCTATCTTAACAAACAAGGCATCCAAGTTTTTCATTGACACTATACCCTGACAAATTACCATTGGCTGGGAAGTCATTGATTATACCAAACAACAAGGCTCTCAAATTAAAACTTTCCTTCCTATACCCATTTTACACGTCAATACCAACTCCAACAATATCTTCATATCTTCAATCAGAGGAGCCAAGTATATGTGTATATCATTTCTAGGTTATTTTAGTCCTAAAATTAGCAATGTCAACATCAAATACTTTTGCTTCATACATAACCATAGAAGTAGGTTATAATTTATCAAAATCATTAGTATGTGCTGTCGGTACTGCTTTGGAGCCCATATGGATTCATTCCATCAGTAGATAATACAAGTTGCAGATTCCTACTGTCTTTTGCAAAGTTAGGGCACTCATTTTCAATCTTTTTCCATTGAGGATAGTTAGTAGGATGCCTTAGCATCATATTTTTAATCCTCCAATCCTTATACCAAGTCAAATTTTAGGACTTTACTTCAATTTCATACAATTGTCTAAATCTAGGTACTATGGAAAAGTACCATAGCACTTTCTCTAGAATCTTCCCATTCTCCTTATTACGTGATGTTGAACATATAAGGCACTCAAATAATGATTCATGTTCGTTCCTGAATAAAATATAGTTGTTTAGACAAATTCGTATCTTCTTGTAGCTCAGGCCAATAGATTTCAAGATCTTTTTTGCATCATATAACTGCCTTAGAAGTTTGTTGTCCTTTGATAGCATTTTATCATGCAAATATGAAAGCAAGTTTGTGAAGCTTGTAACACTCCACCCACCTTCCGCTTTCAACTGATACAATTTCACCAATGCAGTCAACTTTGACACGTGTTTCCTAGCACTGGTGTACAATGGCATCTTCGCATCGCTTCTTAACCTTTCAAGCATTTCAGGACAATTATTGAGTTTTGCTTCTATCGCATTGGTCATCTCTTTAACACAATCTACCTCATCTATATTTGTGTTAAAGTCATGTGACACATAGTTACGGCTACTTCTGGTTGTGTCCCTTGTCTCTTAATGCTTATGCCAACACTTATAAATTTGGTTGATTTCATTAACCACTAAATGGTCTTCCAATTCTCGTGCAGTGACTTACCTCATAAGTCCACATCTTAAACAAGGGCACACAATGCTCTTAGTGCCTCCCTTATATTCAATGCCAACTTTAAAAAAAAGTGGCTCACCCCCTCCAAATATTCCCTCGATCTTTGATCTGCAAACTTCAATTCCTTATCCATAATCATCCCAATCTATAGAAAATTGTTGCAAGAGATGTGATGAATAGTAGCTCAATTATCATAAGTGCAAGATAATAAATAAACTAACTACTAATTAACTCAATGCCTTACTCGTGAGCCACTTGATTAAAAACAATAGGGATCCTTAATAAAAAATCCCTATTATTAAAAATAAATTTAATTGGGGCCTTACTACATTGCATTAAAAACTTGGGTGAGAAGGATGGTTAGCCATAAAGTTTGGTGTATGATTGTTGATCATAACATAATTATATTTTTTCTTTACTATTAAAAATAAGTGAGGGAATTCAAAACATTACAATTTTTATTTAAGAGTTGTTAGTACTCTTAAATGAAAATTGTGCAGTATAACAGCTTAAAATTGAGACCTTTTTGGGAACTTGGCCCTCTTTTCATACTTAATTTTCATCCTTGTATAATCTAACCAAGCCTGATTCAACCCAACTCAATCACAACAACATCCATAATCTAAGGGCAAGCAAAAGAGCTAGAAATTACCTATTCAATACTATTTAAAGTTATAAATAAATACAAAAGTTGGGAAAATCATATGATATTCACACAAGTAAAGAGAGTCACAATTCTAGCTAGACCAAAAGATGTATCATTGCTCAACATCAATTTTTGTACACATACATATATACACATAAAAAACCAATACAAGTTGCTCAGATTTTTTATATATATCTTTAGTTATATATATATATAGAGAGAGAGAGAGAGAGATTTATATATTCAACCTCCAATACATTAACCCAAAAATTAATTGAATCCTTAATTAACCAAAACCAAAACTATTCCCAATTCTAATCAAATTTTCTAACCTTATAACACCAAAATTTCTCCAATTTTAGACAACAATCCATCAACAACAGCAAATAATCAAAATTTTATTAGTTAAGCTCAAGAATTATCTAATTTAAATTCATTTTCAACAAAAAAAGTGACAGATCAAATAATAATCTCATCCAAATTCAGCAAACACAGAAAGATTGTTGTCGAGTGATGGAAGAGAGTTGAGAATCACTAATCTAGAAGCAAACAACCTCACACGAGCACAATGGCAAAGCTCACAAACGAAGCCAATGACATTGGGATGGGAAGGGAGCTCATCTGACTAATGTAGTGGATTTAGTGGGTTCTTAATGATACCTTGTGGTTCTCGAGTAGTTCTTGTTGTGGGTTCAAGCTCTTGGGCAGCAAAAATGGTGAGAGGTAAAGGAAGAAGAAGACGACCCAGAAGGCTTGCGGATTTGAAATAAAAAGAGGGGTTACGGATTGTAAAGCAATTTACAGGACAATTTTATATAAATATTGGATATATACAGGATGATTATAAATCAGAACCATCCTATAGAAGTTATTGTTTTAAAAAAAATTAATTTTTTACACTTAAGAACCATCCTATATTTATGAAAAAATATGACGATTATTTTGGGAACCATCCTATACATCTCCCAACACGATCTTTGCCTCCTTATATAGGATGGTTATTGTACGCACAACTGTCCTATATAATGTGTCCTCTATAATCATTTTTGTAGTAGTATCACATCATTAAAATATTCTACTAATTTTTAATTAAGTTATCTAAGAATATTATGTTAATACATGTAACGTATTAATGAGTTTTGAACATTCAACCTTACTAACATTCTATCTTATCTTTATCATTAGAGGTCAAGGTGTGCGAGTACAAAGTACAAATACTTGATAAAATTAAATTTGCTATTACGTTATTGTTATAAATAATTTGATTGAATTTTGGTACAGGTAACATATTTTTTGATACATTATGGTGCTTGCATATTCTATTGGATCATGGATATATATATCCTTATAAAGAATATACTTGGATCGGTTATTTGGATCCACATTTCAAGGATAGAAGTATTGGATCAAGATACTATGAATTAATACACTTCTCCATTACTGTGGTGGTAACAGTCAGTTATGGTGATTTGCACCTTGTCAACCTATTAGAGAAGATATTTGGTAGCATTTATATGCTGTTCAATTTTATACTTGCGATTTATTTGGCTACCAATATTCAAAAGCTTCTCTTTGACGAAGCTGATATCTCAAAACTTGTAATTTTCATTTTTAATTAATATTTTCATAGTTTTATTATAATATTTGCTCCTGAAATTTGAATTATCTTAAAAACTTATAAGTTTTGTTACCTTTGATTAGCAGTTGAAATCAATTCAAAAGAGCATCTATATTGATAAGTTTTTCCCAATAGTTAAAAAGCATATTTGTTCAATGGTGTTTCAAGAGGCATGCTGTTATCCTTGGTTAGTTGATGGTTATTAATTGTTATTTCTACTAATAAGTTTAAAATTATTCATTGATGTTACATGATAAATTTTAATTTGATCAAATTAATGCATGTGCAGATGACCAAAATGCATATAGAGTACATACCATCTGGGATGGATGTTATCATCCAAAATGAAATTCCCCAAGATGTGTATATAATTATCTCAGGAGCAATTGTGGTTGTTAGTCAAGTCATGAGCAAGGAGGAAGTCATCAAGAGTCTACAAGCAAGTGATATGTTTGGAGAAGTGTGTGGGTTATGCCTCAAACCCCACACTTATATATATAGAACTCAAAATGTCACACAACTTCTAAGGATCAAATATAAAGACTTGAAGGAAGCAATAGAAATAAAGAGCATGGATAGAGTTAAGATGATAAAGAACTTTTTTCAGGTAATTAGTACTTTACTTTTGACATTTTATATTCTCACTTAAAGTTTGATCATTTAATCTATCATATATAGTCACTCATTCCACTCTTTAGATTCATTTCTTCTTTTCCTTAATACCATCTCTCTTGTATATTGAGAAAATTCATATTAGTTCAAATTGAAAAGTCATATATGTATTTTATTTGCTATGAAACTTGAAAATTCATATTGGTTTTTGAAAAACAAATGCAAGTGCAATTAGAGAATGTGAGCACATCTGAGGATAGTTTAAGTTCAAATGACCTAACCATGGTAGTGAACTTACTAAAGACTACAATCATAACTGCCAGCTCTGCCTTTCTCGACAGACTTTTAAAAGTAGGTCACATAGTATACAACCATTACATGTTTTTTCTATATCACATTATAAATGATTTGTTGGTTTATTCTTTGTCCTTTTAGTTCTAACAAATTTTCTCTCAACTTATGCAATAGATATTTTGAATGCCACACATTCAATATTCGAAAGTCAACCAATAAGTCTACAATATTACCTCTTTCATTCTTTTTTGTCACTTGTTCCTTTCACAATATGGCTATCTATTTTTCCTGTAGCATCTTGTGGTCGAAATGTTTCGTTTTATCTATCTTATTATAATATTGTTACAACAATATTATCTCTTTCATTCTTTTATTTTATCAGTTCCTTTATAAATATGGCTATGTGTTCTACCTTAGCATCTTGTCGTGCATATATTCGTCTAATTAGGCCTATCAAATTTTGAGTTACCATTTAATTTTGATTTTTCAAGCATATTTTTATTTTTCAAATGAATCATCTCTAAATAATATACAAAGAAATATGTCTTCTCTCACTACTGCACCTTTCAATATTTCTTCCCTTGCAAATTACATAACTTCCAATTTTATTGTGATAAACCCCTATGTTTTTAGGATGGTGCACGAGAAATTAAAGATAGTATAGGTAATATGTTTTCTCAAACTTAAATAGTTATTTATGTATATTTTATTTGCCATCATGATAAACATTAATATAACTTAAGCCTTCAATTTTACAGACATGGTCTTAAATATTTACATTAAGACTGTGCTTCAAGATGAAGATAAAGAAGTAGTTGCACAGAGCATGATTTCTATTATGGGATATGAAAATGTAATTCTCTTGTTTTCCTTTTTTCTAAATAATTTTTTAATAAAAGTGCTTATTTAGAGAAATTTAATTACTTTATCAAGTGTTATATATTTTTGGTTTTTTAGGGAGTGATTTCCTTATTATTCAAGGAGTTAGTATCGACTGAGGCAACAACTAGAATGAATACTGCGTAGTTTTGGAGTATTGTGCAGGAGAGGTGATTTAGATATGGAGTACCCTTTTAATTTATCTGTCACACTTTTCATTGCTTTAGCTCACAATATGATTTAGCCCTTGAAATATGTGCATAAATGATGATTTAATCTTGTCTGCTGTGATAAAGCTTTAGATTAGCACTTTAGCCTGTCAAAGTCCTATTTAAAGGGTTAATTGTCTCAACTAATATTATTAGGTATTGTTGAGTGTCTGACTATTTATAAGTTCAAGAGATTGGTTTGCATTTCTTTAATATAATGTTATATACTACTCTAAAATATTGTATCACCTTCTTTCTTTGCTTGGAGAGTCCGAGCAAAGTGATTCAGTAAGGGCTAATGCGGTTTCTGTAGTGGCAGATATAACATGGAAGTCCTTCAATTGCATTCCATTAAAATAGGTAACTTCTAGTTTGTTTTTTAAGCTACATCACATTTCATTTAAATCAACATTTTTTTAGGAATAAATGGACGAGTAAATTTATTGTACTTTTGATTTTCCATGACTTGTTTGGAAATTTTATTTCTATTAACTTCTATGTAAACTTTAATTTGATACATTTAATTAGTTTACTTTTCTAAATTGCTTGTGAGTTCTTCCTAAAAGAACAAAAAAAAAGGAACCATGAGAGTCTTTGTTATAAATTGATGTACTTGTAATCTTGTATCACCATTGATGTACTAGGAAATTGTTTCTTTTAAGAATGTTTAAATTTCTTTCTTTACTTACTGTTTTATCCAAATGGTTTTATTCTCCTACAATTCATACCTAACCATTTATTTTTGAAAAATATAATTCAAATGCTCAACCCACTCCCTCGGTTGTTGGATACATTTGCTCAATTTTTACTTTCACCTATTGAGGCCGAAGACATCAAATAGATTCTAGTCAGAGCATTGGAATGGCTGAGTTGCTCCCTCCCTCATGATGGAATTGAAAGCCTTTTGGGCAATCTCCCTATTGTTAAGAAAAATGAATTAATGGATCACATCATACTGCGTAATTAAACAAGTGAATGGATCAGACAAGTGGTGCATGGACTTAATTGTTATTTTGTTGGCTGTTGATTTAATTACTCTCCATATTTTGGTGGCAATTATTTGTATCTTATACTTTTGTTTGGGTTTGACTAAATAGAACAATTTGATATTAATAAATACAAATTTACTTGGATTTGTTGAGGTGAAGCTTGACTATTGTACTCCATATTGATAATTCTCTTAGCTTCTCTACTAAACAAGTCATATATGCCATAGTGGTAGTGCTTAGCACTTGCACTAAACTGATCTGGTCTTTATTAATTGACTTCATAGTCCTAGACTGTGTACCAGTAGAATCTTGAGCAATCTTGACCCCCAGAGTCTTCTGCTAGAATTGAACCTCATTCCCTTTAATATATGATAAAAAGTAGCAGTCATACTCCTCCCATCCCATCCGTGAATAATGAAACAAAGGGAGGAGGGAAGAAAGAGAACACTTAGCTTGACCAGCAAAATCAGAAACAAGAAAGACACATTACACAAAATTTAGCATAAAACAAAACAACAAATCAAAATCCAAAATCAAGTAGGAAACCAAGGCATAATAAATAGAGACACGAAAATCACAAGTTTTGAAGGGATGAGGTGAGGAGACTCCTTCAAATACAAGGTATTGAAAAATGGACCAGTAATTGAATCAGTCAAGATAGTGGGTCACTGGTTAGTGGTTCAATCGGGGGTTAACCCTAAGTCAATCCGGTCTTAATTAAAATAATACAATTTAATTTATATATACACAAATATTCATATTTACACATAGAAATGAATATGTAAATAAAAACCATTAATTCTCATATAAATGGAATAATCATCCATAAAATATTATTCATGTCACCATGATCACAATAATAAGTCAAATAATTTAGCTAGAATAACCTAACAAAAATTTAATATAAAATTATAATATCTATTTAAAAAATCATGATAATAAAAAATAAAAAAATAAATAGTAGCACAAAAATAAATAATTTAGCTACATTTTCTATGTATGATGATGAGATACTTATTTGCTTATTCCATATATGCATGCAAATCTATCTACTCTATTCTTTTTTCACATTAGAAATTTTGCTTCTTGACTCTGTCGGTTTTTCATGCTTGTTCTATTCAAATGAACATGTTTAGATGTTTATTGGTTGATATAAATGCTTTATATGTGGCTGTACATGTTCCCCATGCATTCTACATGCGATAGATAGTGTCAAAACTTTCAATTTAAACAAACT
Organism: Prosopis cineraria; assembly: GCF_029017545.1. Classification (NCBI taxonomy): domain Eukaryota; kingdom Viridiplantae; phylum Streptophyta; class Magnoliopsida; order Fabales; family Fabaceae; genus Prosopis; species Prosopis cineraria. The sequence goes on from NW_026555342.1 coordinate 34,066,723, forward strand.
GAAGAATAGGTGTTTGAAAACAGGGTTTTTTGGGCAAATGAATGGCATAAACAAGTAGAGATAAAAAAAATAAAGAAAATGACACTAAAACACTTGAAATAGAGATCGAATGAAAGAGATATATTTGGGTTCGTTGAACCTGACCTGCTAAAGGAATTGGTTCAAATAGACTTGATTGGAGGTATAAGACAATGTCAAACAAAGGCATTTCAACCCCCAACCAAAAAAATATATTAATATTGGTTTTGGTTTGATGAGTCCATATCCAAATAAAAAAGAAAGAGAGGTTTTTGGGTTGTAAGGCCAATAGCCCATAATATTTTACAAAACAGAAAAAAGATAAGTTTGGACAGGGTTTAAAGGACCTAATCTAGAGGGTCCTTAGGTTGGGTTTGACCAAAGCTGACCTAGTCAACAAAATTTTAAAATAATTTTTTTGAATTTAAATGATAATAATGATAATAATAATAATAAAAGGCCATGTGGCATGTGGGTGGAAGGCTTAAATGACATGTGGAGGATCCCACCTAAAGGAGAATGGCTAGAGGAGCACAATGGGTAGACACATGTCACCAAGGGAAGTTGGGAAGGCAGCTTATGGAATACATGTGCTAATGCCAAGAGTGGCTTCACTAGAATTTTTTTTTTCATAGAATTTATTGTGTAGTGATATTCCAAGGGTGCGTGTGGGTATGTGGGACCTTCAACTGAGATGCAGTTTGTCTTAAAATTTCTAAATTTGAGATCTTTATTTTGATATGCTATTAGCTTATATTTGAGGCAAAATTAGAATTTATTTTTAAGCTATTTAGTGCATTTTATAAGTTTAATCACTTTAAAAATTCTTAATTTTTTTCATTTAGGAAAATATAAAGCAAGAGGCTTCTAGCAGTATTAATAACTCAGAAAATTAATTTGTTAGCATCAAATATCTAGATGCTTAAAAATGCTAAGCAAAACATTAAGAAAAAGCCTAGCACTGTTTTGATGGTTTAAAAAGGAAAGGGTATGAAAAGGAAAGGAAAAGGAAAGGGCAAGAGCAAGGGAAAAGGCTCAGATGGTAAGATCAAAGAGTCAAACAAGCTCGAAACTAAGCCTCCAGCCAAGAAGGCAAAGCCTCCAAAGGAAGAAGTTTGCTTCTTTTGCAATGAACTAGGTCATTGGAAGAGGAACTGCAAGCTCTACCTAGAGGATCTGAAAAAGAAGAAGGATAGCAGGGCTACTCCTTTAGGTATTTATGTTATAGACATTCACTTTTCTACTTCTTTTGCTTAGGTATTAGATACTGCATGTGGTTCTCACATTTGTATAAATGTGTAAGGTCTCAGAAATAATAAAAAGTTGATGAAGGGTAAAGTAGACCTACGAGTTGGAAATAGAGCAAGAGTTGGTGCTTTAGCCATAGGCACTTATGAATTACTTTTGCCCAGTGGGTTTTTTTTTTTTTAGTTTTGAACAATTGTTATTATATTCCTGCTTTGAGTAGCAACATTGTTTTTCTTTCTTATTTGGATAAGGAAGGTTTTACTTCCATTACTGGGAATGATAAATGTTCTATTTATCAAAATGACATTTTTTATGCTAATGGTGATTTGCATTTGGGTCATTATCTTTTAAAATCTGGAACATCCTAGTAATGAAGACATCTATAATGTAACTACCAAAAGGATCAAATCGAATGATTTGAATTCAACCTACCTATGGCATTGTCGTCTTAGCCATATAAATGAGAAATGCATTCTTAAGCTCCATCAAGATGGACTTCTTAACTCGTTTGATTTTGAATCTTATGCACTTATAAATCTTGTTTATTAGGAAAGATGATAAAAGCACCTTTTACTGGGCATAGTGAGAGGTCTAATGACTTATTGGGACTCATATATACAGATGTATGTGGACCAATGTGCACAACTATTAGAGGGGATTATCTATACTTCATTACCTTTATTGATGACTACAATAGATATGGATACACCTACCTAATATTCGAATCTTTTGAAATGTTAAAAGTATTCCAAAATGAAGTACAAAACCAGCTTGGTAAGTCTATTAAAACTCTTTGATCTGATCAAGGAGGTAAATATTTTAGCCAAGAATTCATTAATCATCTCAAGAGTTGTGGGATAGTCTTACAATTAACTCCTCTAACAACACCATAATGGAATGGTGTTTCTAAGCGGGGAAATCATACACTATTGGATATGGTTCAATCCATGACGAGTTAAGTAAATCTTCTACCATCCTTTTGGGGCCATGTACTAGAAACAGCTGCGATCATACTAAACCATGTTCTATCTAAGGCAATTGAGAGGACACCATATGAGATATGGACAAGAAAGAAACCTAGTTTATCTTTTCTTAAGATTGAGGGAAGTTAGGTTTATCTTAAGAAATAGGCCTTAGACAAGTTAGCACCCAACTCCACAAAGTTCCTTTTTATGGGGTATTCTAAAGAAACAAAGGGATACTATGTCTACAATCCCATTGATAGTAAAGTGTTTGTAATTTGAAATGGTATCTTTCTAGAAAGAGAATTTATCTCTAAAAGAACCAGTAGGAGCAAGATACATCTTGAAGAAATTTGAGAACTACAAAATAGCACAAAGTCACAGATGAAAAACCGAGAAGACTCACGAGAAGTAAATGAGCCTGCTCAAATAACACAAGGCCTACGAAGGTCTGATAAGACACAAAATCATCCTCAGAGATATGGATTTTCAATTAATGAATGTCATGATGTGTTGCTCATTAAACACAATGAACTAACCACATACTAAGAAACTATAGTGGGACCAAATTTTGAGAAATAGCTAAATGCCATAAAGTTTGAAATGCAATCCATGTACGATAATAAGGTATGGACCTTAATCGATCCACCTGAAGGAATAAAAACCATCAGGTGTAAGTGGGATTTTAAGGAGAAAACTAATATGGATGGAAAAGTAAATGTCTTCAAGGCACGATTGGTTACAAAAAGATTCACCCAAACTCATGGTTTAGACTATGATAAAACCTTTTCACTAGTTGTAATGGCTAAATTAAACAAAATCCTTCTTGCCATTGCATCATATTATGACTATGAAATATGGCAAATGGATGTTAAAATAGCATTCCTTAATGGACATCTACTTAAGGAAGTGTACATGACACAACCTGAAGGTTTTATGCATCTAGAGGACTCTGGAAAGGTGCACAAGCTTCAAAGATCTATTTATGGATTGAAGCAAGCATCTCAGAGTTGGAATCAATGTTTTGATAAAATAACCAAAGAGTTTAGATTCATTCAAAACATTTATGAAACTTGTGTTTATAAAAGGGTTAATGGCAGCACAGCTATATTTCTAGTGCTATATGTAGATGATATCTTACTCATTGGGAATGACATTCCTACCTTGCAGAATGTCAAGTCTTGGTTAGGAAAATCTTTCTCTATGAAGGACTTAGGTGAAGCCACTTACATCCTTAGGATTAAGATCTATAGAGATAGACCTAAAAAGCTAAGAGGCCTAAATCAAAGCACATACATAGACAAGATATTACATAGGTTCAAATGTAGGATTCAAAGAGGGGTTTCATCCACTTGTCTCATAGCATTCATCTCAGCAAAGACCAATGTCCTAGTACATAAATTAGTAAGATCATATGAGTAAGGTTCCATATGCCTCGATAATTGGATCTATCATGGATACCATGCTACATACTCGATTGGATGTTTCATTTGCCTTAAGTATGACCATCAGATACCAAGCAAATCTAGGAGAGGATCATTGGACTATTGTCAAGAATATCCTAAAGTACTTAAGAAGGACTAAGGATTTATTCTTGGTATATGGTGGATTGGATGACGAGTTAGTTGTAACAGGTTACACAGATGCAAGCTTCCAAATTGACCAGGATGACCTTAAATCGCAACCAAGATATGTGTTCACCTTAAATGGTAGGGTAGTGAGCTGGAAGAGCTTAAAGCAGAGCACAACAGCTGATTCTCTGCAATAGAAGCTGAGTACATAGCAACATCAAATGCAGTTAAGGAAGCCATTTGGATTAGGAAGTTCATTGCTAAACTAGGAGTGGTGCCTAGCATCTCAGATCAAATAAACTTGTTCTGTGACAATAGTGGTACAATTTCACAGAGCAAGGAGCCAAGGTCATACTAAAAGACCAAGTATATACTCAGGCATTTCCACTTTATCAAAAAGATTAATGATAGAGGGGATATAAAAATATGCAAAGTAGCAAGAGAAGATAATGTTGCTAATTCTCTTACAAAGCCTCTTGCACAAGCAAAGCATGAGCGTCATGTCAGGACAATGGAAATTAGACAAATTAATGATTGTACCTAGTGCAAGTGGGAGGATGTTGGAAATTGTGCCTTAAAACCAATCAATGTACTATGCACATTGTTATTTAATGAATTTCTCTTTTATTATCATAATAATTACATGTTCAATATGATAGTTGTATCCTTGGACAAACTATAGTGATTGTCTTAAATGTCCCTGGTCGGTTATCTATGAGGGATTATAGATGAAACAAGACTACTATGACTTTGATTAATTATAGAGATATAAATGAAAGTCGCAGGCACTTGAAGAGTACAAGGTGCTTGACTGACCCGCTATGAGAAAGCTGCATGGTATAAATCATAAGCTTATCTCATATGTAACTATATCACTAAGCCCTTTGACCTGAGATCATCAGGATTCCTATATGATGACCACTGAACATTGACCTAGTCAAAAGTCACCTTTGACCGGGTGATCATAGAGGCTATGATTGAGCTTAGTGATATTCACGCGGAGGAATATGAGTGGTCAAGATGGAATTTATCCTCTCATATTAAGTGAGAGATATTATTGGGCCCCTTAATGAGTAAGACTAAGAAAATGTATGGCCATACTATAATAGAAAGGGTTTTTCCATTACTACTATCAGTCTACTCAGAGATCGAGAAAGTAATGGTCAGGTAAAAGAGAATGACAATTTCATATCTCATACTTGATTAAAATATCATTGACAAAAGGGATGTAATACGGTTACATGATAGGTTACATCAGATCATCGATCCCCATGTGAATTGGATAGTTGCAATGTCTTGCTAAAAGCCAGTTATGACTTGTGGGCTAATAGTATAATTAGCCTACCGCCAATTTCATATAGGCCTACAGGGTCGCACACAAGAACAGCCCAACTCAAGCTATAATGTCCAAGTTCATTGAATCTGAAATATGTCTAGATTCAATGAATGTAATATAGGGTGAATAAATTATATATATATATATTATTTGAATATTTATTTGATAAATATTTATATATATATATATATATTTATATGAAATATAAAATTCAAAATATAATTTTACATATATATATATATTTTCAAAATATATATATTCATATGTGTGTGTGTGTATTAGATATATATATATATATATAGAGTATAATATATATTTGAAATATACATGTATATATATGTATTCATATATATATATATAATATGTATATGTGATATACATCATATCATATCATATCATATTATGTTAGTTTTAAATTTAATTTTATATGATAGATTAAATTTAATAACTAACATGATATGAGAGAATATCATGTTAGTTTTATAATTTGAATTTATGAGATAAATTTAAATTAGATATGATATCATGGATTAAATTTATGAGATAAATTTAATTATATTTTCGTGGGCTTTTTAAGTGAAAGACAAAAACCCTTATCTACATACTATATATAGATAGGGATGTCCTTTATGAAGGAAGAGAGAGTTAGAAAATTTTTGACGGCAAAGATACTTTGAGAGCCATGAAACACCCTATAGAAAGAAAAACTAATGTTCAAAGAAGAACGGACGCTGGGAGCGCTAGTATGCTATTCGAATTAGAGAGCTATTCGTGTGGATACCGGTAGAGGGAGTAGATCTACATTGCCAACTCCTGAGATCCAAACTCTTGAAGAGAATGTGCGCTAAGTTTAAAGAATTAAAAGGTAACTCTTCTATCTACTTTGACTTAAACGAGTTCATTCAGTCCAAATCAAGTAGAGACTTTATAAAATTTAAATCTTTCGCTGCACATCCCTATCCAATATAATGGACCTAGAACGGATAAAGGGAAAAGAATAGACAGCTAAATATAGCCATAAGTAGTAGTTATGTACTTTTAGTCAAATTGGACCAAATGACTAAATTGTGCCAACTGTGTTTAGATTGGCATATTGTGCATGTGAGTTGAGAAAGGAAGCTTGTGATAATCTATAGTAGCAGTTGAAATCCACGGGTAACTTTTTTGGTGACAGAAGGGTTGAGGTGTAACATCCAAAGTTTCTTAGTCTCAAGATTAGTGGTTAGTTGAAGGTAGAGTGGTAATTAGTTTGAGATTAGAGATTCAAATGATTACTACTCATTGGTGTATTGTATGAACAAATATGAGTGAGATAAGTACATTTTGGGTCGAAGCAAGTGTGTGTGGTGAGAATGAATCTCATTGTGCTACGTGCCGTGGCTTGTGCTACATGCGTCACGACACATGGACCAGAAAATGCCTTCATAAGTCATGAAATTTTAGAAATTTCAAAAGGTTGAATTTTGAAGACATATGAAAGGAGGAGAGAAGAAGGGCTGAGAAGCTAGAGCAAGCTATTTCAGGTTATTGGAAGGTGCTTCTGATTAATAACTTATCAAGTTAGCTACGTATAACTCTTACCTTCCATTCTACCCAAATTTCTCTAAAAATTAGTTATGAGGAAATTGAATCGATGGAATTTCAACTGAACTAAGATTTTATCTCACCCCCGTGGTTACATGTTTTTAGGACCAGGCAGTGATCAGGGCAAGGGAAGAGCATTTGAACCGACTTGAGTTGTTAAAGCAGTGTAAACTCTGAGTTGGTGTAATGAACTAAACCAAGATCTTGTGTATATATGTATATATGAGTTTTCATAAAGTTGCACGCATGGCTTGAGTAGTGGATTTGTGAAATTATAACCCGATGGTATGTATTTGTGATGAAATGAATTAAGGGGCTATGATTTGAGTATGTTGTGTTAAATTGTTGCAATTTTAGTGAATCTTAAGCCTAAGTGGGAAATTATGATGAAATGAGTAATTTAGGGCTAAGATTGTAATGTACATATGTTATGATTGTGAATGTATATGAATGTGATTAGAAAAAGGCCAAGTAGGTTAAGTTATGCTGAGTATAAGCAAATTGTGTAAAGTTGATTAATGTGGAAATTGATCGTTGAGGGGTCAAATTTCATTATATGTGTATGATTATGATGAATTGTAGTCAGTCAGTGTATTAGGTCTTTTTGGACTTGATTCAAGGCCTTGTGTGGTCTAATGAGAGAAAGGGATCGATTTGAGCACTTGGGTGCACAAATTTTTTTAGAAAAAGTGACTTTTTATACCCGGATGTCTAAATTTTGATCAGACTATTAGGTCATGTCCAAACCTATCTCATTAGTTAGCTTATGAGACAAGCTATTTGTAGGCGCTTGAATCACTTCGATCAAACACCATATGTGAAAATGGCGCACGCTGGAAGTTTTTTATTTTTGCTATCAAAATGACAGTAGAAATTTAGACAGGCGCGTGGCGGTGCATAGTGACACATGCTGTGGTGCATGACATAAAAAAGTTGAGCGTGTGGCTTTGTACCATATGCCATGATACACATACTGCACGTTATGGCGTACGGACCAAATCCTAACTTGATTCTTTGATAAAAATGCATGCAATTGAGATGAGAGTACTTATGGTATATGTCCACTATACATCAGAGAAATGTGTGATTTGCTTCGATTGTGTGTTTCTCTAATTGTATTGTGATTTAAATGGTTTTACAAATTGAGTCTTAAGCCCAAGATTTTCAAACAAAATATTTTATTATTGATTGGTGGTTTTAATGTGGTAACATTGTAATGTTTCTCCTATAACTGGAGGGTATAGGAGGAGGTTACATGAGGCAATCGAATAACTTCATTTGTTTGGCTATTTATTATAACTGTGTGGGAGTATGCTATCTATTGCATGAAATTATTTAGATCTAAGCATGTTTTATAGCATTACATGAATGTTGCATGAAAATAGCTTTGGATTAAATAAATGAGTAAAAAGATGTGATTTCATACTTTACATAAATATATGCTATGTGTTGAGGATACATTATGAATGTAGAACCTATGATTGCTTCAGAAAGCATGATCATAGGGGTAAGAGTTCACCCATGTGGAGTATGGTGATAAGTGTAACATTCCAAATTTCTAATCTTTTATTAATGATTGATTAGGGAATGAGTTAGTGATTTAATGTGGGATTAGGGTTCTGGATAGTGAGATGTTAATTTGACTCATTGGTTGTTATATGAACAAATATGAGTAGAAGAGTAGAGTCCCAAGGAAGAGCATATGAGTATAGTAAGGATTTCCCTCACTGTGCCATGCACCACGGTGGAGAGTGGATGCGCCAGGGCACATAGTGCAGAAATTAGATTAATTGGGATGTGTCCAACTCGTAAAACAGAAGGGGAGAACAAGAGAGAAGGGTTCTAGCATGGAAAGAGAATGGATTTTACTAGGGCTTTGGTTTTCAGGAGTAAGAATGACATTTTTAAACCTGTTACTTATTAAGTAAGTCTCATACTACCTTAACCTCTGATTCTACCCTATTTTCTCTTAGTTTTAATTAGTGAGAAATTCAATTTGGGAGTTTTAAGGAGTTGATTTCTTACCCTATAGTAATAGAAAGGTTCTCCAAAACTAAACTAGTAAGTTGTGACTAGTTTGAGTCAGAATGATAAAGCTTTAAAAACTATAGGCATGATTTAACCTAATTTAGAGTGAGAGTAGTGAGAGAAATTTGGAAACAAAAAGGTTAAAGCTAGTAATGAAGGGTATCAATTGTGATACATGTAACCAAGTGTGAATTGATAATGGATAGTGATTAGGTGTTTAATTGTGATAATTGACACTTTTTATCAATAGTGAAATTGACTTTGAATGCCAATTTTGTGTAGATTCTAGGGTGTGATGTGCAAATAGCATAGAGAGATTCGAGTAGGGAAATTACATGGGTAACCCTTTTTATTGGACAGAAGGGTTGAGGTAACCATATAGTTTATTGTATTTATTAACTATTATAACTATGCAGAAGTAAATATGAAATAGTGAATTTAGTTTTATGAGTTTTATGCATGATTTGATATTGAAAATAGTTTTAGTATGAACATTGGTTTGTGAAATGAAATCTAAAAGGTTATTGATTTCAATTAATATATATATATATATATATATTATGAAAGTATATGGTATGGAAATGTGAAAGTAAGCAGTGAAAATTGTGAAAGAGCATGATCATAAGGGGTGGGAGTGCACCTAAGATTTGTGGGGATATGTGTGTGTGTGGAGAAGTGAGTAAACAATCCATATGGTCAGGTTAGCACCATAGGACACCCGATACAACATTATATTGGCTGTTACTATAGGTAATCCAGTATAGCATATTATAGGACTGTTATCATGGGACATCTGAGCAATCTGTCAATTCCTTAGTGCTCATTAGGGTACAGTTAGGAGTCAACGACGCCTCTATCACAAGTATGTGAAGAGGGAAGCTATAGTCTATAAGTGGGTTAGATTACCTTTGGTCGGGTGTTTCTACTACCGAAAGTGTGCTCAAGTCAATGAGTGATTGATCCAATATAGCCTATAGTTTCATAGTGGGGAGCTTTAAAGGATTAGTGGATAGATAATCATGCTAAAGTGTAAAAGTATGTGAAAAATGATTTATATGTGAAATTGATGATTTAAACTATAATATAATACATATATATATGCTATACTATGGTTTTTGTTACTTTGGCATGGTTATTTGTGGTAATAGACATTAAATGAATTATATTAGTTATTGAAATTTTATCTCACACGTGGTTATTCATATTTTTAGGTTCTAGCACTAGTGGTTCGAAGGGAAAAGACATTGGCTAAGTTGAGATCTCTCATTTAAGCCTTTGTAAAGATTTGGTATAATTAATTTGTTTGTTGTTAGCTATGAATGTGTATAAGTTGCTATAGGATTAAGTACATGTGCATAAAGTCATGTTTGTGGTATGTTTGATGATTTTGAACTCCCTATCCCTTATATATATGTGAATGGTGAAATAATTGCATGAGCTAGTGGATGAATGTGTATGTGTGTGACTAGGAGATGTACTTAAAGTGTGTGTGAAGATTTGGCTTTGGTTGAGATTAAGAATGAAAATGTGATTTTGCCCAAAAGTGTGATATAGGCAGTTTACAAGTCAAGTATGTGTATAGGTGTTATATTATGCATGTATATGGTCAATCAAGTGTGTATTGTCCATTTAAACGTGATCAAGGCCCAAAAAGTAGCTAATGGCATTTGGTTTCGAATTAAGATGCTTGAGTGACAAATTTTGACTTAAAACAGTCAAAATGTACTCAGGTGTCCAATTTTTGAAAGAAATATCGGATTGAAATGAAACTAGTTTCATTACTTAGATTTCAAAACAAGCTTCGTGTAGGTACTGAACCACCCCAATCAGACATCAGATGAGGAAATGGCACACATATGAAGTTCGCATCAAAAATCTACAAAATGATAGCAAAATCAAGTGTGTGTGTCATAGCACATGTATCTGTATATCATGGCACATAACACAGAGAGTCACATTGTGGTCTCTATGCCACATGCCGCAGTGTACGTGGCACGAGTTGTGGCACGGGTCCCAAATTTTACTTAATTTTAGTAAAATGTACATGTTTCCTTGGACTTGAAAATACCCTTGTAAACTGCTTCCACTGTGTGTAATATTTTATAATTTGAGTAATTTGTGAAATAATTTTTAGAAATCTTTTCTTAGGATCCCAAGGTTTTCAAAGTTTTCAAGCTAAATGATTTTGGATTGATTAGTAATATAGTAGTACAGCACATGGTAATGCCAATAAGGGCATTACAATAAGACCATATGGCATATTCTCTTTAGTTCCTAATTAGGTATGATGTTAGAGAATTATACCTCCTTAGTGCCTTTTGAGGTGTAGCATAGGAGATGATCTCCTTAGGGCTTATTAAGTTGCGGTTTTAGAGATTTAGACTCCTTAATATTTGTGTGATACGGTATTGAAGTCAACGACACCCCTTTGTGTGTATTGGGAGAAACTATAGTTCGAAAGTGTAATAGAACACCTTTAGTCGGTGTGATTCTATCACTAAAGGTGCCAATGAGAGTGTATATTAGTCTAAGGCGAGCCTATGGTTTCGAGTTGGGTTGATTTGGAGTTTCAAATGGTAGAGAACATTCTTATGTTAGAACAGTGGTGAAAAGCGGTAAAAGAAGTGCAATATGCTATACTGATGAGATTTGAAATGAGATATGTGGCATATGCTATGTTTAAAGAATATATTATGCTCTACTTTCATATAGTTGTATGTAGTTGTATGTGGTAATTAATAAGAGTGAATTATTCTGTTACTCAAATTTTTATCTCACCCTAGTGATTACATTTTTATAGAATAGAGCAATGAGCAGGGCAAGGGAAAAGTATCTAGACCGACTTAGAGTTGTTGAAGCTGTGTGAACTCAGAGTATTGTGTAATGAACTAAAAGTTTGAGTATATACGTAAATAAGTTGCCATAGGAGATTGCATGCATGATTTGAATGGTTATGAGTTGTTGAATGTAGAAATTGCAGTGAATGTTGAGTTTTAGTAAATCTTAGCCTATGTGTGAAATTATGATGAAATGAGTAATTTGGGGCTAAGATTAAGTTGTGATTATATTATGAATGTGAATATATGCAGATGTGTAGTGAAAATGGCCAAGGGGTTAGTTTTGACCAAGTTGTGCCAAATTTATGAAATGTGAAAATTGGCCATTGAGGGGTCAAATTTTGGTATATGTGAATATAGGTGATCTATTGTGGTAATCAAGTATGTTAGGTCCTTTTGGACTTAATTAAAGGCCTAGAGTGGTCTAATGAGATTAACGGATTGATTTGAGCGCTTGGATGCGCAAAATTTTAAGGAAAAGTAACTTTTTTGCATGCAAGTATCTAAATTTTGATTGGACTGTTAAATTGTATCCAAACTTATGTCATTAGCTAGCTTATGAGATAAGCTTCACTCTGATTGAACGTCATATGTGAAAACGATGAATGTCAAAAGTTCATCATTTTTGCTGTCAAATGACAGCAGAAAATCTGGACTGGCATGCTATGGCGCATGGCATCTTATGCCATAGCACACCACACAGAAGGTCAAGCTGTAGCTCTGTGCCACATGCTGCAGAATATGGTGTTGGATAGGGCGATGTAGCGGAAGATTAAAATTTTAAAATCCCTATTCTGATATGGACCGAACGAACTCGTTTAAGTCAAGGTAGATAGAAGAGTTACCTTTTAATTCTTCAAACTTGATGCGTGTTTTCTTTAAGAGTTTGGATCTCAGGAGCTAACAATGTAGATCTGCTCCCTCTACCGATATCCACACAAACAACTCTCTAACTCGAACAGCGTGCTAGCGCTCTTACCGTTCGTTCTTCTTTAAACATTAGTTTTTCTTTCTCTAGGGTGTTTCATGGCTTTCAAGGTATTTGGCCATTAGAACTTTTCTAATTCTCTATCTTGCACGTCCCCTTATATCTATTATATATAGATTAAGGTTTTTGCCTTCTTCTGGAAGAGCCAGTCGAAATTTAGATTAAATTTATCTGATAAATAAAATGTATAATATCATATCTAATTTGAATTTGTTTTAAAATTCAAACTATAAAACTGATATGATATTTTTTCATATCATGTTAGTTATTAAATTTAATTTATCATATAAAATTAAATTTAAAACTAACGCAATATAATATAATATAATATAATATAATAATATAATATAATATAATATAATATAATATATATCACATATACATATTATATTATATATATACACGAATATATATACACATATATATTTCAAAAAATATATATATATTATATTATATTATATACATATATATTTCATTTTATATATTATATACATATACATATATACATATATCAGATACACACACATATACATGAATATATATATTTCATATATATATATATATATAATTACATTTTGAATTTTATATTTCATATAAATATTTATCAAATAAATATTCAAATATATATATATATATATATATAATTCATTAACCCTATTTTACATTTATTAAATATAGACATATTTCAGATTCAATGAACTTGGACATTATAGCTCGAGTTGAGTTGTTCTTCTGTGAGACCCTGTAGACCTATATAAAGTTGGCTATATGCTAATTACGCCATTAGCCCACAAGTCACAAGTAGCCTCTAGTAAGACATTGGAACTACCCAATTTATATAGGGATCGATGATCTAATGTAACCTATCATATAACCATATCACACCCTTTTGTCACACGATATTTTGGTCAAGTATGAGACATGAATTGTCATTCTCCTTTACCTGACCATTACTTTCTCGATCTTTGAGTAGACTGACTATAGCAATGAAAAAGCCCTTTCCATTGTAGTATGGCCATACATTGTCTCAATCTTACTCATCGAGGGGCCTAATAATATCTCTCACTTAATGTGAGGGAAAAATTTCATCTTGACCACTCATGTTCCTTTGCATGGATATCATTAAACTCAATCATATCTTTTATGATCATCCAGTCAAAGGTGACTTTTGACTAGGTTTAAAGTTCGGTGGTTATTATGTAGAAATCCATAATGATCTCAGGTTAAAGGACCTAGTGATATAGTTATATATAAGATAAGCTTATGACTTGTGCCATGCAGCTTTCTCATAACGGGTCGATCCAGCACCTTGTACTCTTTCAAGTACCTATGACTTTGATTTGTATCTTTATAATTAATCAAGTCATACTAGTCTTATTTCATCTATGATCCCTTATAGATGACCAACTAGGGACATTTAGAACAATCACTATAGTTTGTCCAAGGATACAGTTACCATAGTGAACATGCAATTGATATAATAACAAAAGAGAAATTCATTAAATAATAATATGCATAGTATAATGATTGGCTATAGGGCACAATTTCCAATATTCTCCCACTTGTACTAAGCACAATCATTAATTTGTCTAAGTCCCATTGTCCTGACATGACACTCATGCTTCACTTGTGCAAGAGGCTTTGTAAGAGGATAAGCAATATTGTCTTCTCTTGTTACTTTGCATATTTTTATATCCCCTCTATCATTGATCTCTCTAATAAGGTGGAAATGCCTGAGTATATGCTTGGTCTTTTGGTGTGACCTTGGCTCCTTACTCTGTGCAATTACATTGCTATTTCACAGGACAAGTGTAACACTTTCCTGAGTGTTATCCAAAAATTACACAATTCAAATAAACTAAGTGAAGTTAAGGAGTTAATTCTAAAACCAACTTAAGAAACAAACCATTTAAATCACTAAGCAGATACACGATTGCAAAGTAAACATTTAAAACCTTTTATTAAAATAAAAAAAATTTATAGGTTTTGCCTATAGTGCACGGAAGCAAGCTAGGTGAAAGCGAGGGAAAAAGATGCTGTCATGACAGCCCTCACGGGCTAACTTCCGGGAGGGGCCGTTCTGTCATCCGATCTCTGATCGAAGAAATTTTAAAGCTCACACGTCACATTCAAAGGGTACTATAAGTGTAGCAAATTTCAAAAAGACCTAACGGTCAGATTAAAAATTAAATATGTTAAAATTTTGATCATTTTTGCTGTCATGACAGCTAAAAAGCTGTCATGACGGCACCTCCGGACTAATTTCCAGGGTGCACCATTTCATCATCCAACCTCTGATCGGAGAGATTTCAAAGCCCACATGTCACTTTTAAATAGTACTATTAGCATACCAAATTTTGGAAAGATCCAATAGACGGATTGAATTTTGTGCATGTTGAAACATCATCAATGTTGCTGTCATGACAGCAAAAGTGCTGTCATAACAGCTCCTCCAGACCAAATTCCGGAGTGCACTGTTTCTCCGTCCAGTATCTGATCGAAGTGATTCTAAAGCCCACACGAAGCTTATAAAAAGGTTTTACTTGTAACCTAAATTTTAGAGAAATCTAACGGTTGGATTAAGATTTGGACACTCGGATGCAAAAGTACAGTTTTTTGGTAAAAACTATTTTCAAAATTGTCCAAATCTCAACCTAATGGCCACAAACTTGTGGGAATACTTTGGACATATCAAATAAGACTAAAAACACCTGATAGAACATTTAAATGATAAAAAAACCTTTATACCAAAATTTGACCACCCGGGTGCCATTTCCCAAAATGGACCCTAAACCCCTAAAATGTACAAATCACACAAGAGTGGCCAAAAACTATTCCAAATATCATATACACATATGAGTACACACGCTAAACATTTTCACTTGGCTCAGAGATCTCTGTGGGACCCACGCACCCACTCTCTCTATCCAAGGTGTATGTTTGCCCATAGCACACCATTTGCAATGTAACCACTTTGTATTTGCTTGTGGAATCACATATATACCAAAATAAATACTTGCTTGTAGTGAAAACTTTGTCTACTAAATAAATCCATCAAACCACACACCATAGCCAAGTTTCCTAGCCACAAGTCTACAAGCAAACAAAAATTCATACCCAAGCCATACAATACACACATACTCACACACATATACATAATCACATCCTACTGGCACCCTAATTCTAAATACATTATAATAGTACATTAAAAAGGATTTTGTCACCAAAATCCAAGCTAATTCACGAATCAAAGAGTGAAACATATCTACGCAAACAACTGTAGATGCTCTCTCCTCATTTGATCCTCAGTCTCCCAGGTTACATCTCCCGGAGCTGTCTCTTTCCAAATCACTTTTACCAACCGAATTGTCTTATTTCTGAGCTGCTTATCCTTAGCATCCACAATACGATTTGGTTCAGTCTGGTAGGTTAAATTCTCCTGAATTTTAACCTCTTCAGGTTCTATCACATGCGACAGGTCTGGCTGGTACTTCTTCAGCTGTGACATATGAAACACGTTGTGTAGACCCGTTAACTGAGGCAGCAATGCCAACTGATAAGCCACCAGCTCAACTTTCTTCAAAACCTCAAAAGGACCCATATATTGAGGAGACAACTTTTTAGCTCGAATTAAGCGTCCAATGCCCGTCAAATGGGAAACCTGAGAAACACATGATCCCCAACCTCAAAAGACAGGTCGTTACGATGATTATCTGCATAACTTTTTTGTCTACTCTGCACCGTAAGAAGCTTTTGTTGGATTAATTTGATTTTCTCCATGGTCTCATCTACCACATTCGGTCCCATCATTGTCCTCTCACTCAACTCATACTAACAGAGAGGTGATCTGCACTATCTTCCATATAATGCTTCAAAAGGAGCCATCTGAATACTGGCATGATAACTGTTATTATAAGCAAACCCTGCCAGAGGCAAATGCTTATCCTAGCTTCCCTGAAGCTCTAGGGCACACAACCTCAACATATCCTTTAATGTCTGGATCGTTCGCTCAGTTTGTGCATCCGTTTGTGGATGATAGGACGTACTAAACTTTAAATCCGTGCCCATAGCCTTTTGCATAGCTTGCCACAAATTCGATGTAAATTGAGGATCACGATCTGAAACAATATCCCTCAGTACCCCGTGTAGTCGCACAATCTCCTTAATGTTGATCTCAGCATACTTATCAACCGTATAGGTGGTCTTGACCGGTAAGAAATGTGCTGACTTAGTCAAACGATCTACAATTACCCAGATAGAGTCAAAACTAGATTGGGTTCTTGGCAGACTAGATACAAAATCTATTGAAATATTGTCCCATTTTCATTTAGGAATCTCCAAAGGCTGTAACAACCCCGATGGCTTTTGGTGCTCTATCTTGACCTTCTGACAAGTCAAACACTTATTAACATACTCTGTGACATCCTTTTTCATGCCTGGCCACAACCAATGACGCTGCATGTCATGATACATCTTAGTAGCACCGGGATGAAGGGTGTAGCTACTACGATGCACCTCATCCAACAATTTCTTCTGAACAGACTCATTGTTAGGAATACACACCCTATCCTAGAAAACCACATACCCATCATCACTAAACCAATAGTCCATTATCTCACTATTCTCCATGTCTTGACTTATTTTTAATAAAATTGAATCTTGAAGCTGAGCATCTCGTATCTCTTTTCAAAATTCATTGGAAATAATCGTAGTCTTAAGATCATTTAAGGAGAACTCAGTCATACCCAGAGAAGTCTCAATCAAAGACTCCATCAATCTATGCTCCCAAACCATTAAATAGTCTACATGCAAGGTCTTGCGACTAAGAGCATCTGCTACTACATTTACTTTCCCTGGATGATACTTAAATTCAAAATTATAATCTTTAAGAAACTCCATCCAACATCTCTGTCTCATGTTTAGTTCTTTTTTATCCACCAGGTACTTGAGACTTTCATGGTCACTTAAGACCTTAAACTCTATTCCATAAAGATAATGACGCCAAATCTTCAATGCAAAGACTACTGCAACTAACTTGAGATCATGTGTCGGATAATTCTCCTCATGTGGCCTAAGTTGTCGAAAAGCATATGCCACTGCCCTCTCATCTTGCATTAGAACACAACCAAGACCCTTATGAGAGGTATCAGTATACACGTCATAGGGCTTTTGAGGATCCAAAATCACTAACACTGGAGCTATAGTTAACCTTTCTTTCAACTCAAGAAAAGCTGTCTTGTGCCTATTATCCCATATAAATGGCTTATCCTTCCTTGTGAGCTTGGTCAAAGGAATAGAAATCTGAGGGAAACTTTTGACAAAACACCGGTAGTAACCTGCTAACCCCAAAAAACTACAGATCTCTGTTATCAATTTTGGTCTCTCCCATTACAAGACTGCTTTAACCTTATATGGATCAACTGCAATACCATTTGCCAACACTATATGTCCCAAGAACCTAACCTCTCTCATCCAAAACTCACACTTACTGAGCTTGGCATAAAGCTTATGATCTCGCAGAAACCTTATGATAGTCCTCAAGTGTCTAGCATGCTGCTCCTCATCTTTAGAGTAGATCAGTTTATCATCAATAAAAACCACCATAAACTGATCCAAGAAAGGTCGAAAGATGTGATTCATATAGTCCATGAAAACTGCAGGCATATTAGTCAGCCCGAATGGCATAACCAAAAACTTATAATAGCCATATCGAGTCCTAAAAGCTGTCTTCACCACATCCTTCTCACTAACCCTCAACTGATGGTACCCTGAACGTAAATCAATCTTAGAGAAAATCGTGGCACCAACCAACTAATCCAAGAGATCATCGATGTGAGGCAGTGGGTACTTGTTCTTCACCGTAACCTTATTCAACTGCCTGTAATCGATACACAATCTCAAACTACCATCCTTCTTCTTCACAAATAAGACAGGGAATCCTTAAGGAGAAATACTGGGTCTAAGAAATCCCTTATCTAACAGCTCCTCAAGCTGCTTCTTTAACTCAACTAACTCTGAAGGAGCCATTCTATAGGGAGCCTTTAAAATTGGCTATGTCCCCAGTACCAGATCAATCGAGAATTCAACCTCACGCTCTGGAGGTAATCTTGACACATCCTCTGAAAACACCTCCAGGAACTCCCTAACAACCTCAATTTCATCTACTTTACCTGACTCAGATCCTTAGGTAGTGAACACTAACACGTAAGCCTCACAACCCTGCTTAATCAACCTTTCAGCTTGCAAAGAAGAAAGAAAACAAGAATGACTAGGGTATTCCTCGATCACCTCTAGTACTTCTACCAAAGTCACTGTCTTAGCAACACAATCTAAGACAGCACCATAAGCTGTCAACCAATCCATATCGATGATTAAATCAATCCCTTGCATAGGTAATTTGATCACATTCAGCTAAGTCGATCGCCCATTAAAAGTCATCTTAGTCCTACACACCACACTAGATCGACCAACCAAACCAGAAGTAGAGGAAACTTCTATATCATGGGCAACTAGTCAACAGGCATACCCATTCTATCTAAGTGCTCGGCAGAAATAAAAGAATGCGTCGCACCATAATCAAACAAAGCTTCTAAATCAAGGCCACAGATAGAAACCATACTAGTGATCAAATTTGATGACTTCCTAACCTCCTCCTGAGATACTGTATACACTCTACTGAGAATCACTTCCTCCGGTCCGAGTTCTCATGCAAATCAGGGCAATCAAAGATCAAATGGCCTAACTTTCCATACTTGTAGCAAGCAAAGCAGCGACCAGAATGAACCTTACCACATCTATCGCAAAGTGACCTCACTGTGCTCAGAATTGGGGCCTGACTGGCCTGTAAAGAACGTGCTCAGATGTACACCTCACTATAATAAATAACTGCTCCATTCGATCCAACCACTCCTCAGCTTTCCCATCAAGCATACTACCATCATATGTGGTCGGATTAGAGCAAGAGAATTCCTTCCAAGGTCTGGATATGTCATTCTCTCGGTTATCAGCAATCGGTCCATAAGCTCCCACAGCACTAGAAGATCCTTGCCTAGCACTTGGGTCAACATGCTAATCTGGAACAGCATGACTTCTAAGATTTTGCTGTATATCCACCATCACTTCAAGCAGCTTAGCCATGACTGCATCCGTCCCCTGTGGTGTGGTGGTAGAGTTGGAGGCGGAGGAGGTGGAGGTAGTGGTCGTTCCTCATTCCTCAATCTACCTCTTCCCCTTTGAGCCATATTATAACTGAAAGGCGTACAACCACAAGCGTATGGACCTTTCCCCCTCCTAAAGGAACAAGCTAGATAAAGAAAAATAATATTAGTCCAGGTTAATGGTAGAAGGGAAAGAGCATAAGAGTAATGTATTTAAGGTGCCAAGTAGGAAAGAGGAATCATAAACCTAAAACTAATACCAAATGCAACATTTTCCTAAGTGTTATCCAAAAATCACACAATTCAAATAAACTAAGTGGGGTTAAGGAGTTAATCCTAAAACCAACTTAGGAAACAAACCATTTAAATCACTAAGCAAATACACGATTGCAAAGTAAACATTTAAAATATTTTTTTTAAATAAAATTTTTTATAGGTTTTGCCTATAGCGTACGGAAGCAAGCTAGGTGAAAGCGAGGTAAAAAGATGCTGTCATGACAACCCTCATGGGCCAACATCTGGGAGGTTTCGTTCTGTCATTCGATCCCCGATCGAAGAAATTTTAAAGCTCACACATCACATTCAAAGGGTACTATAAGTATACCAAATTTCAAAAAGATCCAACAGTTGGATTAAAATTAAACATGTTAAAATTTGGTCAATTTTGCTGTCATGACAGCTCCTCCGGACTAACTTCCGGGGTGCACAATTTCATCATCCGACATCCAATCGGAGTGATTTCAAAGCACACATGTCACTTTTAAATATACTATTAGCATACCAAATTTTGAAAAGATCCAATGGACAGATTGAATTTTATGCATATTGCAACATCGTCAATGTTGCTATCATGACAGCGAAAGTGCTGTCATGACAACTCCTCCGGACCAAATTCCAAATTCCAGAGTACAACGTTTCTCCGTCCGGTATCCGATCGACATGATTCTAAAGCCCACATGAAGCTTGTAAAAGGTTTTACTTGTGACCTAAATTTTAGAGAAATCCAACAGTTGGATTAAGATTTGGACACCCGATGCAAAAGTGCGTTTTTTTGTAAAAACCATTTTCAAAATTGTCCAAATCTCATCCTAATGGCCATAAACTTGTGGGAACACTTTGGACACGTCAAATAGGACTAAAAACACCTGATAGAACATTTAAATGATAGAAAAACCCTTTATACCAAAATTTGACCAACCGGGTGCCATTTCCCAAAATGGACCCTAAACCCCCAAAATGTATAAATCACACGAGTGGCCAAAAACTATTCCAAATATCATATACACATATGAGTACACACGCTAAACATTTTCACTTGGCTCAGAGATCTCTATGGGGCCCACGCACCCACTCTCTCTATCTAAGGTGTATGTTTGCCCATAGCACACCATTTGCAATGCAACCACTTTGCATTTGCTTGTGGAATCACATATATACCAAAATAAATACTTGCTTGTAGTGGAAACTCTGTCTACTAAATAAATCCATCAAAACCACACACCATAGCCAAGTTTCCTAGCCACAAGTCTACAAGCAAACAAAAATTCATACCCAAGCCATACAATGCACACATACTCACACATATACATAATCACATCCTACTGGCACCCTAATTCTAAATACATTATAATAGATTTGCTCAAAGAAAGGGGTTGTAGTTCTTTACAATTCACAAACGACCCCTAGCTCTGCTCCTTTACCCGTCCTCCACTGGTTCCTTCGCCTTGATCTGGAAATATTGAAAAGAAAGGGGTGAGACAATCACAGTCTCAGTAACAGAGAAATTGATATTCCTTATTACAAAGAAAGCCATGGTCAAGTAAATAAATAATAGATTCAAAATAACATATAATTAACCAATTAAAATGCTTGAATGCATGAGATAGGTCGATATAGCCTTTCTTGACCAATAGAATGCCCCTTGGCACTCTTTAACTTCTAGGTAAACCCTGTACCCACTGTACCTCCATAGGCACAACATATAAACTAAGGCATGATCTGATCCACCAAACCGCCTGTGCCCCTTCGACGTGAATCCTGAGCAGTCAAAGCTAACTCCCTCCCAGAGCCAGCCCGACTTACTTTCCATGTGAGGGCTACCATGGGCTAGGCACTCAACCTCATACTTTATATACCAGATTCCCTCTCCCACTGAGAGGTGTCAGACACTCAATCCACTAACCACTTTAGTGTATTGAGCCTACAATACAAAAAGCAACCCTGAATACTGACAGTGAGGCATAGAATATCCCAAGACCACATCTCTCCATTGGTGAACTCCCACCTAGATCATGCCTCCCACCCTTTTCTACCTTTCTCGAGTATAGACCACTTCAACACTCAAGGCAGTATAACACTCATAATTCATCCCTTAAGCGGTTCCTTAGCCTATCTAAGGTACAAAACCTAGTTGCACTTCCCTAAGTGCAACTCCTTTATTTTTTATGATCACAATGCATACAAATAATCTTATTTTCATAAGTAACATCATTATTAAATAGATAGTAACATAGATGCATTATTATTAAAGCAATACCCCATAAACCCTTCTAAATACATTTTATTTGCATTCAATTGTTTAAAACATGTAATGCATGCTAGATAATATTATCTACTAAAAAATAGCTAAACAAAGCAATAAGAAATATAAATTCCCCTGTTACCTCAGCCCTTTAGTACCAAAAGGGTTCCTCTTATACAAGATAGGACTTGGCTTGTTCCTAACTTCTCAATAAGTTCCACCAACAATTCCCTACAATATATAAGTGATCCACATCACTTATCATGACAAATAGTATTAATGAAGACTATAACTCATACCACACAACTTAAGTTAATGAGTCAAAATCCATCCTAATGGTCCATATATTAAACCAACCATTCACATAGTATCACTTAACCACCAAAACCATTTATTAGCTATCACTAGGCTAATTTCTAATTTATATAATTTTTAATCAATTAGAAACCTTCACTTAGTATCACCAACTTTCACCGTTAGCCCTTATAATGAAAACCAAACCTTAATTTAAATCTTATTGGGCTCAAATAGTAAAATTATAACTAAATAAATAGACTTAAATCATTGAAGAGTAAAACCTAACCTCTTAGGGTTTGATTTGTTCCCAAAACACCTCTTTTCATCCAATTATCCACTCAAAACATCAGAACACCATATAAAAACTCAAAACAATCTCCCAAGGACCCAAAGAAACTAAAGCTTACAAGAATAAAGCCTTTGGGATCAAAATTTAGAAATTCTATCTTCCAAAAATTGAAGAAAATCAAGAGGGAAGGAAGAGGATTGAAGTAGGGAGTTTAATTATTGTGTAGCCGAGCTCGCAACGGTCGCAAAGCCTCTTAAATCCAAGCCTAACTCCCTCTCTCTCTCCTCTCTTCTTCCTCTCTCTCTCTCGTGCATTTTGTTCTTTCCTTTCCAATTCAATTTCTGCGTTCTATTTCTATTTAAAAAAGCTGATATAAGACTTTAGGAAAATTACAAAAAGGGCCCAAAATTTTTTTATTTTAGCACAAAAGCCCGGGTAACTTTGGTAATTTTTCCCATAGTTAAAAATCAAATAAAATCAAACTTTTGCTGAGAAAAATTCAAACTCTGGACCTCTATCAAATTATTCTAAATTTTAATTTAATTATAGATATTTTATTTTATTTTATTTTTAAATAAATCTAAGTCTTAAAATTTCGGGATGTTACAACAAGTTTATTGGATTTGAGATGCTAGGCACTACTCCTAGTTTAGCAATGAACTTCCTGATCCAAACGGCTTCCTTAGCTACATCTGATGTTGCAATGTACTCAGCTTGTATTACAAATCAGCTGTTGTGCTTTACTTTGAGCTCTTCCAACTCACTGCCCCACCATTTAAGGTGAACACATATCTTGATCGTGATTTAAGGTCATCCTGGTTAGTTTGAAAGCTTGCATTTGTGTAACTTGTTACAACTAGCTCATCTTCTAATCTGCCATATACCAAGAATAAATCCTTAGTTCTTCTTAAGTACTTTAGGATATTCTTAACAGTAATCTAATGATCCTCTCCTGGATCTGCTTGGTATCTTTTGGTCATACTCAAGGCAAATGAAACATCTGGTCAAGTACATAGTATGATATACATAATAGATCTAATTACCGACGTATATGGAACCTTACTCATGCGATCTCGTTGACTTTGTGTACTAGGATACTAGCCTTTGCTGAGCTGAGTGCCATAAGACATGGGGATGAAACCCCTCTTTGAATCATGCATACTGAACCAATGTAGTATCTTGTCTATGTATGTGATCTGACTTAGGCCTATCAACTTTTTGGATCTATCTCTATAGATCTTAATCTGAAGGATGTAAGTGGCTTCACCTAAGTCCTTCGTAGAGAAAAATTTTCCTAACAAAGACTTGACATTTTTCAAGGCAGGAATGTCATTCCCAATGAGTGGGATGTCATCTACATATGGCACTAGAAATATAATTGTGCTGCCATTAACCTTTTGTAAACACAAGGTTCATCAATGTTTTGAATGAATCCAAACTCTTTGATTACTTTATTAAAATATTGATTCCAGCTCCAAGATGCTTGCTTCAATCCATAAATGGATCTTTGAAGATTGCACACCTTTCTAGAGTCCTTTGGACGCACGAAGCCTTCAGGTTATGTCATGTATAATTCATCAAGTAGACGTCCATTTAGGAATGCTATTTTAACATCCATCTACCATATTTCATAATCATAATATGCTATAATGGCAACAAGGATTCTGATTGATTTGGTCATTGCGACTGGGGAAAAAGTTTCATCATAGTCTATGCCATGAGTTTGGGTGAATCCTTTTACAACCAATTGTGCCTTGAAGACATTTACTTCACCATCCATGTCAGTTTTCTCCTTAAAAACCCACTTGTACCTGATGGTTTTTATACCTTCAGGTGGATTGACTAAGGTCCATACCTTATTATCATACATAGATTGCATTTCAAACTTCATGGCATTTAGCCATTTCTCAAAATTTGGTTCCATTATGGTTCTTGGTAGGTGGTTGGTTCATTGTGTTCAATAAACAACACATCATGACAATCATTAATCAGAAATCCATATCTCTAAGGATGATGCTGTGTCCTATCAGACTTTCGTAGGCCTTGTGTTATTTGAGTAGGCTCATTTACTTCTTGTGATTCTTCTTAGTTTTCCATTTTGACTCTGTGCTCTTTTGTGGTTCTCGAATTTCTTTAAGATGTATCTTGATCCCACTGGTTCTTTTAGAAATAAATTTTCTTTCTAGAAAGATACCATTTCAAATTACAAACACTTTATTATAGGTGGGATTGTAGACATAGTATCCCTTTATTTCTTTAACATACCCCACAAAAAGGCACTTTGTAGATTTAGGTGCTAACTTGTTTAAGGCTTATTTCTTAACATAAACCTCACTTTCCCAAATCTTGAGAAAAGATAAACTAGGTTTCTTCCCAATCCATATCTCATATAGTGTCTTCTTAATTGCCTTAGATGGAATACGGTTCAGTGTGAGCGTAGTTGTTTTTAGTGCATAGCCCTAAAAGGATGGTGGAAGATTTACTTGACTCATCATGGATCGAACCATATCTAATAGTGTTCGATTTCTCCGCTCAGAAACACCATTCCATTGTGGTATTGCTAGAGGAGTTAATTGTGAGACTATCCCACAACTCCTAAGATGATCAATGAATTTTTGGCTTAAATATTCATCTCCTCGATCAGATCAAAGAGTTTTAATAGTCTTTCCAAGTTGGTTTTGTAATTCATTATGGAATATTTCAAACATTTCAAAAGATTTAGATTTGTGTTTCATTAGGTAGATATATCTATATCTACTGTAGTTATCAATAAAGGTAATAAAGTACAGAAAACCTCCTCTAGCAATTGTACTCATTGGTCTACATATATCTGTATGTATGAGTCCCAGTAAGTCATTAGCCCTCTCACCATGCCCAGTAAAAGGTGCTTTCATTATCTTTCCTAATAAACAAGATTCGCAAGTGTGATAAGATGCAAAATCAAACAAGCTAAGATGTCTATCTTGATGGAGCTTAGAAATGCGTTTCTCATTTATATGGCCAAGAAAACAATGCCATAGGTAGGTTGGATTCAAATCATTTGACTTGATCCTTTTGGTAGTTACGTTATAAATGTTTTCATTACTAGGATGTTCCAAATTTAAAAGATAATGACTAAAATGCAAATCACCATTAGCATAAAAAATGTCATTTCAATAAATAGAACATTTACCATTTTCAGTAATGGAAGTAAAACCTTCCTTATCCAAATAAGAAAGAGAAAACAATGTTGCTACTCAAAGCAAGAACATAATAGCAATTGTTCAAAAATAACAAAAGCCTACTGGGCAAAAGTAATTCATAAGTGCTTATGGCTAAAGTAACAACTCTTGCTCTGTTTCCAACTCGTAGGTCTGCTTCACCCTTCATCAACTTTCTACTATTTCTGAGACCCAACACATTTGTACAAATGTGAGAACCATATGCAGTATCTAATACCCATGCAGAAGAAGCAGAAAGGTGAATGTCTATAACATAAATACCTGAAGGAGTAGCCTTGCTATCCTTCTTCTTTTTCAAATCTTCAAGGTAGAGCTTATAGTTCCTCTTTGAATGACCCGGTTCATTGTAAAAGAAGCAAACGCCTTCCATTGGAGGCTTTGCCTTCTTGGCTGGAGGCTTAGTTTCAAGCTTGTTTAACTCTTTAGTCTTACTATCTGAGCCTTTACCCTTTCTCTTGCCCTTGCCCTTGCCTTTTTTTTCATACCCTTTCCTTTCTAAACCATCAAAACAGTGCTAGGCTTTTTCTTAATGTTTTGCTCAGCAGTTTTAAGCATCCCATACAGTTCAGAAATGAATTTCTCCATGTCATTCATGTTATAGTTCATAACTGTAACATCTCCAAAACTAGCACCTATCAAATTGCTTGTTACATAGTAACATAATTTATGACATTGGATATTTTAGAAACTATATTAACCATAAAAGCCAAGGTTGATTTTATAACTTTAAATGGAGAGATTTTTTTAAGGTAGATTAAAAGATTAATCATTCCTTCTCTTTCCAGTTGTGAAACCAAATAGAATAAATGTCAATTAAATTTGAAGTTAGCGAATGTATGATATTAAAGGTTAGTTGTCATGATCAAAGAATAAATTGTAGGTGATAAATTATTATAAGATTAGCATATTGCTTCCATCAAATTTTTTTTTATTATTACATATATGCCTTCATTCATTAATTTGTGTCAGTGATCAAAGAATATCAAAAGGAATAAATGATTAAAATATATTTATGTATATAAGAGGGAATAGAGCATAGATCATTCGGTGGTTATCTCTACATTCAAGTATAATTAAAAAGAAAAAATAAATACCGACTAGGGAAGCTAAAATTTTATTAGGTGGTAGTAACTTAGATTCAGTGTCACAAAATTAGAATCAGAAGGGAGAGAAATGGGTTAGGTGGCAAAATTTGTTGTTTA
The DNA here is from genome assembly GCF_029017545.1 of Prosopis cineraria. Lineage (NCBI taxonomy): Eukaryota > Viridiplantae > Streptophyta > Magnoliopsida > Fabales > Fabaceae > Prosopis > Prosopis cineraria. The sequence goes on from NW_026555342.1 coordinate 34,093,982, forward strand.
AGAATTTATTTTCGGTTAATAAGAAAAGAAAGACCACCATTTCAGTTGCACCTACATATACCCTATTAGTCTTGTACTCTTTCATATCATTTCCTTCCTTCTACAAACAAAACTAAGAGAGAGTAAGAGTGTGAGAAAGACTTTAGTAGATCACCCGGGGGGAAAGAAAAGAAGGAGCAAATTAGATTACATTTGGGGAAGCAAAGCTTACATTTTACTTGAGTATATATATCTAGTTTGCTTGAGTAGAATAGCCTGATGATGTTGAATGTGTACAAATGCTATTCATGAGTTTATACTATTCCTGAATAAATGATTGAGTTATAGTTATTGAAGAATAAATCTGGAACACAGTCAACTCTTAATATTCTATGTGCTAGTTAAATTATATGCATAAGTTTGAATAAGAGCTTACTAATCCACTTGAGTTAGCTATATATATATATACATCGTAAGTAAGTATATGTTTTGCTATTGAGATTTTCATAATCTCATACCCCAAATTTACTAACCATGTCAGGGCCCAGCTCAAGCAAAGACAAAGGAAAAGCTAATGAAGTTTGAAATTTATGGACTTATGCTAAATAGTTGTGTAATTATTAGAGTATGTGTAACCTCCTTGAGATTAAACCGTAATTGACTCCAATTCATGGCAATCCAGTGTTTAACCTTTAAAGGATTACCAAATTGTAAAGTTATATAAAAGGAATTTTTCAAAATTCTTTTAAAGGAATCCCAATTTTAGCAATTCTAATATCAAATATTATTTAATAAGTTCGTATCAGAGTTTTTGAAAGTAAAGCGGAAGCTTGAAAATTAACTAGGACCCAGAATAAAGAGTTTTAAAACTTAAAAATAAATTTTTGCATAAAGTGTCACATGCATAGCGGCTTATGGCATGTGTGCTACAGTGTGTCTTCTCTGTGTCATGCATCGCAGCGTGAGGCACCGTGCACTGTAGCGCATTGCACGAAATTTGACAGCGTCAGTGCTGTCATTTGACAGCATAGGGAGCGAACTTCTGATGTGTTCCAAATCTCCGTTCGACATCCGATTGAGGTGGTTTTAGTGTCTACACGGAACTTTCTTCTAGCTCTAGCTAAAGGCATACTCAAACTTATTTTCTATAAAAAGTTAGACACCAAACCCCATTATGACTACTTTTTCATAAAATCTCATAAATGGGGTGTCCCAACTCAACCACACATGCCAATAGCTTACACCAATCATTTGAACACACTTAATGGACTCTTGCAGACTCATGTAACATACCACACACAATCAAAAATGCTTATCTCATAAACTCATCACTGAACCTCGATTTTTACAAAACATAAAAGGGGAAGAAATGTTGCACAAGATCAACAATTTCATTCCAAATTTCTCAAAATACATATGTTTCTACTTGCACAAGTATTTTGGCCCTATCCATGGGTTTACAACCATGATTCACTAACCTAAGGCATAAAATACACTAGTTATACATAAAATCATGCAAGTAGTATGCATAAAGCATGTCAAATAATCTAAGTTGGCAATTACATTAACAAATACACATGAAAGTAACAAATGAGAGGCATATAGAGGATTACTCCACAATCCTAGGCCTCTATATATTTTCCCCGACTCGGATCCGACAAGTTAAGTCCTAAAAATATTGAGAATTGAGGGGTAAGTATAATTACTCAATAACCAAGTTTCACTTAACCCATACAGTTGCATATCAATTGTAAATATATGTAATTAAGCAAATAAGCATGGATAACACATAACACTGGACCACGGTTTACAAAACTAACAAACATGTGACTAGGCTTGCCACAAAATACTTTATCATGTTATTTAGAAAAAACATAACACAGGGTTACAAAAATAACAACCATGCGCCCTCAACACATGTCGAACCACAAAACTAACAACCATGTGGCCAGACTTATATGCATGATCATATGCCAACCTTATATCCCCTTGTTACCTCTGACACAAAACAGGTGGCTATCACATGGCTACGTCCTTCACGGACTAACCTAGCCTTCCACTTATGAGGAGTTACCGAGCTAGGGTGAACTCATTCACTTATGTAATCCAGTTTCCCCCAATACTAACAACTATGGGGTGTCGTACCCCTAATCTAGCCTCCTCATAAACTAATGGAGACTAATTAGGTTCAAGTCTCCTATAAAACAAGTGGGACAGTCTTAAATTAACTATAGGACAAGGGCTACCTCCTTATTCCAATGGTCAGTGTCAAGGTTAGTTCTCGATTCCAATAGTCACCGCCAATATCACATAGAGTTAAATCATCTACTCTTCTCCCTAAGTAAACTTCTGCCAATGATCATGCTATACACATTATCACATATTATACATTTCAATAATAAATTTATGGCAACCAATCTCACATACTCATTTTAAATCACTCCATACATTTAACCTATTATATATCACAAATCTTCACTTTTGTAACAACATGCCACAAGTAAACTTTTAAATCACGAGTAAGTGCCATAATCAATATTTTCTTTCCCAAAATCATTTATGAGTCAAACATTGTTAATATGCATCATACATTTAAATCATTAATCATATTTCACAAACACAATTAATATTCAATCATAAAGTTAAGTTTCCCTCGGTTACTTTAAACCTTTAAGAGGTCAAAGGTTTACCCCTCACTATACCAACTTTCCAAAGCTTCAACAAGCTCAAATGATGCTAAAAATGAACCTCACTACATCCATACCACAAGAATATCATCATTGTCTAACTCTTGAAGCTTTATCAACATATAACTTCACATACTCTATTTTTATCAACCTATAGTCATTACCCATTCATACCAAATGGGCTCATTAGGTTTTATTAATGCACATTATCACTAATAATACCTCAAACCATCATTAATGTACATAAACCTCTCCCAACTACCATATTTATGTTAATTTTGGGATATTAAATGCTCCCATGGACTAACCACTATCAATGTGGTGTTCCAATACATTAAACAACTCCCATATACTTATTTTAACTAATGGAATCAGACATATACTCTTATGGACTAAAAATTCACCTCCCAACACAAACCCTACCATAACTCATCATAAATGAGGGAGAGAAAGGAAGAATAAGGCTTAAATTACTTACCTTGGGTGTTTGGGAGCTTCAAAACATCAATAATAGGAGCCATTGAGTGTGCCCTAGCAGAACTCCAATGTTCTCTTCATTTTCTTCCTCTTCTCTCTTTTATTTTCTCGCACAGACGTGATCTAATTTAACAAAAATTTTGCCCATGCGCCGCGGTGCACGCTGCCCTCCACTGCAGCGTATGATACAGAGGAGCCCATTGCATTTAAATTTGTCTCTGTACACCATGACGGACCAACCACACACCGTGGCGTGTGGCACAGAGAACAATTCTTCACTTTTTCTTCCTCTTTCTTTTCCCAACTGGCCCTCCATCGATCAAGACCTACTTCTAGGGCTAAAATCATAACAATATGCCAAGTTGAGCCCCTCTAGCCACACACCTCATTAACTCACTAATTACCCTTATAGGTTAATGAACTATGATTAAATTTTCCCGGATGTTACAGTACGTGTGTTTAAGTTTGGCTTATAAACTTCTGAATGCTACAGTTGTAATCTGAGATGGTGTGTTTTTGGACTATGTTGAATTATTTTGGTCTAGTATGTAATGGCCAAAAACACAAAAAGTCAACCTAGTTGTAAATAAATGACTGTGTAAGTTAAAAATGTGTATGTTTCCTATAATAGAGTTTTTGTGTTGGTACTAATTTTAGAAAAGCATAAAATTTTATCACTAGTTAACAGACGTTTTAAGCTTTCTGAGTTAGCAAATCTTGAGATATGATTTTTCAAATATACAAGTCCATAAATAAGATTAAAGTGTTAGGTCTAGAATAGAGATTAGGAGTCAACGTAAAAACTATATTAACTGGGCCATGTAAAATTTAGCTAAATATTTTTCTAATATATTAGACTTATCCAGCTTTCAAACAAATCAAAATCACATAAAAATGAGCTTTCAGGAATTAAAGGTGAATTTTCAAAGTTTACATAGAAATTCTAAAATAAGCTAAGTGTCTAAACTGAGTAATTAACTTGCACGAATTAACTGTATGAATTAGGCTGAGTTAGGTTCAGTTTAATGTTTTTCTTCTATTAACAAACACTTTAAGCTTTCCAAAAAGCCCAAGATCATAATATTTGGATCTCTACAACTTTAGATATTTTTTTTCCAAGTGAAGGTATAAAAGTCTAGATCCAGAATAATAGACAACCATAGGTGTTGTTAAGAAATAAGTAAGAAATGGCAAACGTACAAGTCCAAGCCCATTTGCATGATTGTGTTTTCTAGCTAAATCATAGACACTTCATTTGAATGAGAATAAATCAAGTCATATAGTCTTTAAAAAAATATAATAAAATCTGAAAGAAAATAAATTAAATTTCCCTAAGCTCATGGAATAAATTATAAGGGATATTATATGTCCCTTATAAAGGAATTATAGGTTTATGATACGATAATACAAGAATTCACTCAATTCAATATTTTTAGATTTAATTAAGATTATTTCTCAAAATTGTTTAGAAAGTTTAAAAGAATTTATGAATAGTATCATATGATATAATTATTAATTTTGAATGCAATTGATTCATATATAGTTTAAAACTATTTCCTATTTAGTCCAGAAATGTAAATAATGCCTTTAGAAATGAGATGTGACAATAACAAATTGGTCATAACTTTTTAAGAGTGAGTTCAAGATCAATCTATAGCTAAGTCCTAGCTTAGGGGAAATCTGAGCCTCTTAAGGTGATCAATATAGCTTTTCATCTTTAAAACATGAGTGCTAACTGATGTACCCTCAGCCATTTTGTAGGAGTGTAAGGCCTTTGTGGTCTCATACCTTTCTTGCCTTGCCTGTTGCTGGACATTTCCTTGAGATGTACAATCATCTCATAAGCCTCTATGTGTTCTAAATTTTTTAAAATTTCTAGCACCATGGTAGCTAGCATTAGGCATCCTACATCCACCGAGTCATTGGTGTGCTTTGTGTAAGCATCCCTTTGAGCTCTTAGAATGTTGGTCATAGGCTCCTCAGGAATGGATTCATCCAGGACATAAGCCTTTCTTTCTTGCTTGAGAACAATTCTCAAGTTCCTGAACCAGTCAAGAAAGTTTGTCCTATTGAGTTTGCCCTTCTCAAGGACCGATAGCAACGATAGTATAGCAGTATTACTAGTCAACATGATTCTACAATAAAATGCACAAATTTAATTTTATATCTCCCGTTTAAAACAACCCTCAAATTTAATTAGTAAGCTAAGACCCATATTTCACTTAAATTTAAGTCCGCTTTGGCAGGACGCTCAAAATTAAGTTATTTAAGTAGGTAACTCATTTACCAATTATATCACATATAACTCTTAGATCTTTATGGGATTCAATCATCATATGATCTAGCATGTTCAATCCCATCTAATGCCTTAAGATTCAAAACTTTTGATAATCTCAATTAAGTCAAACAATAATGAATCTTTGTGAGTAGCACCATTACTCACACTTGTCTCACCAAGATAACTTAAATATATCTAATTTGGTGGGTCCTACATTTGAGTGATCTAGGTTTCGAGAAGTATTCATTAATTGACAGCATTATGACTTAAGATTTTGATTAAAGGGTTTGATTTATTAATTTAATAACCATGTAGAGTGAAAGCAGTTATATCTCATGCAAAATCATGCATATTATGATCTTATTAAAAGCATAATTAAATGTAACATAATATGGCTCACCTAACCTATGTCCACCCCAAACCAATGAGAGGGCCTCTATAAGAAGATAAATTACATTAAGAAACCTTATTTATACATACGAGGGGATTGTGATGAGAAAAGAATATACATTTAGAGTTTATAGAGAGAGGCACGACACGCAAGCTGTATTTAAAATTTACAAACCTTGTAAACTAGAGCCATATGTATCACCATACGCAAACAACTTCAAGGCAAAAAACAAACACAACAAATAAACAATTCATATATAATGAAAGGCTATAAATTGTAAATTAGGTTGCACTACACAAAGCTAGCCATGGCGATCCTGTTAGTCGATTAGCGGGCAAGGTCAAGGGGCAGCCTTAGACCCTTTGAATTCTCTTTGAATGAGTTGCTACCTCAGACCCTTTGGATTCATCAATCATATTAACAATCCAACCTAAACCATATGAGAACACGGACGAACAATAATGACATTGAGAATGCACATCATATAGCTAAATATTAATCATATTAATTTATTTAAGTTTATATAAATTCAAATATATAAAATGAGTTTATATATATATATATATGTTTCGAAAACATCACATTCAAAGCATATATGGATTTCAAAAATATCACATATAAATTTAAAAATTTCAAAGCATCATTCATCTAAAGAAGTCCATCACATGAAGATTTAAGAAAGTAATGAACCAAAACCAACTTAAGTGAAAATTTGACCTAGCTCTGATACCATTGTTGGATAGGAAGGCACAGTAGAAGATTAAAATTTTAAAATCCCTATCCTGATATGGACCGAACGAACTCATTTAAGTTGAGGTAGATAGAAGAGTTACCTTTTAATTCTTTGAATTTTACGTGTGTTGTCATTAAGAGTTTGGATCTCAAGAGCTAATAATATAGATATGCTCCCTCTACTAGTATCTATATGAACAGCTCTCTAACTTGAACAGTATGCTAGTGCTCCTAGTGTTCATTCTTCTTTGAACATTAGTTTTCCTTTCTCTAGGTGTTTTATGACTCTCAAAGTATTTGGCCGTCAGAACTTTTCCAACTCTCTGTCTTGCATGTCCCCTTATATCTATTATATATAGATTAGGGTTTTTGCCTTCTTCTTGAAGAGCCAACTGAAATTTAGATTAAATTTATCTCATACATAAAATCTATAATATCATATCTAATTTAAATTTATCTTATAAATTCAAACTATAAAACTGATATGTTATTCTTTCATATCATATTAGTTATTAAATTTCATCTATTATATAAAATTAAATTTAAAACTAACACAATATAATATAATATAATATATATATCATATATACATATTATATTATATATATATATATATATGAATATATATATATATACATATATATATTTCAAAAATAAATAAATATTTTTTGTATTCACATATAAAAGCATTTAAATATTATGGTTCTAATGAACATAATTCTATTTCATGTAATATTTTTATTGCTTCTTTTTGTCTACTCATTTCATTTATATCCATACTTATTCCTCCAAATTCATTTAATAATGTTTTTATATATTTATCTATTAACATAGTATAATATTCTCTTTTACTATTATAACTTTTATCTAGTCTTCTAAATCTTTCTCTATATTCTTGAGGTTTTTTATTCCACTAATTTTTTACATTTCTTAAAAATGTTGCTTCTATTAACATATTTGCAGTGTTTACATCTACATTTTTTCCTATTAATGCTATTAATGTAGCTTTTCCCCATTCTTCTATTACTTCAAGCATGTGTAGTATTAGAAAAGAAACATCCTATAGAATCAACATTAACAGAAGGTGTATTAAGAATACCTTTAATAAGTAAAGCCTTAATAGATGCTGAAATTAATAAATTATCATTTAAAGATGAAGTAACAGAAATATATATTGCTGGAGTGCAATTATTAGTAAAAGCTTATTTTCAAAAAGGAAGAAATTTACCAATAGAATTATTAATAACTGATGGCAGAATAATAAGTAGTGTTGAAGATAGTATTTTAGGAATGATAACTGGAAACTTAATATATCAAAAATTAAAATTCACGGTAAATACTAACTTTTGTATTTCAAGAGCTGATGAAAATATGAATAAAACTTTGTTAATATATCATAAATTAGGAGGAATAAAATTATTACCAGGATCAAGAACAATAAGTAAAATTTCAATATTTTCTTACTAATATGTTTTTGTAATTCTATTCCATTATTAGTTATGTATTGACCTAGAAATCCTATTATTTCCTTTCTTAATTCAGGTTTCTTAAGTGATATATTTAATCCTTTTTCTTCTATAAGGTCTATAAATTGTACTAAATGGTTTTCATGTTCTTCTTTATCTTTTGAGAATATCAAAATATCATCTATATATATTACAGCAAAATCTTTTATTAGTAATAATAATTTTGTTACATATTCTTGAAATATACTAGGACTATTATGAAATCCCATAGGTAATACAATCCATTCATGCAATCCTTCTGATGTACTAAAAGCAGTATATTTTTTACTATCTTCTTCTAATTTTATTTGAAAAAATCCCGATTTACAATCAAATTTACTAAAGATATTTTTTTTCCTCTTATTAAATTAAATAATAAATCTATTTTTGGAATTGGATACCTATTTCTTATTGCTAATTCATTTAGTTTTTTTGTTTATAACTAATCTTGATTTTTTTCTTTTTTCTTCACTATGTTTTATTACAATCATAGCAGGTGATGAATATTCAAATCTACTTTCTCTTATTAAATCATATTGTTTCATTTCATTAATATGCATTATGAATTCTTTTTTATCATTTTCTATCCATGGGTATGGTTTACAATTTATTTCTTTACTATAATCTCTTAACTCTATTTTTGCTAAAGGTTTAGATTTTTCCCAATGAACTAAAGGATTATCACTATAATTTTTTAATAATCTTTGTTCAATTGTTTTAATTTCTTTTGCAGTATGGAAAGTAAATAAATATCAAATTCAGAAATATGGTTAAATTTAAATTGTAATTTAAATAATATTGAAGTAATAGAAGAATGAGAAAAGCTACATTAATAGCATTAATAGGAAAAAATGTAGATCTAAACACTGCAAATATGTTAATAAAAGCAACATTTTTAGGAAATATAAAAAATGGTGGAATAAAAAACCTCAAGAATATAGAGAAAGATTTAGAAGACTAGATAAAAGTTATAATAGTAAAAGAGAATATTATGCTATGTTAATAGATAAATATATAAAAACATTATTAAATAAATTTAGAGGAATAAGTATGGATATAAATGAAATGAGTAGACAAAAAGAAGCAATAAAAATATTACATGAAATAGAATTATGTTCATTAGAACCAGAATATTTAAATGCTTTTACATGTGAATACAAAAATATTATTATGAAGCAGGATTAGAAGATTTAAAAGAAGAAAGATTTTATTTAGACTTATTTTATAGAAAATTACCAAAATTAATATCAGATACAATATTAGAAGATTATTATGATACTTATAAAGTAACTTCAGAAGGAGATGAAATAATAGATGATACAAGATAAGGTCCAATAAATGTTTTAAATAAGATAGATACTATAGGAAGAAGAGAATTATTTCTAAGAAAATATATAGCTGATAAATGTAGAACTGCATGGAGAAATATAAAATACTATAAAACTAACAAAACAATATTAAGATGTGGAGAAATAATAAAAGGACATAAATGGGGATGTAAACCAGAAAAATATGAAAAGAAAAAGAAGAAAAGAAAATTGAAAATAAAATTTAAAATATATCCTAAAGAAAAATATTATAAAAAACATAATAAATATAAATCGAGAAAATTCTTTAAGAAAAGAAAAAGAAAAAATATAAATTATGATAAAAAACCTAAAAAATGTAAATGTTATAATTGTGGAGAATTAGGACATATATCACCTAACTGTCCAAGTAAAAAAGATAAGAAAATTATAAAAATAATGGAAGAAGCATATAAAGAAAATTTAGAACCTATAGGATATGATGAAGAATTATCTGAAATAGAAAATGAATTAGATAATTTAGAAGTAGAAATTTATAAATTAAAAATAGTCAGTGAAAGTGAATTTAAAAATAGTGAATCTGAAGAAGAAGAAATAGGTTATATGTATATGATGAATGAATTAAAAGATGAACCTGAGAGTAGTAATCAAAATGAATATGATGAATATGAAAAAGTTGTAAATGCAGGAGAAGGAATAGTTCAAACAAGAATGACATTTAATCAAAATAATATGAGAAGATAAGAGATTCAAAATTAAATTTAAAACCTGAAGAATTTAAAAATGAAAGTTTTATGAATAAAGTTGAAAAATTTGTGAAGTCTAAAAAACATTTTATGCCTGTATTACAAGAAATAGAATTAGATCCAACCAAAATAACAATACCTGAACAATTAAGATTAGAATTAGATAATACAATAGGATATTATGAAATGAAAATAATTCAAGAAGAATGATAACCAATGACAACATAGGACAAAGAATATTAAGAATAAATACACCAACATTAAATATAAATATAAATCAACCTAATACTAGAAGGAGTTTTAGTTTTGAAGAACCAAGACCAAGTACAAGTAGAGGAATGTCTAGACAAGAAAGATTATTGTTAAGATCTAGCATATATATATATTAGACACACACACACACATATGAATATACATATTTCAAATATATATAATTACATTTTGAAGTTTATATTTCATATAAATATATATAAATATTTATCAAATAAATATTCAAATATATATGTATATATAATTCATTCACCCTATATTATATTCATTGAATCTAGACATATTCTAGATTTAATAAACTTGGACATTATAGCTTAAGTTGGGCTATTCTTGTGTACGATGCTGTAGGCCCATATGTAGTTAGCAGTAGGCTAATTACACTATTAGCCCACAAGTCACAAGTGGCCTTTAGCAAGACATTGCAACTATCTAATTCATATGGGGATCGATGATCTGATGTAACCTATCATGTAACTGTATCACATCCTTTTTGTCATGCAATATTTTGGTCAAGTATGAGACATGAAATTGTCATTCTCTTTTACCTGACCATTACTTTCTTGATCTCTGAAAGGACTGACTATAGTAATGGAAAAAACTCTTTCCATTGTAGTATGGCCATACATTCCTTAGTCTTACTCATTGAGGGGCCCAGTAATATCTCTCACTTAATGTGAGGGACAAATTCCATCTTAACCACTTATGTTTCTCTGCATGAATATCATTAAACTCGATCATAGCCTTTATAATCACCCGATCAAAGGTGACTTTTGACTAGGTCAAAGTTCAGTAGTCATCATATCAGAATCCATGATGATCTCAGGTCAAAGGGTTTAGTGATATAGTTACATATGAGATAAGCTTATGACTTGCACTATGCAACTTTCTCATAGCGAGTCGATCCAGCATCTTGTACTCTTTCAAGTGCCTATGATTTTGATTTATATCTTTATAATTAATCAAAGTCATACTAGTCTTGTTTCATCTATGACCCCTCATAGATGACCGACTAGGGACATTTATGACAATCATTATAGTTTATCTAAAGATATAATTATCATAGTAAACATGCAATTGATATGATAACAAAAGAGAAATTCATTAAATAACAATGTGCATAGTATAATGATTAGTCCTAGGGCACAATTTCCAACACATGGCCTAAAATCAGACCTTATTTGTTTGCTTTGAAGGCATGCAATGTTTGTAATGAATACATATAATGTGTTTTCGCTACGTATTGTTTGATGTATTATGATTTTAATGGTTTTGCAAAACAAGTCTTGGGCCTAAACTTTTCAAACAAGGAATTTATTTACTGTATGATGTGATTAGTATGGTGATTTAGTTAATCTTTTCTTGTATTGAGCGGATATAGGTGACGGTTACATAAGTAATGAGGGGGATATGGTCTATGTCAAGGGAAGGGAGGTCACTATGTAACAGCCTTCCCCGTGATCTCACCGTCACACGGGTTAATGGACACCTCCTCCCAGGCCCCACACGGGATGACCCCCCACACATAGGAGCGTCAGAAGACAAAGGCTTCCCTGCAGTAGTATGCAGGATTATTCCCCTAGCGGAGAGCCTCCTCAGGTTCGATCCTCCAACCTCTCCTACATAACAAAGTTGAGGTTGAGCCTGGTACCATTGAGTACAAAGATTGTAACACACTAAATTTTTTTTTAAATAACTTGACTCAATCATAGTTGGGTTACAGGCCGCCCAATACATTTTATATCAATAAATTCAATATAAAAATGTTTTATAATTGGCTTAAACTTGCACAATATAACATTTCAGATAAATTTTTACCTCCCACATGCCATTAGGCTAAAACCACATTTGTCCATCCTTATTCTCCCAACATGTGCAAATCATAGACCAACAAGTAAAATAAACAACTTAGTCAATTTTCAAAACAAGCCAGTTATTTGGCCTCACAATCATGCCATTTTAACCCATCCAAAGTAAACCAAATATCAAATTTACAGTCATCCAAAGTGTACCAAAAATAGAAATAGTTTGAAAGGCATGATTACATCATTATATTTATATAATTGTCAATAAACAAAAAGTCCTAATATTGGTAATATAACACATTATAAACCATAAATCAAATACTCAAAAGAGACAGTGGATCTATGCCACTAAGCCTTCGGGACTCCTCCACGTGTCACTCATGGCTCTTCTCCTGAAAATTGTTAATCACATAATGAAACTCAAAAGTTCCAGTAACCAATGCCAATTTATGATAGTGTATACAAACAGTTAAGTGTGTGCTTACTAAGTGGGCACCAAAAATAATATAATTCCAACAAAATACAAAAAATATTACAATACACAACAAACAACTATCCTTATCTCCCTCCATTAACCTCGAGCCGTAGCCCTCACTCAGTGCTAAATTACCCGGCCAAAGGTAGATTAACCCGAGCCCTTACAAGCCACCTGTTGGGCTCCAATAGGGCGTACCACATGGCACATATATACAACAACAATAGCAAGTCTCCCAACACCTCCCATAATAATCAAACAAATTCATAACAACATTGCACAATTATACAATATTACAAAATTCATAATTTTCTCAATAATTACTCAATTAACATGAAATAACACTAATCACAAATTAAAAGCATGGTTACCTCGTGGCTTTTTCAATAAATTATTTCTTACGATTTCTCTCCCACCACAATCTCCACGAACAACACAATCTAAAAATAACATATTATTTATAAATATTAGTTTCAATTATTGAAACTAATAAAATAACTCTAATAATAGAATTAGAAAATATAACATAATTTCTAATCTTAATCTTAATACAAATCTAGAGTTAGTACTATTAAGTAAAATTTTTAACTCCTCTTTTAGTCATCAATAAATATTAATAATCTAAAAATCAACTTCTAAACTAATTTCTATTATCAAAATTTCTTTTTATTTCATAAATTCGCACCTAAAATACCCAAAAATTAAAAATTAAGTCTCAAGCTTAGAATCATAATCCTATAGCCATAATAATTCATTTCTCATCCTAAATAATCATCTAAACCTCAATAAATCAACATATATTTTCGGATTTAATAAAATCTAGTCTAGGATTGATCCATAAGCCTCAAATTTAAAGCTCATCAATAAAGTTATACTCTAGAACATTTATTATACTACTAACAACCTCAAAAACTATATTTATTCAACATAAATTCATCCCTCTTCCAAATCCTAAATTTTTCACCATCACAAAATTAGAAATTAAAGGAGCTAGATGAATAAGAAAAATTTTTAAAACACATATTTAGTCTTGAAAAGCTTGAAACCTCACCCTAAATATTCTATCAGGAAGTCTCACCTTTAAAATTCAGACACACTGCGTCGACAAACTTGCTCACAGTCGCTTACTTTGTTCGTGCGCAGAAGAGAAGTGAGAAGAGAAGGAAAATGAAAGGGAAAAGGACATTTGTTGTTTTTAAAAAAAAACATGTGGGTCCCCCATTTCCTTTTTGCTTTCCTTTCCTTCTTTATATATATATATATATGTACATCGCACTCACGCCGAAAGCTCCGTTCCTCCTCCTACTTTTTCTTCTTCTTTTTTAATTTATTAATCTCCCTCTCTTCCTCTCTCTCATACATTTTCATTTTCTTTTTGTTTTATGTACCTACACCTACACAGTACACACAGCCACGAAAAAATTTTCTCGGGCCCTTCATATATATATATATATATATTACATTTCTCAATCTCTCTCTTATATTTCTTTTTCTTCTTTTCTAATAATAATAATAATAATAACAATAATAATAGTAATAATTTTTAAAATTTTAATTTAGAATTATATCCTAAGTTAGATTTAATAATCATCTCTTACTAATTTGCTTACCTCTAAATATTTTTCAAAATTTCTATTAACCCAAATTAACTATTAAAATTTAAATTAGGATGTTACACACTATTTGATTGCCTTCCTTGCATTGCTGGAGTTATCAACTAAAAAATGTTAAACGAGGAGTGAGATAAAAATTTAAGTAACCAAGAGTAAATTTGGTAACATACTTAACAATAATTAAATGAGATTACCAATTATTCAATATTATCACAATAATTCCCATTACCTTCTAAGATCACATCCCAATTTAGTGATAGTACATCCTTGCCCTTTCTCTTCTACTACTTGTAGTTTAGGATTTAGGAACTAGTGAGCCTATACCTTTTGAATCCAAGGGGCCCCAATTTAGTGTAGTGCTCCGACCGCAACACATTTGATTATCGAGTCATGCACCATTTAGTGAAGTAGAATAACAACTAGGCACATGCTCCTTTTACCATTTAGCCATAGGTGAAATAATTTAGAGTCATGCACCATTACCAAGTTGTAGTAAATAATAAAACATAATTGATATGAACAACGTAGTCCAACTGAAATAGTATAACAAATATTTAATCTTCTATGATTATAATAATATTCATAATTCCTTTTAATGCCATATTTAATTATCAACCTTAATTCTATATGTTTATAATGGCTGGTGATTAAAAATGAAAAGAAATAAACCTCTAGTTATCTCTACTCTTCAAGTTAGAAGGGGGAACCACAACTAAAAGCACCAGAGTAAATGGTACAAATCTCTAACTTAAGTCCATCAATAAGCTCAAGATAGGCCTACAAGCCTAACAACACAAGTTTATTGCTAGTTTCCACCAATGGCCATAATTTTCATCTTATAAGCAATTTTGTCAAATTTTTAGAGTAAGAATCTTGAGTTCAAAATGATAAACCAAATCAATTCCAAACATCATGAAACTTATCTAAAGTTTCTCACCAAATAAATTTCTTGTTTACATAATATCCCATTTGCTCTAACAAAAATTCCATAAAGATTTTGATAGAGATTCTAGAATAATTCAAAAATCCACCAAAAGCATCTAGTCCAATCTAAATTTCTTGTTCTAATAGACCAAGTTACCTAAAGCTAGAATTACAAGTCACAAATGAGAAAAAGCTCTGAAAATCGAAAGCCCTTTCTTCAGCACTTACGGTTTGAATCAAAAGTGATACATTTTAAGTTTCTACCATTCAAATTCTCAATACCATAATCTGTAATCAACTACTAAACAACTCAAACATAGCATATTTTCAGCAACAAGTTTGGATTTAAGCAAAGAGAGAAAACCAACCGATGAAACTTGAAGAAAATAGGAGTTGATTGAAGATAAAACCTTACGTAGATGATTAGGAATTATAAGATGCTTCAAAACAAGCCTAAAGTGACGGAAATCGCATGCCTTAGTAGAGCCACTTGCTTCCTCTTAGCATTCTTCATGTCTAATATGTTTGCTGATTTTCCCATTTTAAAATTGACACTTTTCAAAGACATTTCTCATGGAAATTTTCTGTGAAAAACACCAATTTTTTAATAATTTTTGAAAATTTGTATTTATTTCATGGACCTTCAAAAGTTACAAATTAGAACTCCATGGAAAGCTTGAAATATCCACTTTTAAATCCAAAAAGTCCCATCCAAAAATAAAATCATTTGGTCCTTTAAATAACCAATCAAAAAATAGCTTGATTAGTTTAGAAAATTTCTTTTAATTAGAAGGGTCATTACAATTTTCCTTTCCAATTTCTCAAATTTTCAAGCCAAATGAGTTCCATCGATTAATCCTCTAATTAAATTCCAAATAACTAAAGAATTAAAATTTTGGGACGTTTCATTTGTAACACTCTAAGATTTTACAATGATTTTTTTGTAAAAATATAATTCAATAATCAAACTTTAACCATTAAACACATATCATGGTAGAAAAATCTTTGCCATGGTAATAAAAAGTAAAACTTTTGTTTTTTTACAAGCCATATCATGGTAAATAAAAGTTTACCATGATAAAAAGAACTTTAGATATTAAATCAAAACTTCACCATAATAGAAAAGAGACTACCATATTAGTTTTGGGTCAAAATCATTTTATAAAGCTTACTAT
The DNA here is from genome assembly GCF_029017545.1 of Prosopis cineraria. Taxonomy (NCBI): domain Eukaryota; kingdom Viridiplantae; phylum Streptophyta; class Magnoliopsida; order Fabales; family Fabaceae; genus Prosopis; species Prosopis cineraria. Next base: position 34,110,343 of record NW_026555342.1, read on the forward strand.
GATAGAAAAACTTTTCTTACAATAAAACATTTCTCAAATTAGACTATCATGGTAGAAAAGAATCTACCATAATAGAAAAGATTAAACATAGTAAAATAGGCCTACCATAGTAATTTAGGAAATAAATAAGTTAAATAAATACCAATGAAGAACTAAGTTAAACAAAGTGTACCTAACGGGAACTTACTGAAAATAGAGCTGATAATTTGGGCTAAACTCTATGGGCTAACCTGAACTCACTCGAAAAATTTTGGACTGAGCCTAAAAAATAATAATTTTTAATGCTCAAGCTTATTCAAATTGACTTGAATAAGCTCAAGAAAATTCAAACCAAGCCTGATCAGGTTCGAGCTTGGCCTGAATACCCAGATAAAAAGAAAAATTTTAAAAAATATATAAACTATAATAAATATTAATTAATTCTTTAATTTTTATGTTATTTTATACTAAAATACCATATATTTGAGTCCATTACCATAGTTATTTTTTAAAAAAAATTAAGAATATTTATATTTTCATATTTTTATTATTTTTAATCAATAAAATATCTCAAAATAACATTTAAAATACATCTTAATATTTATTTTTATATTTTAAGACCCAATTTTTTAAAAAAATAATTGAGTCCTATACATCATTTCCATATCCAAATATATATATATATATATATATATTTTATACTCTTTATAAAATAAGATAATTAATGTTAAAGTAAAAATAAAATTAAAAATAATTTTAAAAAATAAAATTTGGGCTGTGTACAAATTGATGGCTCTACTACTAGATAAACATAATAAATAGAATAATATTTTTAGATAATTATTTGATTATCACTCACACCAGACTTGATTAAAAATTAAAAATAAACTAAAATAAATATTCCTTGTATGCAACGGTTAAACAATATAAAAATTTAAAGGAAAAATAATTCCACTAAAAAATAATATTTTACTCATAATTAAATAATTTTATTTTATGTGATATAATGATGGCTATTTTTCTCATATTCTAAAAATGAAAAAGTACAGTTTATCCAAAAATTATTAGGAACTTTGAACTAACTAGGGCAATGATTTTAAATTGTTGGTCTAACCATAATTGAATTGAAATCAACTTAATCATAATTAAAATAATATAATTTAATTAAAATATGTAAAATATTTATATATGACCGTGATAAGATCAATATTTAAATAACTAAGATATTAACTTACAAGTAAATGAAACATTCATGAAAAAATTACACATAATATAATAAAACAGTAACATAGCTACTTAAGTGTAAAGTTAATAAGTTATTATTTTTTATTCTATTTTTTTAAATTTAAAATAATATTGTATGCTTAAAAAAGTATTTCAAAATTAAAATTAGTTCAAAAAATAAAAAAGTATTTTAAACAAATTTTAGGTATTCAAGCCAACCCGAATGAGCTAAAAGGTGTTAGGGCCGAGCTTGACTATGTAGATTTTTTAGAAAGAGTAAAATACTTTAAGTTCGATCCAAATAAGCTCAGTCCGAATTGAGCCTAGCCCACCTAAATTACCAACTCTAATTGAAAACAAGTATTTAAATCAAACAAAGTGATCAAAAGGCGTAATTAAAAGTGAGCACAGTCCCAAGAGTTAAATTATCCAAAAATAAGTTAAAAAGAGATAAAAATTCCAAAGGACTAGTTTAGAAAGACATAGAGAAAGGATGAATTTTATAGAACCATACTAGCTTTTAAAAGGAAGAAATTAATGAAGAAAAAAAGCTGTAAAAATCCCCAGTGAAGAAGCAGTGACAAAAATCGAGAACCATACTAGTGTTTTTCTTTTTCTGAAAAGTACCATCAATGATGTGGCTCTTTTTTCAAAAAGCCACCCGGAGTGGTGCTTTTAGAAAGAGCCTATGGAGGAGGCATTTTTGTAGAAAACACCTCCAATGGAAAGACTTAATGTCCCACTATTGGTGGCACTTTTGTTGAAAACACTACCAAAATTGATTGACTAGTAAAAAAAAAAGAAAAACAAGTTTGAAAAGTTGAGGGGATGACATTTTTATAAATAGTTGCAAAATTGATTGACTTTTTACACCTGTTCTATTTATAATTGGTGTGTAAATATTTTTTAATAATTTTACAAAAAATAAAATTTAAGAAACCTCACATGTTAATTAAGATAACTCGCGTGGCATGAATACCCCAAATTTCCTTAAACCCCATCATTGAACCCGGGAATTGCTAACTCATCGTCCAAAACCTTTCCCTCTCTCACAGAACAGCGTTAACTTTATTTCACTTATTCTAATTCTCGCATCTGATTTCCAATCTCTGATTCTTCCATTGTGACCATCTCATCTTGTGCTCAACCCAGACTCTTGTTCTGATAATCTGGGTTCTAAAATCTCTGATTCCAAAATCTGGGTTCCTTCTCTTCAATTTTGGCCTTTCAGCTACGGTGAAGACTGGATATCGAGAAACTGCTGCAACGACAATGAAAAGGATCAGAGGAGCTGAGCGCTTTGACTTTAAGTTATCAGTGATAATGCGCTACCACTTTGCGATTCATTCGATAGTTTTGGTCTACCTTTATACGTTAATAATATATGTTGTCTTTGTCGTCATTTGGAGTTTCACTGCAAATAACCAATCTCGGTTTTTAAATAATGCACATCAAGTGATCAATTTGAAGTTGGTGAGCTATATTATTGATCCCCTTTTCTTTTTTATCCGGGCGAAACATTGATGTCTGTTTTTTCGGAACATGTAACTTTGGGGGGCTGGTCCCACGGCAAGGCAAAACTTGATAACAAAAGGATTTTCGTTTGCGTGTGGCATTATTGTGTGTTTGAATATGTGATAACAATCTTGGTAGGTCCATCTTATGCTCTCTATTCCAGCTGATTATTTATTTAGGTCCAAGTCCAATTCATGCTATTACATACTTTGCTATTTTATTAACAACCTGCCAAAGAAACTAAGGGTGTGTTTGGTTGGAAAGTTTTGGAGGAAACTCCCCTCTCCTCATTTGGTTAAGAAATTTTAGAGGGGAGGGAAAATAAAATAACCCTTTCCTTCCCTTTATATGGCTCCCCTGCAAATTAGGGTTTTTTTGAAAGAGAGCTATTTTTTTTACTATTTTGCCCTTATTTATTTTTTAATATTCTAAATATACCCATAACTTAAAAAACTCTCTTTCATATCAAATTGTGCTTCACTCCCAAACCTCAACTGATCTCATTGGTTTTTTTTTTAAAAGTTACATTTTATTATATTTTATTATATATTTAGTTATATATTTCTTATAACAAATTGTTATCATTATAATTATTGGGTTAACTTTTTTTCATATATTAACAATATGATATGAGAGTGAATTTTAAAAAAAATCATGCAATTTAAATTAAGGTGTAAAATTTTTTTCTACAGGATTTTCGTTTGCGTGTGGCATTATTGTGTTTTCACTACTAAAAAATATGGTATATATAACATCTTATATTCAACGGTTATAAGAAAAAATGTTGAATAAAAAAGGCAGGATTCCAAAAAGCTAATATTCAACGGTTAAAAAAAATAACCGTTGAATAAATTTATATATATTCAATGGTTAAATATAAAAATTGTTGAATAAATTTCTTAGAAAAATGCCTGTTGACATCACCATATTATTCAATAGTTCACTAAAAGCAACCATTAAATAAAGCATCAAATTATTCAACGGTTAAAATAAACAACTGTTGAATAAATGATTTCGAAACTGCCTTATGACGTCATCTTATTATTCAATGGTTCCTTAACCAGAACTGTTGAATAAATGTTTATAATATTTAATGGTTTCTATTAAGGAACCGTTGAATAAACATTTATTCAACGATTCTATAACAGAACCGTTGAATAATATCATTTAAATTGACTTTTCAATCTCGTGAAGTTGTTACTCTTCAGACTCTCAAAACTTCATTTCTCTTTACAAAACCAAATATCCACTGTCGAATCTCCTTCCCCAAGCATCGAGTCCACATTTCCGGCCAAACCCTTCCATATTCCGCCGTTGAAATGCTGTTGCTTACCTTCATTGCCATTTTCATCTTCTGTCTACGTTCTGCTCCTCTTCCTCTTCCTCTTCTCTCTTCCTCTTCCTTCTTCCTCTTCTTCTCTCTCTTCCTAACTTCATCTTCCTCTTCCATTCCAGTTGCTAGGTTCGTGGTTCATCTCCATTCAACTGTCGTTACGTGCGTGGGTTACATCAGCAAAATGAAAAAAAGGTTAGTTTTTTTTAAGAAATTATATAAATTTGAGTATTTTATTTGAACATAGATTAAATGGGTTATGATTATTTACAGTGGGAATGATTTCATATACAATGTGCTTGAATTTTGGTTGAGCGAAAATGCTCTGTGTCTGCTACTAAATGTTAAATGTGATTGATTGAGTGATTTTTAATATGAATTTTTTGTTATTTTAATGTTCAGTTTATTAAAAAAGGGCAGTAAGTATGGGAAATGCTTAGTTTTATGCTGTTATGCTACTGAATTTTTTAAAAAAATTTAGTCTTGCAAATATGACCATTGTTATAGTTGTTTTATGGTCTAGAGGGAGTTTAATTATACTTCTATCTTGGTTCTTGAATTAGTTTAAAATTTTGTAGGTTAAAATAGTGTAAAGAAAGGGCATAATACCTGGGAAATACTCATTTGAATCATTAGGCTGCTGATTTTTTTAATTTAAATTTTTCTCTTGAAAAGAACAAATATAAGCGTAGTTGAAGTTGTTGAAGTAATTAAACTCGTGACTCACTGAATGCTTTTCTATCTTTACCATCTTTCTTAAATAAGGGCATTATGGATAAGGAGTGGATGTCTGCCAATCACCTATCTAAAGAATATTAGGATGGGGTGGCAGAATTTGTTAAGTTTGCGGTAAACAATGCAAAAAATCGTGAGCGAATTGTTTGTCCTTGTTTTAGTTGTGGCAATGTAAAGTCAGTTCTTCTGAGACATGTGAACTTATTTAAGTATGGAATTGATCAAAGTTACAAGTATTGGGTAAAGCATAGGGAGACACCTAAAGATATGAATAATAGTAGCCGAGGGTATATGGAAAGTTGTTCATCACCACGATCTTTTGACACAAATGCAAATGAAGTTGATTGTCTTGAAGAATTGGTTGATGCAATGGAAGAGGAACTTGAGAATTTTCCAGAGAAGTTAGAAAAGTTGAAAACTGATGTAGAGAGACCTTTGTATGAGGGTTGTACTAAGTTTACTTTATTGTTTGTTATGTTAGAATTGTACAATTTGAAAGCAACAAGTGGGTAAAGTGATACAAGTTTTTCAAGCTTGCTCTTTCTAATCAAACTAATGCTACTGAAGAATAATAAGCTTCCAGGTTAGCTATATGGTGTAAAGAAGTTGTTACGCATAGTTGGCCTAAGCTATAAGAAGATATATGCTTACCCTAATGATTGTATTTTGTTTAGGAATGAATATGAAGAGCTAACCCACTATCCTAAGTGTGAGACATCATGTTATAGCATACATTAAGAGGTAAAGAATTTAATATGGCATGCAAATAGAAGGATTAAAGATGATAAGACGGCATCCAACTGATTCTCCTGAATGGATAAGGTTTGATCGAAAGTACCCTGAGTTCGGAAAAGAAGATAGGAACCTACACCTTGCATTATCTACTGATGGGATGAACCCACATGGTATGTAGAGTGGTACCTATAGTACATGGCCTGTGATGATGGTCATTTATAACCTTCCTCCCTAACTTTGCATGAAGCGAAAGTATATGATGCTATCGTTACTAATATTAGGGCCCAAGCAACTCGGGAATGACATAGATATTTATTCAGAACTATTGATTGAAGACTTGAAGCTGTTGTGAGAGATAGGTGTGGAGATATATGATGCCTACAGAGAAGAGATATTCAATTTGAGAGCCATACTTTTTGGTACAATCAATGACTTTCCAGCGTATGGTAATCTATCAGGGTATAGTATTAAAGGACAACTTGGATATCCCATTTGTGAAGAGGGAACACGTTCAATGAGATTGCAACATGCTATGAAGAACGTGTACCTTGGGCATCGTAGATGGTTAGGTGACAAACATATCGTTGGTGGAAAAAGTCTTTTGATGGAAAAATAAAAGAAGAGAGGCCACCAAAGCAATTGATTGGTGAGGAATTATTTAAAAAGGTAAGAGACCTTGATATTGAATTTGGCAAACCGTTTGCGAAGCATGTTGGAACAAGAAGGTGGAAGAAAAGATCAATTTTCTTTGAGTTGCCATATTGGAAGACCTTAAATGTGCGACACTTCCTTGATTTGATGCATATTGAGAAAAATGTGTGCGATAGTCTTGTTTAGACGTTGCTTCATATTCCAGGAAAGATAAAGGATGGCATCAATGCAAGGTTAGACATGGTTGAAATAGGTATAAGAGAAGAATTGGCACCGCAGGAGAAGGGAACTCGCACATTTCTTAAAGCAGCAACTCACACTATCTAGAAAAGAAAAGAAAAGTTTATGTGGGTTTCTTGCTACAATCAAGGTTCCAAATGGCTACTCTTCAAATGTTAGAAACCTTGTCTCAATGAAGAACCTAAAGTTAAAGGGTTTAAAGACTCATGATTGTCATATTTTAATGGAGAATTTTATTCCGGTTGCTATACGTGGTATTTTACCCAATAATGTGCGAGGTACAATCACAAAGTTATGTTACTTCTTTAGGTGGCTCTATAGTAAAGTAATTAATCCTAACAAGTTGCTGAAGTTGCAAAGCTGAATTGTACAAACATTATGTGAGTTGGAGATGTTTTTCCCCCTGCATTTTTTAATATCATGGTCCACTTAACAGTTTGATTGGTTAGGGAGGCACAATTATACAACCCTAGTTATTTGAGCTGGATGTACCCTTTTGAGCGTAATATGAAAGTATTGAAAGGGTATGTGAAAAGTCAGAGTCAACCAAAAGGTTGTATTATTGAATGATATATTAATGAAGAGGCTATTCACTTTTGTGGTCAATACTTAAAGAATTCAAGGGATGTTGATGATGAAGCTATAGAACGGACAATGGGAAGAAAAGTTGTTACTATCTCAAGTGACCAATGGGAAAAAGTACAGCTTTTTGTGCTGTACAACTCTCTAGAGATTGATGAGTATGCAAAAATTCACAAGGCAGAGCTAAAAAGGCAGCATCTTCATCGATTAGAGAGTTGGATCATCAAACTGCATAATAAATAGTTCATTCACTAGTTAAAAGAGCATATTGAAGGAAACTACAATGTCGATCCTAATTCAGTTCCTGATAGATTAAAATGGCTGGCATAAGGTTTGACCAAACATGTCTTCTCTTACACTAGCTATACTAGCAATGGGTACAAGTACTACATAAAGGAGCATGATGATCGAAATACAATGCAAAATAGTGGTGTATCCACCATAGGTGATAGCATGCACATTTCCAGTACGAAAGATAAAAAACCTATTTACGTAAAAAAGCATTACTTCAGGGTAATTGAGCACATTTAGGAGTTAGATTATATCTCCTTTCGAGTTCCAGTCTTCGATTGCAAGTGGGTTGAATATAAGAATAGGGTAGATGTCAATGACTCTAGGTTAATTAGGGTGAATCTGAATAAGGAAGGGTTTACAGAGGATCCTTTCATTTTTCTTCTCAAGCTAAACAAGTTTTTTATGTCCATGACCCAGCTGATAAGAAATGGTCTATTGTTTTGTGGAGTACCAAGGAAGTTGAAGAAATGGAAGATGTAGAACATAAACAAAGTCAAAGAAATGATGAGGTTGAAGTTGATCCATTTCATGGGAGATCATTTGAAAATGATTATGGTGTAAACAGTATTGAAGATAATGCTTTCTACATAAGATGTGATCATAATAAAGGAATTTAGATTTTTAAGAGGGGGACATCAATTCAACAAAAGAAGAAGGTTGTTAAAGTGAAGAAGAAATTAGTTAAAAAAGTAGTTAAAACAAGAGAAAAAAAGAACAACATAAATAGGTAGTTATGTTATTGTTGACTTATTAAAGAAAGTGCACGTGTTGTTATTATTTTTTTTGATTTGTTTTTTAACTTATTCTTTTTTTTTATTTAATCTTGATTATTATTGCCTTCACAGGTAAATGACTACTGAGCATGATCATCTTGACACTGGCTCTAGATCCAATAGTCTGAGTAGGCAGCATGATAACCCGGCTAAGAAGAAGGCTGACCTTGATAGGTAGGAAGAACAATTGAGGAAAGGGTTGGTTGTGATGGAGGAAGTCATTAAAGCAAGAAATGAAGGAAGAAAATTTACTGTCAAGTGGAACAATAAGAATCAAGTAGTTGATTGTCATAACTTCATCAGTTATATTGGCGTGGCAATGAAGTCCTCAATGCCGATTACTTTAAAATCTTAGAAGAATGCAACTCCAGCAATGAAGGATGTAGTGTGGAGAACTTTAACAGTAAGATACTATTACTTTGCTTATTTTTTAAAACTTAATATTTGTAATCGTTTGTTTAAATTAACATGTTCATCTTGCAGTCAGGATTTGAGATCGAGGAGAAACGTAAGAAGTTTGTTCTATAAAAAGTTGGGATAGCCTTAAGATCTTTTAGAAGTTTTGTTACCCGTAAATTTTTAGCAAACCCTGACATAGAGGGTATCAAAGATGCAGTTCCTTCCCTTATTTTGACAATTGTAAGTGAGGATTAATGAAAAGCTTTTGTCAACTCATGCCGTAGTCCAGAGTTCAAAGTAATATTAATGTCATTTTATTTAATGTATTGTTGCTTTTGTTGTCACCTCCTTTTTATATTAATTGACTTGTCATGTTTTGTGTTTTTTCAAAGGAATTAAGCGCCAAAAATAAAAAGTTGGTGAAGAAGAATGAATATACATATAAGGTTGGACGTAAGCGATATGCGGGAGTTGAAAAGGGCTTGATTAAGAAAGAGCAAGTGTTGGAGGGTTCTATATCTTGTGGTAGGGTTTAGGCTAAGGCTCGAAAAAATAAAGCAGGTAATATTGACAACCCAAAAACAAAAGCGATTGTGAAAACAATAGCAAGTATTAATGATAGATAGATATAATGTTATTAGTTTTTACTTATTCACTTTGCTTTTTTTTGCTTCATAGGAGACTTTGACTCAGAAGGCATTAGCAAGCACTCAAACTGTTGGTGAGGATATATTGGAGAAGGCATTGGGGAATACTGGCCATCTTAGTCGTATTCGGGGCATTGGCTTTGGAGTCACAAGAAAATATTACTTTGGCGATGCATTCAAGTGCAGTAAAAAGGCTGCTTCTTTTGTTGAGGTTCAAGAGTTGAGGCAAGAGCTAGCAGAACAGAAGCAGCAGATACTAGCACAATTGCAACAGATACAAGAACAATCTAGACTCATTGACATGCTATTGAGTCGACATAAGTTAGGGTTTCCACAGGGCGACAGTACCCCTAGTGTGAACGATAGTTGCACAATCCCATCTCAGCTCCTACCTGAGGTATTATTATTCATTTTACTATAATCATACACATAATACTAATTTTATTATTCATATTACATAATTTTTTTCTTTTTTTAAATTTGTGTAGGGTGACGTCAATGTTGATTGTTTAGTAGAAGACGGCCACATGGTTGCACTGGGGCTATGTACAACATTGCTGGGCAAGTGATGCTTCACAATGAACACATCCCTGAAGGGATAGTAAAAGTCTCTTTGAAGACAATTGAGAATCTTAATTATGATCTACCCTACCCCACTCCGGATGCAAGGACAGTAGTAGATGCATTGCTCAGCTTTGTTGCATGGCTGATTCGTCTTCGTATTTCAGCACCATCTCTAAAAGTATATTTGTTAAACTCAGTTGAAAATTAACTTCTTTTGCATTTTTTTATATTTGATATCTAACAATCTTATATGCTAGAAAAATTAGCCTGTTGATAAGCCGGTGGGAAAGAAAGCACCAGAGGCTATGAAAGCATTCACTACTAAGTAGAAGAAGGGAAAGGATAAGAAGAGCTCTGACAAATCCAAGGAGTCCATCACATTTCCCCAAAAGATACCGGTTTTCCCTCAAGCCCATCTGCCTAAAGTCCCTCAGCCTCAAGCCTCTAAAAGTCAAATCGCACCCAATAAAAATTGGCAATTGCTTAAGAGCTATGCTAAGATGCAAGAAGGAGTGCTGCTCCCTTTCCCTCAGTCTTTTGACCAAGTTAACAATAAGGTATTGGCTGATTTATTCAACCATGTACAGGCTACCACTACTCTATGTAACTTATATGTGAGGTATGTTTCTAAAACCTTTCATTAAACATTGAGCTATACACACACACACACACACACTTTAATCATATATTGTTCTATTTATTTCAATATTTAAGGAACCTCTACACTACCATGCTTGCTGGAATAGATATAGCATGAAGGATTATATTTGTCAGTCCTCATATGGTCTCTCCTTATGGCCACGACATAATGAGTCCTAAGCAAGGACTAGAAATATCTCAAAAGCTTTCAAAGTACTTCTAGCAACATGGTGCCGACAAGAACACGATATTCATAGCACCTTATTGTGAAGGGTAAGTTACTTTACAGTACTTCACTTTAATTTATTCAAAATTTAATTATTTATATGATACTTTTTAATTGTAATTTTTACTATAATTTTATTATTCATATTAAATAATTTTTTTCTTTTTTTAAATTTGTGTAGGGTGACGTCAATGTTGATTGTTTAGTAGAAGACGGCCACATGGTTGCACTGGGGCTATGTACAACATTGCTGGGCAAGTGATGCTTCACAATGAACACATCCCTGAAGGGATAGTAAAAGTCTCTTTGAAGACAATTGAGAATCTTAATTATGATCTACCCTACCCCACTCCGGATGCAAGGACAGTAGTAGATGCATTGCTCAGCTTTGTTGCATGGCCGATTCGTCTTCGTATTTCAGCACCATCTCTAAAGGTATATTTGTTAAACTCAGTTGAAAATTAATTTCTTTTGCATTTTTTTATATTTGATATCTAACAATCTTATATGCTGGAAAAATTAGCCTGTTGATAAGCCGGTGGGAAAGAAAGCACCAGAGGCTATAAAAGCATTCACTACTAAGTAGAAGAGGGTAAAGGATAAGAAGAGCTCTGACAAATTCAAGGAGTCCATCACATTTCCCCAAAAGATACCGGTTCTCCCTCAAGCCCATCTGCCTAAAGTCCCTCAGCCTCAAGCCTCTAAAAGTCAAATCGCACCCAATAAAAATTGGCAATTGCTTAAGAGCTATGCTAAGATGCAAGAAGGAGTGCTGCTCCCTTTCCCTCAGTCTTTTGACCAAGTTAACAATAAGGTGTTGGCTGATTTATTCAACCATGTACAGGCTGCCACTACTCTATGTAACTTATATGTGAGGTATGTTTCTAAAACCTTTCATTAAACATTGAGCTATATACACACACACACACACACTTTAATCATATATTGTTCTATTTATTTTAATATTTAAGGAACCTCTACACTACCATGCTTGCTGAAATAGATATAGCATGAAGGATTATATTTGTCAGTCCTCATATGGTCTCTCCTTATGGCCACGACATAATGAGTCTTAAGCAAGGACTGGAAATATCTCAAAAGCTTTCAAAGTACTTCTAGCAACATGGTGCTGACAAGAACACGATATTCATAGCACCTTATTGTGAAGGGTAAGTTACTTTACAGTACTTCACTTTAATTTATTCAAAATTTAATTATTTATATGATACTTTTTAATTGTAATTTTTATCATAGGGGACACTAAATGTTGCTTGTGATCAATCCAATTTTAGGGAAGGTGTGGTACCGTGACCTTATTCGAAGTGGCCATCCCTCTAACAGACCACATATTGTGGAAATGATTAATCAGTAAATTGATTAATTTGTTTGCATATATGCAATTTGTTCTATTTGTATGAATATTTCTTATGTCAAGTTTTCTATTTCACGTTAGAGCTATTGTCATGTCCTGCACTAATGTTGATCAACAATTTCGACAACTAGTAAAGGGCAGCGATTGATTTGATACAACAGCATTATGGACAGTTGTCAAAGTATATGTATTTATTATTAATTATATTAGAAATGTCACTATATAGGTCATGTCATATTATTAATTAATTATTCGGTTATTTTATCCATTGTATGATTGTAGTGCCCAAAGCAAGCAGACAAAGTTAGGGATTGTTGGTACGCTATCATGAAATTCATGAAGGACATAATCCAACATGCTCCAACTAGAATTCTTCCGAATGATGTAATTGTCTTCCTATTCTATTTTATTAGTTTTTATCAATAAACATAATTTTAATTTGTTGTTGTTGCATATATTACTACAAGGATACATACTGTGACATGTATACTCATGCTCAAATGGAAGAAGTCCTTGAAGAGTTAGCACACGATATTGTTGAAGCATGGTTTACTTTCAATAGCCAGCAGCAGTGACAATTAGGAAACTTAGGCAAATTTTGAAATTTGGAGCTTCATGTTTTAACCACTAGTTGCTTTAATTTAAGCAATTCAAGTTGTATATAAGTTTTTTTATAGGAATTCATTGTACATTTATATGTATATACGTAACTATTATTAGCTATAATTTGTGTCTGGGTGTTCGAATATCTTTTTGTAATTTACAATGCTGGGAGATTGCTAGAAATGTAGGGTAGATAATGAAAAAAATTAGGTCATAATATTCAACGGTTATGAGAGAAAACTGTTTAATATGAGTAGAAAACTATTCAGCGGTTTCATCATACAACCACTGAATAAGTATATATATTCAATGGTTATTAGTGAATAACCATTGAATAAGAGGAAAATATTCAGTAGGTTTTAGTCCAAAACCGTTGAATATTATCTCTCACAATTTCTTATTTTCAAATTCCAAAAATTTATGCAACAATTTTAAAATAAAAACTATTGAATAAATGAAAAATATTTAACAGTTAAAAACCGTTGAATAAATGGTCATAGAATATTCAGCGCTAGCTTACTTAACGGTTCATAATCGTTAAATAATAAGGAAAATAACCGTTTTATATTTTCTTTTTTGTAGTAGTGTTTTTAATATGTGATAACAATCTTGGTAGGTCCATCTTATGCTCTTTATTCCAGCTGATTATTTATTTAGGTCCAAGTCCAATTCATGCTACTACATACTTTGCTATTTTATTAACAACCTGCCAAAGAAACTAAATGTGTGTTTGGTTGGGAAGTTTTGGAGGGAACTCCCCTCTCCTCATTTGGTTAAGAAATTTTAGAGGGAAGGGAAAATAAAATAACCCTTTCCTTCCCCTCATATGGCTCCCCTGCAAATTAGGGTTTTTTGAAAGGGAGCTTTTTTTTTTTTACTATTTTACCCTTACTTATTTTTTAATACTTTAAATATACCCATAACTTAAAAAACTCTCTTTCATATCAAATTGTGCTTCACTCCCAAACCTCAACTGACCTCATTGGATTTTTTTTAAAAAAAGTTACATTTGATCATATTTTATTATATATTTAGTTATATATTTCTTATAACAAATTGTTATCATTATAATTATTGGGTTAATTTTTTTTATATATTAACAATATGATAGTATGAGAGTAAATTTTAAAATAATCATGCAATTTAAATTAAGGTGTGAAATTATTTTCTACAAGAAAAAATTAAAAAAATTTAAACTAATATATAGAGATATAATAGTAAATTAATTATTACCTCCCCTCCCCTCCTAAGCCAAACAAAAGATCATTAAAAACCCCTCCCCTCTCCTCCCCTCCAACAAAACCAAACAAAGTAACATTAAAATCCTCCCCTCCCCTCTCCTTCTCTCCCGTTGAACCAAATACACTCTAAAACTTGTGCATATACCTTGGGGAAAGGCTACGTGAAAGCAAGCATGAGTGTTACTTTGCACCATACCTTAACTCGTAAGAAAAAGATTTTAACTTAATTAATTTTATATATATACACATTCTGTAAATCTGCACATAATTTATATACTACTTTGCAAAGACCATTAGCAATTGGTGATTATTTGCCCAAAAAAGAACGTCATCGTGGTTTTGTGCTCCAGCCACTATAAACTGGTAAAGGATATGAAGAATGGATTGAACTCGTAATATTCTTTACTTTATGCTTGGTAAGTTTTTATAATATATGTGTATAACTCCATGCATGTTTTTTATTACAGGATTGTGGTAACTTACCAAACCATAAAGAGAAAAGGAAACCTCCCCAACTAAAGGTAACGACTTGGTTATGCCTTAAGGTTAGCAGCTAGTTTGATTATGACCTTATCGACCCAGCTATAATATCAATTTTATTCATTTGATTTAATACTGATTATATGTTCTTGTCAACAGAGTCATAAACAACCGAAGGGAAGTAATGCATGTGGATACGGTGTAATAATACACTTGATCAACATCATCACCTCAGGCATAAGAGTTTTTTGAAGAGGTAAAATTATATTTTTGACCAGAATGTTTTATTTATTTATTTATTTTGTTTGTTGACAGAGTTGACGTTTTATTCTGTTTTTAACAAACAGATGTTCGAACCAATTCATTTACTGATGAGCAATTAAGAGGCATTCGATTTCAATGGGCAAGCTACTTTTCAGAACTCCTGAAATTGTGAGTTCAATTTTCCATGTTTTGGTGTTTAAAAATCCTGCTCATTGTAGTTACTTTATTAGTTCTGTAGTTATTTGATTATAAATGTTGAAATATGCGTTGTAGTAGATTGGTTTTTAGTTTCTGGCTGGCTATTGACTATATTTCTAAGTTATTTTCTGTAAATATGAAGGTTGAGTAGAAAAATAAACATGATTTAAAAAAAAAAAAAAAACCATACCTTTCCATAGCAGTTATATTCATAACCAGTGTGAAATGTGTACACTTTTAACACCTGTTATATATGATCATAACCAGCGTTAAATGTCCACTCTTCACACGGGCTATGTACATAACTAGCATTAAAAATGCATTAAATATTTTCTCTTTTTATTAAAATGAGATTTCAATGCAATCCTTTTCAACTTCGACTATTGGCACTTTTCTTATTGATTGTTTTCACACCAGTTCTAGAACCAGTGTTAAAAAGTTAATTTTAACCGGCATGAAACGTTCTTTCCATAATAATGATGCCTTTTTAAAAGTGGTGCCGATGATGACTTTTATTGAAAAGTGCTGACACTATCAATGTTTAATGTAGCTGGCAATGCTTTGACAGCATTTTTTTGAGATTTTTTTTTGAAAGTATCATTGCATAAATGTCACTACTATATAATTTTTTTTTAAGCAAATAAGTAATCTATTTTTATTTTTGGTCAGCACCCAACAAGTAATTAATCTAATTCTAAGCATACTAATATAATAATTTTGTCCTAGATATTATGAAAGCAATTGAGGAAGAATTTATTAACCTCATAGGTTGTGTAGTCTGTTTTGGCCCTCTATTATCCATTTTCACGTACCGTTGTTTGAAAGTCCTTTTAGCTAGCATCCATCCTCCTAGGTCCTCCTCGAGAGCAACGAGAGGGTCATTAACAAGTGGTTGATTAGCTTTTTGGTTTCCTGCCATCTTCGGTTGATCTTCCATCTTTTCCAATGAGCCTTGTTCCTGAGATTTTTCTTGTTGCAAGAGGGAGCACTCCTGCTTTCTATGACCATACTTTCCGCAATGGAATCATACTACATCCAGACCTTCATACTCAACTTTGTAAATTCTATTTCTGATAACAAATTTGGATTTTAGTCGCTGATTCAAGTCCACCTCAACGCTAACTCTAGCAAAATGTCCTCGCTCCATCGTAGTTCCCCTGTTCTTACAGTAGGCTAAGGTATTCATATAAACCTTCAGCACCTTCCCACACATATTACCTAATTCTAGCATTAGTTCTTCAGAGTAACAATGCGTTGGCAGCGTAGGAACCCTCGCCCATACAGCTATTTTTCCTATCGAGTTGCTATAGGGGTTGAAATTTGGAGACCACCTTTGTACTGCAAGGTAATGGCCTTGGATAAGCCATGGGCCTTCAAAAAGTAGTTTCTGGCTCAGAGCTTTATCTTCTGATCCAAAGGTAAAATAATTATTTAGCAGGTCAATGAGTTCAAAGTTCGACGATTTCAAAATCCACTCAATCTTCTCACGCATCACCTTCAACATCATGCTTCTTCCCAATACTGTAACTATCACAGCATCCTTCCATGGCATACATAACTTCTTCCTGCGCTCATTAGATATATTAATCTGCAGCAAATTATCCAGCATAGCTTTTTGATCTTCCGTGAGCTTTGGGATCATCTGTTGCTCCTCTTGCAGCCACTCCTTCATCAGTTCATCATATCCTTTCTCAACACTCTAGTTTTCTTCCCTGAGCAGCTTCTCTTTATAAGAGATTTAGGTTTTAGCCTGTTCATTGCTTTTTGTCTTCGTAGCTTGTTCTTTAGCCCTGGGTTCTTTAGCTTCCTTCATCTGAGCATCATCACATCCGCTCCCCTATTCCTCCATTTCTACTTTTGGTGATCGTTTCCTAGTACTCCTTGCAATCATGTCTTCATCTTGTTTAGAGAGACCTTCGTCACCCTTCTCATCCAGCTTGACTTCTGTGCCCATCGAACACCCATGCCCTTTCACACTCGCACTCACTCTCTCACTTCTCTCGCTCATCGTCCTCAAGACGAAGTTCTTATAACCCAGTCCTTTTCAACTTTGACGATTGACACTTTTCTTATTGATTGTTTTCACATCAATTCTAAAACCAGTGTTAAAAAGTTAAGTGAAACATTCTTTCTATAATAGTGATGCCTTTTTAAAAGTGGTGCCAATGATGACTATTATTAAAAAGTGATGACACTATCAATGTTTAATGATGCTGGCAATGCTTTAACAGCATTTTCTTTTTGAGATTTTTTTTTTTCAAAGTACCATTGCTTAAATGTCACTACTATATAATTTTTTTAAGCAAATAAGTAATCTATTTTTATTTTTGGTCAGCACCCAACAAGTAATTAATCTACTTCTAAGCATACTAATATAATAATTTTGTCCTAGATACTATGAAAGGAATTGAGGAAGAATTTATTAACACACATATCTTTAATATATATATATATATATATATATACATATAATATTTTTTTGAACAATTATAATATATTTTACTTTAATTATTTATATATTTTTACAGCTAAGCATTATAAATAGGAAAAATGACAATAAAATTCCTTTGACTTATGTAAATGATATTTTGATCCCTCGAAATACTATAATTTCCCTTAAGTTCCTAAGGACTTTTCTATCATTAAGAAATTAATGTAAATGACCAATTGCCCTTAGTTCAGGATTTCAAATGCAAACTTATGAATTGCTATTACATTCTTGTGATTTTAAGAAGAAAAGTTAAAAATTTTAGAACAAAACTTGTGAATTATAATTGATATTTGCAACACTTAAGGAATATTAGGATTTCAAATGTGAATTTGCAAATTGTTATTAAATTATTGTGACTCTAAGAAGAAAAGTTTTGAATTTTAGAACAAAATTTGTGAATGGCAATTGATATTTGCATCATTTGAGAAATATTAGATTTTCAAATGCAAACTTGCGAATTGTTGTTGAATTCTTGTGATTTTAAAAAGAAAAGTTGTGAATTTTGGAACAAAACTTGTGAATCAATTGATATTTGAACTAAGGATAATTTAGTCATTGATATTAATTCCTTAATGATAGAAAAATCCCTAGAGTAGTATGGAGCAAAATATTCACATGTTTATGCATTTACATTTTAGTGGATAATTAATAAATAAGTATAAGCAATAAAATAAAATTTCAGTTTAAAGATCTTTGTCTTGAACTACTTCTACCTTTTTTTTAATATATCGGATTAATATTAATAAAATAATAGCAATAAATATTATAAAAAATACAAATAACATCTTCACTAACCTCAAAAAACCTTCAATAATATTTAAAAAATATAAAGCAATAGATGTTATAGAATCATGAAAGACTTGGTATGAACCAAATTGGATATGGCACCTCAGTGAAGCTAGATCTTTCAAATGTATAGTAATCAACCATTTTATCCATCCTACGATGCCTTCCAATTCTCAAGCCTTTCCATTCATCCGTGATTTTAAAAAGAAAAGTTGTGAATTTTGGAACAAAAGTTGTGAATCAATTGATATTTGAACTAAGGATAATTTAGTCATTGATATTAATTCCTTAATGATAGAAAAATCCCTAGAGTAGTATGGAGCAAAATATTCACATGTTTATGCATTTACATTTTAGTGGATAATTAATAAATAAGTATAAGCAATAAAATAAAATTTCAGTTTAAAGATCTTTGTCTTGAACTACTTCTACCTTTTTTTTTAATATATCGGATTAATATTAATAAAATAATAGCAATAAATATTATAAAAAATACAAATAACATCTTCACTAACCTCAAAAAACCTTCAATAATATTTAAAAAATATAAAGCAATAGATGTTATAGAATCATGAAAGACTTGGTATGAACCAAATTGGATATGGCACCTCAGTGAAACTAGATCTTTCAAATGTATAGTAATCAACCATTTTATCCATCCTACGATGCCTTCCAATTCTCAAGCCTTTCCATTCATCCGTGATACCCTTAACACATGGAAAACGATAAGCAAAATAAATACAATTTCCTTGGATAAACTCTTTAGGGCACTGAAGAGCATCATTAGACACCACAAAACTTTTCCAATACCCAATGAATAACATACGATTTCCCAAGTTTTTAACTTCTATCCATCTAGGTTCTTTACTCATGTCCAACTTGAACACTTGGCTATCCACAATCTTGGGTGGACTAGTATACTCCTTTCCTGCCGTATCATTAAGCATTTCCTTCAACCTAAAGATTGAGTTGCAAACCAAATAAGTAAGGAACAACTCCCCTGATGAAGGATCAATTGCAAGAGTCCGAAGAATGTCACCATGAGATTCCCAAGAATTAAGAATACAACCATCACCATCATAAATGAAGTCCTCGGGACCCGTTTTCCCTCTTATTATAGGAAATCTTCTTTAGGAAGCCTTGCTAAAATTTTGGCTTTTATGGGTTCTTTTTGCAAATCATAAAAACCAAAGAGTTTAATAGTGAGTTATTGGTCAAAGCATACAACTTTCCATCAATAATCTCTGCATGCATGAACGCCAATGCTGTAGACACATCTTCTTTGACGATAGTCCACGACTCATTTGAAATCCAACTAAATGCAAACACATAGCTACGATGAAAGAGACATGCCACAACACAGTTTGGGTCATTGGGCTCTGTTGATGCCACAATATTCCTAATTTTACTTTTTACTTTCAACCTTGACGGTATATAGACCTTAGCATTCATTATTGGGTTGAAGAAGAAGATTCGCACATCAGTTTCTTGAACATAATCAAAAGAATTGTTGAAAGATTCAACCATGATCATCCAACCTTTTATTGTGCCATAGCAATGATGGAAGAATTCATGTGATAACCCTGTGGAGTTGAAGACTCTTCCTCTGGGCAAGTCGAAGAAAGGAAGGTTTTTCATTTCCATTGTTTGAAGAAAAAGAAGTGGCAATTCAGGTGATGGAAGACAATGTTTGTTAGCAATGCATTTAATGGCTATGGACCTCCAATTATAGCATACAGCTAGGGTTTGAAGGTAATCAATGACGCCTAAGTGTTTAGAATGAAGCCCAAGACATCATCTCCAATTAGTGACCATTTGTTGTAAATGCTTCCTTGTTCTTTAATGTCCATTTCTCCTTTCCCACTACCACCACCTGCAATATGTGCCTTCTCGTTGTTACTACTTCCTTCGTCAGTATTGTTCATTGCTTTTCTCTCATTATCATCATCATATGCGATTTCCACCTTTTTGTTGCTATTGCTTCTTTTGATTACTCTTCCCTCATCATCTTCATTTATAGCATGTGCTTTTTTGTTATTGTTGCTCCATTCTTCTTCTTCTTTATTGCCATTTGTTATACTTCAAAAAGAGGTGAGTTCGAAAAATACGTTAAGAAAAACCTATCATATATAATTAATGGTTATGTTCATGTCAAAAAATCATTTTTCTTATGCAAATCTGCTCAAGGATTTAAACTAACCAACGAATCTTCCTAGAAGTAATGCACAAATAATTTCTTTCCTTGTGGGTTGGACAAATGAACCAAATTATGTTTGTAATCATATCATTGAAATGAAAGAAGCTAATTTACATCATAAATGCTTTGCAAGAGATCTTGGGTAAAGAAGATAAACAAGCATAATTACCGAGTCAAGAGATGTTCTATGATTGGCCATATACACTCGATCCATGTCAGTTCCTTGCCACAACTTTCTTCTTTTTTTCTGTTCATTATTATGCTAAAAAAACAAGATAAAAAACATTAAAAAATATATTATAACTCAGGTTTGAGTTCCTTGAAAAGGCAAAAGTTTTTAAAATGATGCGCGGGGTGGTTCTCTCCAAATTGTGATTATTTTCGTGACTAAACATATTTTATTGTTATTGAAAAGCTTATCAAATTAGAATATAAAATACTCTCTTCGATCCTCAATATAATATAAGATATCTTTTAAAAATTTTATGTAATCGTTAATACAAAATATCTTATGATGGTAAAAAAAATCCAAAATATCTTACAAAACTTGATGGAAATAACAAAGAATTATTTCCAAAAATGCCCATTATCAATTGGTTCATACTTCATTTGGGTATCTTGTTTGAATTCGACTTCAAGATTTAATGATAAAGTTGATAATTATGATTAAGAGTAATTTATAATTGGACAAATGACAATAAAATCCCCAACAATTATATATCTAGGTCATCGAATTGCCAATTCCACTAAAATCCATAGAAACTTTTGTATCAATAAATTTTAAAGTGAAAAAGTTATTTTACTCTTATTAAAAATAACAAGCCCTAGTCACAATTTTTGTTTAGAGAATAAAAAATTTTAAAAAAATTAGTCTTTTAATTCCTCAACTTTTAACTCACTTGTAACTCAGTCCCTCAACTATGACTCGCTGCGACTCAGTCCTTTAACTATAACTCACTGTGACTCAGTTTCTCAACTTTTGATTCACCTATAATTCGGTCCTTATTTTTTAATTTTTTTAAAATTTCTTATCAAATAAGAGGGATAAAAGAAATGCTCATATATTATTCTAAAATACCCTCCTCTTACTCATTAATGTGAGATCTAAGCTAACATGAAAAAAAAAATTAACAAAAGTTGAGGGACTAAATTATTAGTGATTCAAAAGTTGAGGGACCAAGTCATAGTTCAGGGACTGAGTCACAGTAAGTCATAGTTGAGGAACTGAGTTACAAGTGAATTAGAAGTTCTAGGACTAAAAAATTAATTTTTCTAAATTTTTCTTATGCAAATTACAATAATTGAACAAAAAATTACAACTTTTCAAATATAATTTCTATTATAGAAGAACAAGCTCTCAAAATAACAAGTCCTAATCACAATTTTATTTAAGGAATAATAACTTTTGCTCTATGAATTGCAAGAGTTGAATAAAAAATTACAACTTATTAAATGTAATTTCTGTTATTAAAAAAAGTTCTCAACATAAGAAGTCCCAATCACAATTTTCATTTAAGGAATAATGACTTTCCTCAAAAAAATCACAATAATTGAATAAGAAATTACAACTTATTAATAAAAGTAAAATAGCCTTTTTAATTTAGAATTTATTGACATAGAAATACCTAGATATTTCAATAAAATTATATTATTACGAGAAACCAGATTTGAGGAAATTTTGTTATCATTTTCCCTTTTAATTTCTATAGACATTATTAAAAAAAAATTCAAAAGTCAGCACTAATTATACTCATTTTTCTTAATCCACGTGATTTAATTAAAAGCATCTTCTAAATAGGACCCGGAATGTATTTCATGCGAGTCTGAACATATAACATTCAATTATTTAAGAGCCAAAAATCAAAGAAAATAAAGACGGTATAAAGATAAATTGAAGAACTAAGAAAAAGACCCCGCCGTGAGAAGCAGAGGTGCCAATGGATTTCACTAGACGTCAATTTTCGATATATGAAGCAGAGGTAAATGAAGATAGTTGAAAAAAAACTACAGATCTAATCAAATTGGGCATAAACACAACGTTCAGCACAGATCAGAGACGCTTTGGTGGAGACAATTGAAAGTGAAAGAGAAGAAGGCAACAGCAAAACATACCTTCTGCTACTGGGTTGTGTCTCTGCCTTGGGATCTGCGCTTTCCTCTCCGCTTCCGTCTCTCTCACTCACCTGTGATCCCTCCCTTTCTCTCTCCCCTACCCAAAAATATCTTCCAAGTCTTTCTAAAATCTTATTATTTATTTCTACGGATCCCTCTTCGTTTGCTTTTTATTTAGCCAGGCAGAGTCATTTGAATTGGAAAAAAAAAATAAAAGAATAAAAGATAACCAGATTTTGCAAGGTCATAACAGTATAATTCTATATATGAATTATTTATTTGTTTCCGTTTTCAAAATTATTATTTTTGTATTTATTTTTAATTCATAAAAACACATATCTCACATAATTTGTTTGTGTATTTTTATTATTTTTAAATAATACGAAGATAGTTTTCTCATATTTTGATCCAAAATTTATTCAAAAAATATTTGGTATGAAATGAGTGGACAGGGTTTGTTCCATACCGCATGTTACGTGGAGGAAGGGAAAGGTAGGAGATCCCAATAATGATGGGAGGGTAATTGTTGCTAAAAACCCGGAAAAAAAGAATATTTATTATAAATGATCTTAAAAATAATAATTATTGAGAATGACCAAATACTAAAATATAAATTTTCAAAATATAAAATTGTTCTTAACTAAATCTTCTATATTTTCTCTAACTACATTTGAGATTGAATTTAACAGTTTTGTTACTGGCAATAGTAAATAAATAAATAATACTGGAAATCAAAGCAACTGAAAAGTTTAGTGTGTCTTGAAGATTCGCAAATTTGGAAAAAAGAGGAGTTAAATATCATCATCACATGATCATCGAATCAATTCATCATAATGTTAAATAAGTCTAAAGATAAATTCACACTAAAAAATCTTTTTAAACCAACGAAAACATAAAATGTAATAATTTTTAAAAAATTTAATTTTTAAAAGTAATGATTTCAAAATTATAGTCAATTAATCATTTAAAAAGTAATTATTTCTTAAAATTTATTGATTTAATTAAATTTAATACTATATTTTGTTTTTTATTTATGCGAAATTGAAATACGCACGACTGTTTTTTTAAAGATTTTTTTATAATTTATGCAATACCATTAATTTTAAAATATTGTTAATATGTTTGTACATTAAAATTATAATAGTTAATTACATTTATCTTGGTCCTTCAGTCTAATTCGAATTTTTATGATCTTTATGATAGATATTTTTTTCCCGGTCCTTAGCAATAATTTTCTCATGATAGGACCGGACGTGAGTGGCCTCTCACCTCTCTTCTCAGTTGCCCCACGCACACGCATGACGAATGTGAAAACTGAAAAATAAAAGAGAGTTGAACTCTATTGAATAAAGTTCGGAATAAAGGTCGGACCTAAAAAATTAAGTTTGAAAGTTTCGTTTTAAATAAGTGTTCGAGCTTTAAAAATTAAATTTTTTTTTAAAGTAATCGGATTTGAGAGTTTGTGAAAAAGAACTTGGGCTTGAGTGACCCTTCAAACTCTAATAAACCAAGTTATTTTATATACACACACATACATACATATATTTGACTACCAAACACACAATTTAATTAATATTTATTGTAGGTGATAAACAAAAAATTGCAGAGATAATTGACATTAAATCTTCACTTCTATTTTCAACAAGTGGACCTACATCTGATGGATTTAATATTTTATTTTTAAATGATGATGAGGAGAATTTAGATTTACATTGATGAAGATTAAAAATTTTCATCTTAAATTTAAAATTTTAAATCTTTTTTGAATTTTATGTGAGATTTTAATTTATTTTATATTGAATTTTATAATATTATGTTTAAATTAAAATGTTTGATTTTTTTGGAAAAGAAAGCTTAAAGGCCAGGCCTTGAGCCCTGTAAATAAGGGCCAGGCTTTAAAATTAGGTTAAATTTTAGGTAATTGAATTTTAAAACCTGAACCTTTAAGGGCTGGACTCATAAAGGTCAAGCCTGCTCTGATTTCCACTTCTACCATTGAGTCTTTCATCCTTCCCACTTTTTTCATTTTAAATTTGAAAAAAAAATTAATCTACATGTTCTTTTCTTGTTTGAACAGCAATTAATCTACATGTTCTGTCGCCATGGCTTTATTCAACCTTAAATTATTAATTCTTGTGAGATAAAGAGTTTTTTTATTTAACTTATTTTATAAAAACATCACTTTTTTTTTAATATCTATTTTGTGGGTGTGTAGAATGTTTGTGTTTTTTTTTTGTCAAGTTTAGAATGTTTGTTTAAAAACTTATTTATTTTAGTTTATTTTATGAAAAAAATCCTTATTTTTTTGAAAAATATCTATTTTATGAATTTTAATTATGTTTTTTAAAATATTGAAAATAATTAGAGTCTGAAAAAGAATAAATTTTTGATTATTTCAAGAAAATACTTTAAGTGGCTTTCTAAAATAATCTTATATAATAGATGAAAGAGAATGTTTTAAAATGGTAGGATAGACAAATATATCGTAAAATTTTAAAATAATTAAATAATAAATTTAAAAAAAAATAAAGAAAGAAATCATAAAATTTAAAAATAACTAAGGGAAAATGCCAATCAAAGATCACTAGAGTATATTTATATTAGTCAATGACCAATAAATTCTGAAATTCATCTATAGTCCCTTAATCCTTAACTCATTAATTTTTATGTGAAACGTACAATATTTTCTCAAAATATAAAATAATAATAAAAAGTTACCCTCACTATCACTGCCGCCGACCACCAGAGTGTAGTTGGAGATCCTACTATAGGCATGGTCACCTATGGCCGGTCACTGGAGCTTCAGCCCCAATGACATTCTTTAAAAAAAAAAAAATTGGTAAAAGTGGCCAAAGAGGCATTTGATCCCACAACCCATTGACCATCAAAAAACTAGGCCACCAAACGCTTTTAATTATATATGACAAAAACATATATGTAGCAATACAAGTTTTTAAACAACTTTTAGATTATAACATAACGGTATATTGTTAATTCTTGAACAATATTTGTTATTTTACTAATGTTACTTATTAATCTAACATGCCCAATTACAAATTAGGAACTTTAAAGTTTCATGCACTTTACCTGTTAAAGTCAAAATGTATTGGATTATTGTCAATATATAAATGGATACTTATTGATGAATGACTAACACTTATATAATTAAGCACATCTTATCATCTTTTCATTAAAATCTGAATGGATTGTTGTTGATTTCAAAATAACTATTGTTAAACTTGAATGAATATTTGTTAATGAAGGACTAACATTTATATAGTTTAAGTTCATCTTATTCAATTTTCTAACTTGGTAAAGCCCCAAATGAATTTTTATTAATTATGAATGCATTGTTGTGAATACCCAAATGGATACTTATTTTTTTATGATTGAAAGCACAGATCTAATAGAACGAATGCATAAACAACAAGCCATTTAGATTTTGACAACAATGAAATACAAATTAACAACAACCTTTTTAGGATTTTACAAGCTAGGAAACACGAATAGGATAGGTTTAACTGCACAAGTTTTAGTCCTTCATCAATAAGTATTCATTTGAGTTTTTCAATAATGCATTCATAATTAACAACAATTCATCAAGGCTTTAACAAATTATAAAAATGGATAAGATGGACATAATTATATAAGTGTTAGTCATCATCAACAAGCATCTATTCAAGCTTTAACAACAATTATTTTGAAATTAATAGCAATCCATTTAGGTTTTAACAAAAATTGATAGGATGAGCTTAATTATACAAGTGTTAGTCATCATCAACAAGTATCCATTCGTGTTTTGACAACAATCATTTCGTGATAATAACAATACATTCAAGTTTTAACAAATAAGATGCATAAAGTTTTAAAGCTCCTAATTTATAATTGACCATGCTAAATTAACAAGTAACATTAGTAGTTTAGTCCTTCATTAATAAGTGTTATTCTAAAATTAACAACACACCGTTATGTTATAACTTGAAAGTAGTTTAGAAACTTAAATTGCTACATTTTTCTGCTATATATAATTAAAAGTTCTTTGTGGCCTAAAGGTTTTAGGTGGCCAAGGGGTTATCGGATCAAACCCCCTTTGGCCACCTTTACCATTTTTTTTAAAAAAGTTATCGACTGTGATGATAGGTCTCCGGCGACAGTCCGATGGCTAGCATTTGTGATAGTTGGAGTGACTTTTTTTTATTATTTTATATTTTAGAGGTAATTTGGTCGTTTCACATAAAAATTAATATCAATCAAGGACCAAGGGACTATAGTGAAATTTCAGAATCTATTAATCCTTGATTGATATAAATATACTCCAGTGGTCCTTAATTGATATTTTCCCAATAACTAATTAATAATCACATTTTATTATTGTAACTAAATATAAAATAATATCTTCTTTCTAAAAAATACTTACAAAATAAATTTCTTTTCATAAAATCTAAAAAATATTTATTTTTAAATTTTAAACACACGAGTCTTAAACTTTTAAAAATAATCAAATTTAAAAGAAAAAGAAGATTTCTAAAGTAACTTTTTAAATAATATGATGGGGTAGATGAGAGAGAATGTCTTAAAAAAAGTGATACATAAAAATATCATAAAATTTTATAATAATTAAATAATAAATTATTTTTAAAAATAAAAAATTAAAGAAGATATTAAAAAATTTAAACATATCTAACTAATAATTACTTTTTTTATTATTATAACCAACATAAGATAATATCTACTTTTTATAGAATCTTTACAAAATAGATCTCTTTTTATAGAATCTCTAAATTATCTAAAAATCACTTATTTTTTAATTTTAAGTAAATGGGCTCAAAAATACTATTAAAATTTATAAAAATATTTTTTTTGCAACAAAAATAATATTAAATAAGAAAAAAGTTGAGAATATTAATTTTTTAAAATTAAAATTAAAATTAGACAAAAAAAAAATAAAAATAAAAATATTTATAATTAATATGAATATTCAGATCAGTTCAAATAAACCAAATCTGTATAACTTGGATATCCTCGAATTACTTGCCCCAGTAAAAGCTTGTTTGATCCGAGAAAAATGGGGCCACACGAGGCTCCTCTGTTGTCTGTCCTCCCTTTAGATTTGGAAAACCTGAAAGGACTTATCCGACAATATTTATTTAAATTATATTTTTTACTTAAAAAAGGTGCAAGGCATCGGAGGTGCTCCCAGAACGATTGGACCCTGTGAGATTCCTTCTCTCTTTTCCCGTACGTACAAGTGCAGTTGCGAATAGCGAAGTCGCTGAACCTCCAACCCAGGGGCATCTCCCGTTATTTCTCTTATTCGTCACAAAGCATACTCCTCCATACAATTTGGAAAGCCAACAATTTGGAAACCTCCTCCTCCGATTTGAACTAAATGTCTTTAGATTTAAAGAGTTTCTTATAAAAATATTTACAGATAAATCATTAATAAGATTTTTGTATCACAACAAAATTTGATCTTATCATCTTGTAGATTATATTATAGACTTACAAACTAGACCAACTTTTGGTAGTAATATCATTGATTATTTTGATTTAAGTAATAATTATTTTTTTTAAAAAATGACTAAAATGAAATACTAAATTACAATTTCTCGTGTACAAATTTTTTAATTAGTGAAATAAAACAACTAAATATCACGATTATTTCAATTTAACTAGTAATTTAAATAATGTCTTTTTTTCTTAGGTGACTACTTTTCAATCTAGATGTAGAGCCCACCTTAATTTTGTCTAATTCCTTAGAGATAAACCATAGGCCTCAATGCTCTATAGTCAAGATGATAAGTTAAATATTAAATATAGAGTATGTTGGTTCTAATTTATTATAGGGAAGAAAGAGTATTCAGCACACCAAATTGTTGGTTCTATTTTACAGTAACTTTTCACCAATTTGGATTGAATTCAGCTCAAATGTACTAAATTAGTCAGTAGTATCATATTAGTACTATACTACTACATTTTATTGGCGATAGCTTGGCTAATTTGAGACCAAAGGAATATACATATATGTTACTGACGGGACATGAGTTAAGCATCAATGTGTCCTTTCATTTTCGGTTATACATATACATATGCATATATGTGTGTGTGTGTGAAAATTTTATTTTATTAGTTGTTTTTACAGACATTCTTTAATGAGATCCATAAAAGGCATATAAAGTATCCCTACGAAGCTCTTTGAGCCCTCTAGCTAATGGTACTGAATTCATACTCAAACAATCATTTATTTAAAAGATGGACATCCGAATCCAAAATAGTTTGTTTTTACATCAAAACACACACAAAGGTGTCCAACTCACAATGCCAATTGCCATTAGCACCAAAGACACTTTGACCATCTTAAATGGACCGCACACAACATGACAATTCAATCATAACAAAAAAATTAAGCATTCACACTCAAAATGACTATTAAAACCCCAATTCACAACAACATAAAGGGGTGGATAAAATCTAACACACATGTCAACTTAGTCATTTTGGTATATCCATCTCTTTAAATATATCACATGTAAGTGTAACTTGGCCAAGCACACATACTTAATCCACAACATCGACCTTAGACTAAGATACCTACACCCTTATCACAAATTCATATCAACGGATAATCACAACAATGTTATGTTCTTGACTTGGCATTATATATTGATAATATTCGTTACAATACCCAAAAGAGGAAAGGAAGAGCTATACAACTATGCTCTTCACTCTTCAAATGCCCCTTCCTTCCCCTTGTCCCTATCAGAGCCCTCACTTGTAAAATATAACCACAGGGTGAGATAAACATCTCAGTAACCAATATAGTTCATCAAATACTTATTATCACAGATAACCATGATAAAGTATCAAAACTAAGGTAATTATCGAGTATATCTGATTTATGAGATAAATACATCTTTTCACAACAATTCCACGCAATTTCACACTAGCATGATCATCTAACCACCGAACCTCCAATGCTCCCCAACATGAAACCATGGGCTCTCCTGGATCAACCACTTATTAACCTGGGTACACTTTTGGTGGTAGAAACACTTGGTCAAAGGTAATCTAACCTACTTACAGACTATAATTTTTCCCTCTTTACATACTTAAAATAAAGGCATCGTTGACTCCTAACCGTACCTTAATGGGTACTAGGGAGTTGCTAGACTACTTAGATGTCTTAGGGTAACAGTCCCATATAATGCTACGCCAGATGTCTCATGGTGCCAGCCCGACCACATGGATTTTTCACTCACATATCTCCACACACATACATCCTTACATATCTCGGGTAAACTCCTTGTAACATCTAAAAATCTCAAATCTGGAAAAATTGATTAAATAAGGGATAAATTAGTTTAAAATATGATTAATTTATTTAATTGTGTTTTTGGGTTGCTAATTGGATTTTGGGTCATATTTGGCTCTAAATTGAGATAGGATGAAAATCAAATCAAGTTGAGTGGTATCGGGGGGAGCAAAATCAACCTGTTGCTCGCTGCATCATGAGCCGCGACTTGCATGGCGTGCACTGCGGTGTATGGCACAGCAAGAAACTTAAAATTTTGGAAATCATAAGAAATTATCAGATTTTACGGTGGGAAACCTAGAGCACGAAGGGGGCAACTTTGGGCATAGCTAGGGCATCAATTTGGGAGGATTTTGAAGATAAATTGAGCTTTCAAACTCAGTAAGTTTCCTACCCTTCTCCTCTACCTTTTCATTTTATTTTCCATGAGATTTGGAAGAGTGAGAATTTAGTCTGATTGGATTAAGCTATGAGTCAATGTTCTGAAGGTTTTATTGACTCTAAAGGTTTAATTTAGGTTTATTAATCTTGGATATGTGGTAATAGGAAGCTACTTTCTTGTTTGGTGAATTTTGGATTAAGCCCTAACTTGATCATAAGGTGTTGAAGTGTGATAAGTTGAGATATTAAGTTTTATATTGTGATAGAGTAGAAGGAGGCTTAAAGGGATTGTGTGAACAAATTATAATCTTGACAAGCCTATTTGTTGAGAATTTGAGTGAGAAGTGAGAGAATTGGGAGGTTATTGGTAGTTAATAGTGCTTGTGTTAATTGAAAATTAACATATAGTACTTGTTGATATAGATTATGGTGTGGGAAGACTTACCTTGACACAAAAAGAAATTTAGTACCACGAGTAACCCTTATAGTAACAAAAGGGTTAAGGTAACTAGATAATTTGCATTATTTATTACCTTGTATAAGTTATTCTCAAGTTGCTTTTCTATGAATTGTTGAGTATATATGTATAAATTCTTTAAAGGTTAACTATTCTAGAAAATGAGTGGAGTATTGCTTTGTGAAATTCTATATTTTTGAAGTAAATGGTAAGATTTTGTTATATTTGTTTGGAAAGTTGGTTATGCATGGTCAAGTGGAGATATGTAGTGAAATGTGGCATATTAGAGGGTGGGAGGTCACCCTAGTGGAGATAGTGAAGATTAAGTCCATATGGCATTGTTAGCACCTCGGGACACCAGGTGCAGCATTTATTCTCCTTAGTACCCAAAAGGGTGCGGAGTTGGAGACTATGCGCCTTAGCATCCATAGGATGCGGCGTTGGAGTAATGACACCCCAATTACTTGTAATAGGGGGAAACAATAGTCCAGAAGTGGTTTAGGACACCTTAGCCGGGTAGTCCTACCATGGATGGTGAGCTTGGGGACCATACATATTGTTTGGTTCTGTGAAATAGCCTACTGGTTCGGTCGGGAGTATTGGAAGACCGGATGGTTATGGATCATGCATGCAATTTGTGGTGATCTTATATGATGTGATTATGTTACTTATTTTAATTCTTATTTATAACTTAGCTTGTTAATCAATAATGTAGATTATCCTAGTTACTGAGATTTTTATCTCACCCCGTAGATTATCATTTTACAGGTTCTACCTCTGAGACTAAGCAGGGAAAGGAATCGAGCAAGGACTAGAAGATTTGCTACATCACGAATAGTAATGCCCGATTTTAGTTTAAGTGGTGTACATAAACTTGTTATATGATATTATATGTTGCCAACTAGGAATGCATATCATTTTGATTGGTTGCACTTGTTTCATACTATGTTGTTTTATATTTTAGCCCAATATGGTATATGATGTGAATATGTGGGAATTTTTTGTGGTGATGGGCTAAAATACTAATACAAGTACAAGGAATGTTTTATCTATGACAATGTATTTGTAATGTATTACGTGGCAATAGAAGTCAAATAGTGCATCTAGTGTTGATTGTGTGTTTTGGTCATCTTAGAGGAAATGGCCATTGAGTGGCCAAATTTTGTGCTTGGTGTGTTTTTGTGTGTTTGATTGGTCACTCAAGTGTATGTTGGTCCATTGGACTTGGTTCAAGCCTCACAATTGGTTAATGGTATAAGTTATGAGTTTTGGGTGCTTGGATGGTTGAAAATTTCTTTTAAAACTGACTTTTGCATCCGAGTGTCTAAAATTCTCATATGGTGTCAGATCGTAATAAAACTTATTCCATTAGTTAGCTTATTGAATAAGTTTTGCGTGGGCACTTGAATCACTCCAATCAGACATCGGATGCGAAAATGGCACGCATTCGAAGTTCATCTAGAAAAGCTATCATGACAGCATTGTTGTCATGGACACGTGCGCTGCAGCGCATTTCACACAAGCCACGGTGCATGGTATAGCGAGCGAACTTGGCTTTCTGTGCCACATGCCACGGCATACCATGAGCCGTGGCACATGGACCAAAACACTCAAAAAAGACATTTTTTGCCTTATTTTGAAGTGGTTTGCTTCCCAAAACTTTTCCATGCTTCCAATACCTTTATAAATCATTATGTTTGAGCTCAAACTATCAAAATGAAGGGTTTTTATGGGATCCTAAATATTTCACAGTTATTTTTAAAAGATTATTAGTTTTAACCCTTATATTTATAATATAAGCTTAGGAGCAATCTTTGCTCCTAATTATGATTATTTGTTGTGATTGTGTGGTGAATTTTGGTAATGTCAAGGTGGACATTACAGTTTGGTATCAGTTTCTCAGGTTATGAGATCTGGTTATGGTGATGTGTCTATTACATTTATTCTCATTAGTTGGCAACTTTATGTACACAACTCTTTCCCTTTATCTCATTTCCTTTATTTCCTACTAATTCCCCTTTTCTACTTGGTTTCTTCCTTAGGAGGGGAGAAAATGGTTAGAAGAAGTACTCGAAATGTCAGTAATTTATCGAAGAATGACGGGCCTATACCAGAGGTACAGCTATAGATATAAGTGGAACAACAACAAAGGCCCCAGGGTAATGATGTAATTCTTGAAGAATTGTAGGATATGATGAGGAACATCTAAATAACTGTTCAAGACCACGACACTCTGCTCCATAATAGAGGTCATGAGGAGGAATAAAGGAGACAAGAGGAAGCTCATGAGAGCAAATTGGAACCATCTCATGGTTCTGGTAGTAGATCTAAATCATCTGGGACGAGAGCAGATGGAGATTTTCACGGGATGGCTATTGATCGAGCATAGAGGACTTTCTCTCAGTTTAACCCTCCAACCTTTAATGGAACTATGAAGGAAGGAGAAGTGGAGAAATGGATAGAGAGAGTTAAAACCATCTTTGAGGTGGTACAGTGCTCTATGGAACAGAAGGTGATCATAGCCACAGTGTATCTAGTTGAAGATGTTAAACATTGGTGGAATTTTGCAAAGCCAGTAGATGGACGCCAGTTAACATGGGAACAATTCAAGGAAATGTTCTTTGATCATCATTTTCCTCCAGCATTTAGAGATGAGAAATAGGCCGAGTTTCATGTATTTCGGCAGGGAGATCTTGAGGAAGCATTTATCCAAAAGTTTAATCAGTTATCAAAATTTTTTACTTTTCTAAATGAGACCAATGATAGTGAGTGAAAGGCCAAGAGGCTTTTGGAAAAGATGAGGCCTGAATATAGACAGCAAATTGCTCTGCTAGGAGTAACCACATACACTGACATGTGTAATCGGCTCCGAATTGCAGCAAGAAGGGGTCGGGAAGTTGAAGTAGAAAAGATACGAGATAGTCATGGGAGGTTCTCGTCCTCCCTAGGCCCTTCTGGAGGAGTCTCTAAGAAGACGGGTTATGGCCCGAGTAGTTCTGCAACACCGAGCAAGAAGAGTTTTGTTAGAGGATCACAGACTCGGGGAACATTTCAGAGGGGTGGATTTAGGAGTCCTGGTATTCCACAACCATCCCAACAGGCTTCTAATATGCCTGCCTCAACCTTGAGTACAGCTCGACCACCACCGTGTGCTAAGTGTGGGCGGTCACATCCTAGGAGGTGCTGGGCATGTTTTAAATATGGAAAACCTGGCCATCTAGCAAGACAATGCCCCAAGGGAAGAGTAGAAATGGCAGAGCTGAGATCTACCATTTCAGGATGAGTCTACACACTATCTCAAGAGGAGGCAAGAGCATCGCCGAATTTGATAAAAGGTATTATTTCTATCTGCGAGAAGAAAATTAAAGCATTGTTTGATTCCGGTGCTACACATTCGTTTATTTCATATGAATGTGTAGAGAGGTTGGGACTTCCTTTACATGAATTGCCTTATGTGATTAAAGTATCTACGCCATCTGGGTCATCTAATATGACCAGTAAAGCATGTTTGAATGTAGAAGTGAGGTTTAAAAATCATTCGACCACTCTAGATTTGATCCAAATTCCTATGAAGGGTTTAGACGTGATTATCGGTATGGATTGGTTGATGGCAAATAATGCCACCTTAGACTGTGCTAGAAAGATAGTTTCTTACCGGTGCATACTATACCAGCTAATATTCCTAGCGAGTCTAAGTTCTTATCAGTGGTGCAAGCAAAGAAACTGATGCGACAAGGGTGTATGGCTTTTATGGTTTTCTTCTCAGTGCATGGGGTCTATGATGGAAATATTGATAAGATTGGGGTAGTGAATGAATTCCCTGAGGTATTTAAGGATGATATATCTGGTTTGCCTCTAGAAAGGGAAGTGGAATTCATGATAGACCTAGTACCAGGAACTGAACCAATCTCAAAGGCACCATACCGAATGTCACCAATGGAGTTAGCTAAGTTGAAGAAGCAGATAGAGGAGTTACTTGAAAAAGGATTTATTAGACCTAGTGTGTCATCTTAGGGATCACCTGTGCTGTTTATTAAGAAGAAGGACGGTAGCTTATGGCTCTGTGTTAATTATAGACAGTTGAATAAGGTGATAGTGAAGAACAAATATCCTTTACCAAGGATTGATGATTTGTTAGATCAATTGGTGGGAGCTTTGGTGTTCTTAAAAATTGACTTGAGGTCAGGATACCATCAATTGAGAGTGCGCTTGGAGGATGTGCCTAAGACGGCTTTTCATACCAGATATGGGCATTATGAGTTCCTAGTCATGCCATTTGGGTTAATAAATATTTTGTTTGAAAAGCTTTAGCTAAAGACTTGTTAGCAAAATCATTAAAAACCACAATACATCAGAGAAATACACAGCGAGAATAAATCATATACATTCATCTCAATCACTGCATGCATTAAAAGCTAGGAAATTAGGTTAGAAAATGGGCCATACACCACAGTACATGGCGCAGAGCCATATGCCTAACTTTCTGTGCCATACACCACGGCATGTGATGAATGCACTATAGTGCTCTAGTCTAAAATTTCTACTATCATTTTGATAGCAAAATAATGAATTTTTGACGTGCACCATTTTCACTTACGACATTTGATCGAGTTATTCAAGTGCCCACATGAAGCTTATCTCATAAACTAACCAATAAGACATGTTTGGACATGATCTTATGGTCTGATCAAAATTTAGACACCAAAGTATAAAAAGTCACTTTTTCTAAAAAAATTTATGCACCCAAGGGCTTAAATCAATCTTTTTTTCTTATTAGACTATACAAGGCCTTGAACCAAGTCCAAAGGGACCTAATACACCTAATTAACCACAATATATGATATATATACATCTATATTGAAATTTGACCCCTTAACAGCCAATTTCCACATTTTTCATCTAACTTCCTGAATTTCTTAATCCTAAGTTTAGAAGTTAATTGAGGGTGAAGTGGAAGTTAGTGTGGGATTAGAGATTTGAATGATTAATTAGTATTTTGACTTGTTTGTGTGTTGTATGAATAGATATGGGTGATAGGAGTACATTTTGAGTCGAAGCAAGTGCGTGTGATGAGAATAAATTTCACTGTGTTACACACCACAGCTTGTGCTACATATATCACGGTGCATGGACTAGAAAATTACTTCTTAAGTCATGAAATTGGGTGATTTTCAGAAGTAAAAATCTGAGAAACACATGAGAGAGGAGAGGTGAAGGGCTGAAAAGCTAAGTCAAGCTATTTTGAAGTGGTGGAAGGTGATTCAGATTGGTAACTTGCCAGGTAAGCTACGTATAACTTTTACCTTCCATTGTACATAAATTTCTCTAAAAATGAGTTATAAAGAAATTGAAACAGTGGAATTTGAGGGTTTGATTCTTGCCCAATGGTAATAAAAGATTCTTGGAAGTTAAATTAGAGGTTTGCGACTGGTTTAGAGCTGAATGGTAGAGCTTTGAACCTGTAGACTCAATTTTAGCATTTAAAGAGAGAAAGTTAGGGCAAAAATTTGATTTTAGTGAAATAAGACCGGTTGAGTTATGTAAAGTAGCAATTGGATAGTTATAGACTTAGAATGGATAAATAAAAGAATTTACGGATGAATATATCCCTAAGTAGTAAAAAATGAGTTTTTAGTCAAAATAGACCAAATGACTAAAATGTGCCAAATGTATTCAGATTGGCATATTGGACGAGCGAGTGGAGAAAGGAAGCTTGAGATAAGCTTGTGTGATAGTTGAAATCCACAGGTAACATTTCTAGGGATAGAAGGGTTAAGGTAACCGAATAACTTCTTTTATTTGACTGTTATTATAACTATATGTTAGTATGCTATGTAGTGCATGAAACAGTTTTAAACTAAGGATGTTTTATAGTATTGAGTGATTGTTGTGTGTGAAATAACTTTTGGTTGAAATAAGCATTGAAATATGTGTTTTGTAATTTAAAGTATTATTGTACATATTATGTGTGAGAAAGTGTGAAATGGTAAATGAACCCTTAAATGGTTCGAGAAAGCATGATCATAGGGGTGGGAGTTCACTTGAGTGTAGGAGATGAAAAAGACCATATGACAAGGTTTCCTTAGTACCCCTTAGGAATTGCAGTGTTGGAAACAATTCTCCTTAGTGCCTTAAAAGGTACGGCGTTGAAGATGCGGGACTCTTTAGTGTCTTTATGATACGGATTGGAGTCAATGTTGCCCCATTGTGTGTATTGGGGGAAACCATAGTCCATATTGTGTGTTAGAACATCTTTAGCAAAGTGATTCTACCATTGCAGGTGAGCTCAAGACTAATGAGAGTGTACACTAGTCTAAGGTGAGCCTATGGTTTCGTGTTTAAGTGATTTAGAGGTTCAGTTGGTAGAGATCATGCTAACATGTTATGTGCTATAATGAAATATGTTTAGATAATATAAAATTCTTTATGGTTGAGGAAAGTTGAGAAAGGAAATAAGATATGTGATATAAATGCTATTTTATAAGGTTTTGATGATATACTATGTTTACTTTCATATTGTTGCATGTGATAATCAATAGGAGTGAGTTATTCTATTATTGAGATTTTTATCTCACCCCTATGGTTGCATATTTATAAGACTGGGAAGTGATCAGGGCAAGGGAAGAGAGTCTAAACTGGCTTGAGTCATGAAGTTGTGCACTCTGAGTTTGTGTAATAAATTGAACTACAAGATTTCATATATAAGTGTATATGAGTTGACATAGGATTGCATGGATGTATTGAATTGAGATTTTGTAAAATCAAGCCTGATTATGTGTATATGTGTTGTTTGAGACAAAGGGCTTTGATTTGAGTATATTTGTGTTGATATGGTTAGTAAATCTTAACCCAAGGGACAAATTATGATGAAATAAGTAATTTAGGGGCTAAGATTGGATTGTGAATACGACTATATATCTATGGGTTGAGAAATAGCCAAGTGGGCTAAGTTATGCTAAGAAATGGCAAAGTGTGTAAAGTTAGGGAATTGTGAAAATTGGCCGTAGAATGGTCAAATTTTGATATATGAGTATGATTGTCATTAGTTGTAGTCATTTAGTTGTATTAGATCCTTTTGGACTTGATTCAAGGCCTAGTGTGATCTAATGAGAAAAAAGGATCGATTTGAGCACTTAGGTGCGTAAAATTTTCAAAAAAGTGACTTTTTACACTCAAGTGTCCAAATTTTGATCAGACCATTAGATCAAGTCTAAACCTATCTCATTTATTAGTATACGAGCTAAGCTTTATGTAGGCGCTTGAATCACTCTAATCAGATGTCGTATGTGAAAACGGCACACGTTCAAAGTTTGTCATTTTTACTGTTAAAATGACAGTAGAAATTCAAAATGGTATGCTGTGGTGCATGGTGACACATGCCGCGGCACATGACACAGAAAGGGTGAGCGTGTTGCTCTATGCCACGTGCTACGGTGCACGAATTGTACGACCCAATTTTTTGTTTATATTTTGTGTTGAAATGCATGCAATTGGGATAGAAATGCTAGTGGATTATGTCCACTATGTATTTGAGGAGTGCATGATTTACTTCTGCTGTGTTTTTCTCTGATTGTATTGCGAATTGATTGATTTTACAAAATAAGTCTTCGCCCGAAGTTTTTGAAATGTAATTTATTTATTGTAATTGATGTGGGGTAGTGGTAACACTGTAATCTTCTTTTATATTGAGTGACTATAAGAGGAGGTAACATTTCAACATTTCACAATTTTCCATTACTTGGCACAACATGACCTACTTAGCCCTTTTCTTTATAATATATCTACACACATCATATTTGCTACTCAATCTTATCCCCAAATTACTCATTTCATCATAATTTCACACATGGGCTTAAGATTCACTAACATTTACAACATTTTCCACACAAACTCACATAAATCTTAGCCCCTAATTTATTTCACCACATATGTATGCAATTGGGCTAGGATTTCATAAAATCACTACTCAAAACATACATGCAACCCTATGGCAACTTATATACACATAATGCATACTAAATCAATTTATTACACAAACTCAGAGTTTTCACATGACCTAGGCACTACTACCATTCTAGACTCTTTTCCCTTGCCCTAATTGCTGCTTTGTCCTATAACAAATGTAACCACAGGAGTGAGATAAAAATTTCAATAACAAAATAACTCATTCCTATTGACTATTATATGTAACTATATGAAAGTAAAGCATAATATACCTATTAATATAACATATCACATATTTCATTTCAAATATCATTCATATCAAACATTTCCTCACTTTTTCACTTGTTTAACCACTTTTCTCCACTTTTATAGCATGTAACAAACATATAGCATGACAAAGCATGATCACTATTGATCGAACCTCCAAATCACCCTGACATGAACCATAGGCTCACCTTAGACTAATGTACACACTTATTGACCTTGAGCTCACCTTTAGTGGTAGAATCACCTGGCCAAAGGTATTCTATCTCACTTCCAAACTATAGTTTTCCTTAATACACACAAGAGGGTGTCTAACACCACATCACACTGACACTAAGGAGTGCCATATCTCTAATACCACACCTCAATAGGCACTAAGGAGATATTCTCTAAATACCACACCTTAAAAGGCACTAAAGAGGTATAATTCTCCAACACTGCACCTTGTCAGGCACTAAGGAGAATATGCCATATGGTCTTATCACCAC
The DNA here is from genome assembly GCF_029017545.1 of Prosopis cineraria. Lineage (NCBI taxonomy): Eukaryota > Viridiplantae > Streptophyta > Magnoliopsida > Fabales > Fabaceae > Prosopis > Prosopis cineraria. The sequence goes on from NW_026555342.1 coordinate 34,149,469, forward strand.
CTCTCCACTCAAGTTAACTCCCACTCTTATGATCATGCTTTCCAAACCACAGAGGTTAATCACCACTTTATATACTTTATCATAAATAACATATATAGATATTACATACCATTTGAAATCACATATATCAATGCTTTTATTCATCCAAAATTTATTTCATGTAACATTCACAAGATGCCATCAATCAATGCTTAGTTGAAAACCGTTTCATGCATGACATAGCAAACTCACACACAGTTACAACAAATAGTTAAATAAAGGAAGTTATTCGGTTACCTCAACCCTTCTATCACTAGAAAGGTTACTCGTGGATTTCAACTACCACTACAGCTTATCACAAGCTTCCTTTCTCAACTCACATGCTAAATATGTCAATCTTGACACATCTAGTACAATTTAGTCATTTGGTCCAATTTGACCAAAAGTACATATTTACTACTTATGGCTATATTAGCTGTATATTCTTTTTATTTATCTATTCTAAGTCTATTACTACTTCACATCACCTCAACTAGTCTTATTTTACCTAAACACAGTTTCCATCCTAAAATCTCTCTAATTTAGGGCCAATTGAGCCTACAGGTTTATATCGTTCAGCTCTAAACAGTTGTAAAGCTCCAATTTAACTCAAGAACCTTTTTATTACTATTAGGTTAGAATCAAACCCTTAAAATTTCACCGATTCAATTTCTCTATAACTCGTATTTAGAGAAATTTAGGTAGAATGGAAAGTGAGAGTTATACATAGTTTACCCCCTAAGTTTATCGATCAAAAGAACCTTTCAATGACCTAAAATGGCTTGCCTTAGCACATCAGCCCTTCTTCTCTCCTCCCTCTATGTGTTTTCAATTTCTCCCTTTTGAAATTTCTAAAATTTCACGACTTAAAAAGTCACTTTTTGGTCCATGTGCCACAGTGCATGTAGCATAATTGCGATATGGCATAATGAGAAAAATTCTCACCAGTGCACTTACTTTAACCCAAAACACAATCCTTTCACTCGTACCTATTCATCTCAATGAATCAAATCATCAATTAATCATCTAAATCTTTAATCCTATGCTAATTATCACTTTACCCTTGATTGACAACTAATAACATAATTAAGAAATTCAGGATGTTAAACTTTACTAGTAGAGACTCAGGAGACTACCCATATTTGTGATACTTGGTCTAAGACAGTGGTTTAGTGGGCCTTGTTTCATGTAAGGATAAAAGTCCTAGTCCAAGCATTGAGCTTGCTTCACTAGTGGGTACTGAGAGTGCATGAGCATAGTGGATGGATGAGCATGTCATTATGTGTATATCTATTTGTATTTTTTTTATTGAAATTGATACTACTTTATCTCTTATATTTACATACTAATCGATAATTGAGGTTTATTCAAATTATTGAGATGTCTGTCTCACTTCGTTACCTTTGTATAGAAGTGAAGAGAGTATAAGAAGGATGGAAAATGAAATGAGGAAATAATAGCTTCATTTGGTAGTGGTATAACTACCTTTATATGTAATGAACGTATATTTGTATTTTGAGGAATTTTAGTTACTAACTAGGATGCATATGTGTATAAATGTGTATATGTGTGTGTGAATTCATAGTTGTGATAACTTGCTTGTATAATGATATTGCATCTCGCCAAGTGTATCACAATGGTGGATACATGGGTAGGCCTAGATGCTATTCAATCAAGTATATGTTATGTTGTATAACTTGTTTCACTAGTAATGATATGAATTGTTGAGTAAATTGTTGTTTATTTATGTGAAACTTGACTAAATGATAAGTTTGGCCCTATTTATATATAAGTCAAGTGAACTGTGATACCTGACCCTATGGAAAGGCTTTGCACCAAATGTGGAAGTCAAATGATTAAAAGTAGAACAAGTGTATTGTGTTTATGTGGTTATATATAGTACCTCATACAAGACCATAAGTGTGTAATGTGGCATTAAGATGTCAAATTGTGATTATGATGTGTTAATTAATTATAATTGAGTCCTTTTAGACTTAGTTTAAGGCCTAAAGTAGTCTAACGAGGAAAGGTGTGAGAATTGAACACTTAGGGTGCTTAATTTTGAAAGAAAAATAACTTTTCACACTCGAGTATCCAATTTAAGATCGGATCATTGGATTATATCCAAACTTATCTCATTAGATATATTGTGTTATAAGCTTTGTGTAGGTGCTTGAATCACTCCAATCAAATATCAAATGTGAAAATGGCACGTGGCAAAAGTTCATTTTAAAAATTTGCCAAGATAGCAAATCTGATACATGAGCTGTGACGCAAGGTGGAAATGCTGCAGCGAATGATATAAAACTAGAGACACATTACTCTGTACCACATGACATGATGCATATGGTACATGTCACGATGCATAGCCTATTTTTGGGGAAATATTGTTTGATTCTCTTGTGAAGTGGGTGTGAATCTACGCTTTCATAAGCCCTTTTTATTGAATATATTTTCTATAAAGTTAGGATCTCATATTTTAAAAACAATTAAGGGCTATATCTTTGTTATTGTACTATAAATTGTAAGTTAAGGTGTGGATGTGTAAATAAAGCTCAAGGTGAAAAATGGGACTTTATAGTATTAGAGCCTGTACTTTGATTTCAGACTTAATAATCTAAGAGGATTCTATAGTTAGTTTTGGTACTAGTGTTCTTTCTAAAGGTGCTGAGATCAGTAAGCCTATAGGATTAAGTGCAAAAACTATACTTTTTGGAAGAGTAAAATGTAATATCCTAAATTTCAATCCAAGAATTAGTTGCTAATCAAGGTAAATTAGTAATTAGTGGATTGATGTGATTTAATGTTGAGTTGATAATTTATGTTGATTGGATGTTGTAATGATTGGATTGAAGGTAGAAAGACAATTCGAGGCAAAATGCATGAGCACAAGTGAGAATTTTCTCGCTATGCCATATGCCTTGGCACATCGTCTAGGGATCATTTAAGCTGACATGATCAGCTCGTGAAATCAAAAGGGAAAGGCTTGAGACACATTGGAGGGAAAGAGGAGGCTAGCTTTGCTAGGGCAAGCCATAATTAGAGCTCAGGAGTTTGTTTTGATTAATAAATTGTTGCGTAAGTATCATGCAATCCCAAGCTTCAATTCTACCTCTTTTCATTGAATTCATCATTGAGAAATCAAATGCGATTTTAAGGTGTTATAATCTAAATGAAAGGGTTAAAATGGGATATCAAATATAGAACTAAGGTTTTATGACTAATGTAGAGTTGAATGGTTGAGCTTTAAGGATTTAGGCTTAAAAGGCCTTAAAGTTAGGTTAATAGTAAGAATTTAGGTAAACAAATAGATTAAGAGGTTGTTATGGTTGTTTGAGTAGCCTATAGGGCTAATGATTATAAATAATGGCTAAGTGGATTCAAAAGGATTCAATTGAACTGTTAGATGTATTAAGGGATTCAGTTTAGCCGAATCAATACTTGTGATAAGTGTTGAAAATTGACCAAAGGGCACTATGTTATGTAGATTGAGCATCAGTGAAGTTGCTCGTGAGAATCTGTGCCCTTGGGAGCTTAATGTAGTTGGTAACCCTTAGTAAAAAAGGTTAAATGTAAATAGAGTAACCCTTTTACTTGTTTGTTTGTCAAATTATTTGTAAGTATTTTGATATAAACTACATGCATTGTGTTGTGACTGATAGAGTAGCAGCATTGTGAAAGTATATGCATGTGAGTGTGGTGGGTATTGAAATGAATTTGAAGTGGCACGTGTATTGATTTAATGCCTTCACTGACATTACCATACGCTCACTACAAAATTTCTAATTACTTTAAATATTTGAGTTGACATTGTTGAAAACATTAGGATCCCAATAAAAATTTTTTAGAAATCTTTATATAATTTACACAAGTATAAATCTTATCATACACAGCAGAAGCAAAAAAGCATTTTGCCATTAAGATCTAGAAAACATGTGCATCATTAAAAATTAAGTAAAAAATTGGCATTGTGCATCGCGGCTCATGCCCCATGTGCCACGGCAAATGGCACAGAGGCCATAGTAGCTTGCTCTGTGTCGTGTGCCGTGGCATGTAAGTATATGCACCGCGGCACACCACACATGAATTGCTATCAAATGGCAGTTTTAGATACAAAATTCAGATGCGCGCCATTTCTACATACGAAGTCCGATTGAGATGGTTCAAGCCCCACATGAAGTTTGTTTTTAAATCTAACTAATGACACTAGTTTCATGCCAATCTAATATTTTTATCAAAAATTGGACACTAAAAATGCACTTTGACCGTTTTCTATCAAATTTTTGTCACTTAAGTGTCTCAATTAGAAACTAAACATCAGTAGCGACTTTTCGGGCCTTAACCACATCCAAATGGACATTAACATACCTAATTGACCATATACAGGCATAATATAAACACATATACACAAATTTAGTCTAAATCACCCATTTCTCCCTTGGGCTAAATTCACCTTTCATTTCTTTAATTCTCATATATGGCCAAAATATACAAATAATCTCCACCCATTCTATATTCACACATAATTACTCCATCCACTAGCCCTTCCCAGTCATTTCATCATTCACGCATATACAAGGGCTAAGGAGTTTAAAATCACAATACATACCACAATCATATCTAATGCACATGTACAAATCCTATGGCAACTTATACATATACAAGACTAACATTAACCAAATTCATTACACTATATCTTATAAAGATTTAGGCGAGAGATGTCAACTCAGCCTATATCCTTTCCCTTTGACCTACTAGTACCAGAACCTGAAAAATGTAAATAATCACAGGTGAGATAAAAATCTCAGTAACTAAATATAGCTCATTAATGTCTATTTCCCACAAATAACCATGCCAAGTAACTAAATCATCATCTAGCACATATATGCATAGTATATTATAAACTAAACATTATCACTTTTGCATATAAATTAGGTTTCAAATACTTTTACACTTAGCATGATCAACTATCCACCGATCCTCCATGGCTCCCCGACATGAAACCATAGGCTCTTTTGGATCAACCACTTGTTGACCTGAGCTCACTTTGGGTGATAGAAAACACCCAGCCAAAGGTAATCTAACCCACTTACAGACTATGGTCTCCCTCTTCACACACTTGTGATAGAGGTGTCATTGACTCCTAACCTCACCTTAACGAGTATAGGGATTTGCCAGACTGCCTGGATGTCCTATGGTAATAGTGCCATAATATGCTGTACTGAATTACCCATGGGAATAGCTTGTATAATGCTGCACTGGATGTCCTATGGTTCCAGCCCAACCATATGGATTTTACACTCACATATCACCACACACACACAACCACACATATCTTGGGTGGACTCCCCTTTGATCATGCTTTTCACAAACTTTCACCTACTTATACACCTTTCCACAACATATATATATAAAAATATCTATTGAAATCAATAACTTATCAAATTCATTTCAAAATGCAAAATTCATGCTAAAACCATTTCTATAACAATCATGCATAAAATCATAAATTCAAATTTATCATTGATATTCATTTCTACATAAATTATAATAGTTAATAAACATAATAAAACTATATGGCTACCTCAACCCTTCTGTTCGATAGAAAGGGTACCTATGTAACTTCAACCTTAGTCAAGCTCCTTTCTCATAATTCGTGCATCACACTATAATCTACACAGAATTAGCATTTAGAGTCAATTTCTCTATTGACCAAAAGTGCCATTATAGCATTTAAGCATTCAATTATTATCAAATCCACATTTCACACTCAATTATGCATATTACCACTGATCAACCCTCATTTCAAGCTTTAACATTTTCTAATAATTTCTCTCACTACTCTCTCTAGATTAGGGCAATCTTGCCTAAAGCTTCAAAACTTTATCATTTCAACTACAACCAGTTACAAAGCACAAGTTTAGTTCTAAAGAACCTTTTTATTACTATGGGTAAGAAATTAACTCCTTAAAACTCCATAATTCACTTTCGCGTTGGTTAAAAACTAAGAGAAAATAGGGTAGATTTGGAGGTTAATGTAGTGCGTGACTTACCGGATAAGCAACGAGTTGGAGACATAGTCCTTGCTCCTGATTTAGCTTTCCCTAGCTCATCCTTTGCTCTTCTCCACACCAGACCCCTCCTCCCACATTTCTCCCTTCTATTTTTCAAGCTAGACGTGTCCCTATTAATCTAATTCTACTCAATACGCCACAGCACATCTATCCACCTGCCGCGGCGTATGGCACAGTGAGGAAAATCCTCACTCTGCTCTCACGCTCTACTTTGGGACTCTACTCTTTCTACTCATATCTATTCATTTAACATCCCAATGAGTCAATATAATACTTCACTACTCAAAACCCTAATCCTACATTAAATCACTAATTCATCCTTAATCAGTCATTAACATAGGATTAAAAATTTAGGATATTACAATTAACATGCATTGCATCCGTGAGATACACCGTGGATTATGGTAGGGGGATGCGGCTCTACCATGAGGAGGTCTAAGAGGTCCTGATTGTATCATCCTGAATTTTTTTAATCCTGTGATTAGTTATTAACTAAGGGTAAAGTAGTAATTTATGTGGGATTAGAGATTCGGATGATTACTTAATGGTTTGACTTATTAGTGTGTTGTATGACTAGGTACAAGTGGAAGGAGTGCGTTTCAGGTTGAAGCAAGTACACATAGTAAGAATAAATCTCACTGTGCTATATGTCGCAACTTATGCTGTACGCCTCACGTGCATAGACTAAAAAATGCCTTTATAAGTTGTGAAATTTTAGAAATTTTAGAGGGATGAATTTTGGAAACACATGAGAGAAGGAGAGAAGAAGGGCTAAGAAGCTAGGACAAGCTATTTTATGCCATTAGAAGGTGCTTCTAATCGATAACTTATCAGGTAAGCTATGTAAAACTCTTCCATTCTATACAAATTTCTCAAAAAATAAATTATAGGGAAATTGAATCTGTGGAATTTGAAGGGTTTGATTCTTGCCCAATAGTAATAAAAAAGTTCATGAGAGTCAAATTAGAGCATTGTGATTGGTTTAAACTTGAACGGTAGAGCTTTGAACTCGTAGGCTCAATTTTAGCCCTAAAGAGGGAAAGTTAAGGCAAAAATTTTATTGAGTGAGTGAAATAAGATCAGTTAAGGTAATGTAAAGTAGTAATTGGATAATCATGGACTTAGAATGGATAAAAGAAAAGAGTTTAGGATGAAATATAACCCTAGGTAGTAAATATGAGTTTTTAGTTAAAATGGACCAAATGACTAAAATATGCAAAATGTGTTCAATTGGCATATTAGACGTGTGAGTTGAGAAAAGAAGCTTGAGATAAGCAATTGTGGTTGTTGAAATCCATGGTTAACCTTTATAGTGACAAAAGGGTTGAGATGACTAAATAACTTCCTTAGTTTGACTGTTTATTGTAACTATGTGTGAGTACAATATATTGTGCATGAACTTGTTTTGGATTAAGCATGATTTATAGCATTGTGTGAATATTACATAAAATAGCTTTTGATTGAATAAAAGCATTGAAATAGGTGTTTTCAAATGGCATGTTAATATATATGCTATGTATGAGATAAATGTGTAAAGCAGTAATGATGAACCTTAAATGGTTCAAAAAGCATGATCATAGGGGTGGCAATTCACTCGAGTGAAGGTGGTGATAAAGACCATATGGCATGCTCTCCGTAGACAATTTTCCTCGGTACCTTATAACTTGTGGTGTTGGAAAAGATATCCTTAGTGCCTATTGAGGTGCAATGTTTAAGGCATGAGACTCTTTAGAGTCTGTGTGATATGGTTTGGAGTCAACGACATCCTATTATGTGTATTGGGGGAAACAATAGTCTGTATGTGATAGAACATATTTAGCTAGGTGATTCTACCACTTCAGGTGAGCTCAAAGCTAATGAGAGTATACATTGATCTAAGACGAGCCTATGATTTCGTGTCGGGGTGATTTGGAGGTTTAGTTGGTAGTGATCATGCTATAAGATGTTATGGAATGCTCTGTAAAAGTGGTAAAAAGTAGGAAATGAGATATGTGATATAAATACTATTTTAATGAGATTTGAATGGTATATTATGCTTTACTTTTGTATTGTTGCATGTAATAATCAATAGAAGTGAGTTATTCTATTATTGAGATTTTTATCTCACCCTCGTGGTTACATGTTTACAGGACAAGATAGTGATCAGGGTAAGGGAAGAGAGTATAGGCTAGCTTGAGTGGTTGGAAGCCATATGAACTTTGATTTTATGTAATGAACTAATAAACTTGTACATATATGTGTAAATGATTTGCCATAGGGTTGCATGCATGACTTGAGTAATGATTTTGTGGAATCTTAGCCTGATAGTATGTTTTTATGATGAAATGAACTAAGGGATATTGATTTTAGTGTATATGTGTTGAATTATTATGAATATTGGTGAATCTTAAGCCTAAATGAGAAATTATATAATGAAATGAGTAGAGGCTAAGATTGTAATGTACATGTCTTATGAATATGATTATATATGCTTATGTTAAGTAGATGGCCAAGTTGGCTAAGTTATGCCGAGTAATAGCAATTAGTGCAAAGTTAAAAATGTGAAAATTAGCCATAGAAGGGTCAAATTTCAATATATGAGTATGATTATGATATATTGTGGTTAATCAGGTGTATTAGGTCCTTTTTGAACTTGATTCAAGGCCTAGAGTGGTCTAATAAGAGAAAGGGATTGATTTGAGCACTTGGGTGTGCAAAATTTTTAGAAAAAGTTACTTTTTGCACCCAGGTAGCTAAATTTTAATCTGATCATTAGATCATGTCCAAAACTATCTCATTAGCTAGCTTACAAGCTAAGTTCTATGTTGGAGCTTGTATCATTCCAATCGAATGTTGTATGTGAAAATAGAGCATGTTGGAAGTTTGTCATCATTGTTGTTAAAATGACAGCAAAAATTTAGAAAGGCGCATTACGGCACATAGTGGCGCATGACATAGAAAATTTAAGCATCTAGCTTTGTGCCATATGCAACGACACACGTACTGCACGCTGCAGTGCATAGACCATTTTCTGACTTGATATTGTGAGTTTAAATGCATGCAATTTTGAGATAAGTGTATATGAGTCTTTTTCGCTGCATATTACTTTAATTGCATTGTGATTTAATGGTTTTGTAAAATACGTCTTAGGCCTAAGCTTTTGAAATAAACATTTAATTACTAATTGGTATTTTTGATGCGGTAATTATATTAATCTTTTCCTATATCTAGAAGATATAATGGAGGGTTGCAATTTTGGCATCAGTTTCTTAAGTTTTGAAACCTGATTATGATTGATGCATTCATTTAGAGATATGGCAACTTATCCTTGTTCATTACATAACTCTTTCCTAATGCCCTTTGTCTTTCTTATTTTCTTCCTTAGGAGGGGAGAGAATAGTATAGTATGAGAGGCACTCGTGCTAGAACTACGGTGTCTGGATGGATTATTGAGGAGGAGTTGGAGCTAAAAGTTCAATCGATTTAGCCGTAAAGGGATATACATGATAAGTTACTTGAAGAGCTTAAGGATATGGTTGTAGACATGAGGTAGACGGTTAGGGATCATGACACGATCTTAAGAGGTAGAGAGCAAGAAGAGAGAGTTGAAGCTCATAATATTTTGATGCATGAGGAAGCACATAGTAGACTTAGACCATCTCAGGGTTTGAGTAGCAGGCTAGAGATTCCTAGCACTAATCTATCTATTGATTGTGCTTGAAAGATATTTTTCTTGGTTCAACCCACTGACTTTTGATGGAAGCATGAGAGGGAGTGAAGTAGAATTATAGATTGATCAATTTGAAACCATCTTTGAGGTAGTAATCTGTACCCCAGAGTAGAAGGTTATCCTGGCCACGATGCAGCTAGTGAGTACTGTTAAGAGGTGATGGGAATTAATAAGGCTGACTCATGGTATTTAGTTGAGCTGGGATGAACTCATAAAAGTCTTCTTTGATCAGTATTTCCCAATCTCATTCAGAACTAAGAAGGAAGAAGAATTCCATGCTTTTAAATAGGGAGGCCTGGATAAGGAAGAGTTTATGCGAAGGTTAATGATTTATCAGTTTACTCCACGTATCTCTAGTATAGCAATGATACAAAGTGAAAGACTGAGAGATTACTGGAAAAGATGAGACTCGAGTATTGGCAACAAATTACATTATTAGATTTGACGAAATATGAAGAGATATGCCATAAGCTAAGGGTAGTAGCTAGACGTGGCAGGGAGGCCGATGTCAAGAAGGGGTGAGATAATATAGGAAGGTTCTTGTCTCTTTTAGGTTCGACTAGTAGAATTTCTAAAAGGCCTGAATTCAGTATGGGCAGTTTCAATTCTTCTAGAAGGAGAGGTTTCAGTAAAGGATCTCAATCTCGACCTGTGCATAGAGGATAAATACAAAGAGGTAGAGATGTGAGAATTGGGCCTCCATAATCTTTGAGGCAATCATTGAATGTTCCACCTCCGACTCTGAGTACTGGAAGGACATACCAGTGCAATAAACATGGTAGAGCTCAGCCAAGAAGATGTTGGGCTTGTTGCAAGTGTGGCGAGTTAGGACATATTGCTAGGCAATGCCTAGAAGGTAGAGTTAAGGGGATCGAGCAAAGATCTACAATTCCTGACCAAGTATTTATAGTTATATAGGAAGAGCCAGAGCATCTCCAAACTTGATTAAAGGTATGATTTTTATTAGTGGTCACAAAGTAGAGGCACTATTTGATTTGGGTACCACACATTCTTTTGTGTCTGAGGAGTGTGTGGATAGATTGAAATTGTCTTTACAAGAATTGCCTATGCTTATTAAAGTGACATCTTCTGGATCAGAAAGCTCGTGGTCCACATTTGGGCCGTGCGCCACAGCTCGTGGTCCATATGCCGTGGCATGTGGCACAAAAAGCTAAGTTTTCTCACTATACAGTATGCCATGGCTTGCAGGAAATGCGTAGCAGTGTATATGTCCATGACAACAATGCTGTCATGATAGCTTTTTTGGGCGAACTTCAAACACGTGCCATTTTCACATCCGATATTCGATTGGAGTGATTCAAGTGCCCACATGAAGCTTATTCAATAAGATAACTAATAGTATAAGTTTTGTTACAATTCAACACCGTATGAGAATTTTAGATGCTCAGATGTAAAAGTTAGTTTTTAAAGAGATTTTCAAGCATCCAAGTACCAAAAACTCATAACTTATACCATTAACCCATTGTAAGGCTTAAACCAAGTTCAATAGACCAAGATACACTTGAGTGAGCATTCAAACACACAAAAACATATCAAATACAAAATTTGGCCACTCAATGGCCCTTTTACCCAAAATGGCCAGAATATACAATTAACACTACAAGCACTATTTGGCCTCTATTGTCACATAATACACTACATATACATTGTCACCACATAGATAAAACATTCCTTGCACTTGTAATAGCATTTTAGCCCATCACCATAAAAATTTTCACATATTCACATCATATATAATATTGGGCTAAAATACAAAACAACATAGTATGAAACAAGTGCAACTAATCAAAATGATATGCATTCCTAGTTGGCAACATATAATATCATATAATAAGTTTATGTACACCACTCAAACCAAAATCAAGCATTACTATTCGATATAGCAAATCTACTAATCCTTGCCGATTCCTTCCCTCGCTCAGTCTCAGCAATAGAACCTATAAAATGATAACCACGGGGTGAGATAAAAATCTCAGTAACTAAGATAATCTACATTATTGATTAACATGCTAAGTTATAAACAAGCTTTGAAATGAGCATGATAGATACACCATATAAAATCACCACAAGTTACATATATGATCCCTAATCATCTGGTCCTCCAATACTCCCGACCAAACTAGTAGGCTATTTCATGAAGCTAAACCACATGTGTGGTCCCTAAGCTCACCATCCATGGTAGGACTACCCAGCCAAGGTGTCATAAACCACTTTTAGACTACTGGTTCCCCTTGTTACAAATAATTAGGGTGTCATTACTCTAACATTGTATCCTACAGATCCTAAGGAGAATAGTCTCCAATTCCTCACCCTTCTGGGTACTAAGGAGAGTAAGTCTCCAACACTGCACCCTTTTTCAGGCACTAAGGAGAAATATATGCTGCACCTAGCGTCCTGGGGTGTCAGCAATGCCATATAGACTTAATCTTCACTACTCCACTAGGGTGACCTCCCACCCTCTAACATGCCACATTTCACTACATATCTCCACTTGACCATGCATAAACAACTTTCTAAACAAATATAATAAATCTTACTATTTACTTCAAAAATATAGAATTTCACAAACTAATACTCCACTCATTTTTCAAAATAATTAACCCTTACAAAATTTATACATATATACATAACAAATCATAGAAAACAACTTGAGAATAACTTATACAAGGTAATAAATAATGCAAATTATCTAGTTACCTTAACCTTTATGTTACTAAAAGGGTTGTCTGTAGTACTAAATCTCTTCTCGTGTCAAGGTAAGTCTTCCCACACCACAATCTACATCAACAAGTTTAACACAAGCACTATTAGCTACCAATAACCTCCCAATTCTCCCACTTTTCACTCATTTTCTTAACAAAGTGGCTTGTTAACATTAGAATTTGTTCACACAATCCTTCCAAGCCTCCTTCTAACTCTCTTACAACATAACACTTAATATCTCAACTTATCACACTTCAAAATCCCATAGTCAAGTTAGGGCTTGATCCAACTTTCACTAAACAACAAAGTAGCTTCATATTACTACATATCTAAGATCAGTAAACCTAAATTAAACCTTTAGAGTCAATAGAAACCTTCAAAACATAGACTCATAGCTTAATCCAATTAGAGCAAATTTTCCCTCTTCTACATCCCATGGAAAATGAGATAAAAAGGTAGAGGAGAAGGGTAGGAAACTTACTTAAGAGTTTGAAGGAACAAATTATCTTTAAAATCCTCCTAAATTGATACCCTAGTAGTGCCGAAAACTTTCCCCTTCGTGCTCTAGGTTTTTCACCACAAAAACTATCATTTTCTGATCATTTTTGAAATTTTAAGTTGCCTGCTATGTCGTGCACTACAACACACGCCATGCAAGCCATGGCTTATGACGTAACAAGCAATAAGTTGATTTTGCTCCCCTCGATGCCTCTTGACTTGATCCAACTTCCATCCTAACTCAATTTAGAATCAAATATGACCCAAAAATTCAATTAACAATCCAAAAACATATTTAAATTAATTAATCATATTTTTAACTAATTTATCCATTAATTAGTCAATTTTTTCTAGATTTAAAATTTTCGGATGTTACAATTCTCCCCTTCTTTGAAGGAATTTTACCCATAAAATTTAACAACAACCACAACACATAACTAGGGAAACAGATAGGGATATTACTGCTTCATTTTATCCTCTGTCTCCCAGGTAGCATCACTAGGAGCCATTCCTTTCCACACCACCTTTACCAGTCGAATATTCTTGTTCCGTAATTGCTTATCTTTAACATCCACTATTTGTTCTGGCTCTGCTCGATAAGTCATATTCTCTTGTAGCTCTACCTCTTCAGGTTCAATCACATGAGATAGATCAGGTTGATATTTCTTCAGTTGAGAAACATGAAAAACATCATGAATCCCTGATAATTGTGGTGGTAAGGCTATTTGGTAGGCAACCGGCCCAACTTTCCTAAGGATTTCAAATGGACCCATGAATCGAGGAGATAATTTCTTTTGTTAGATTAACCTCTCGATTCCCCCGTCACAGGCGAAACTCTTAGAAAAACATGGTCACCAACCATAAACTCCAATGGCCTTCACTGTTTATGCGCATAACTCTTCTGTCTACTCTGAGCCATTAGAAGTTTTTGCCTTATCATTTAAATTTTTTGTGTCATTTGATCCACAATATCTGGACCCATAATGCTTCTCTCACTTAGTTTGACCCAACAAAGAGGAGATTGATATTTTCTTCCATATAGTGCCTCATAAGGAGCCATCCCTATACTGGAATAGAAACTATTATTGTAGGCAAACTCAGCTAAAGAAAGATGGCTATCCCAGTTGCCTCTTAGTTCCAAGGCATAAACTCTCAACATGTCCTCTAGAGTCTATATAGTCCTTTCTATCTGTCCATCAGTCTGTGGATGATGTGCTGTGCTGAATCTTAATTTAGTACCCATTAGTTTCTACAATGCTTTCTAAAAGTTTGAGGTGAACCTTAGATCACGATTAGAGACAATGTCTTTTGGAACCCCATGTAATCTCACAACTTCCTAAATATAGATCTCTGCTAACTTCTCCAATGAATCACTTATTTGGACTGCCAAAAAATAAGCTGACTTTATCAATCTATCTACAATAACCTAAATAGAATCATGATTGGATTGGGTTCTTAGTAATCTTGAAATAAAATCTATAGATATACTATCATACTTTTCACTTCGGTATCTCTAATGGTTGTAAAGTTCCTGCTAGTCTTTAATGCTCTATTTTAAACTTTTGACAAATTAAACACCAAGATACAAAATCTGTGACATCTCTTTTCATTCCCAGCCACCACCAATATCGCTTTATATCCTGGTACATCTTAGTTGCTCTAGGGTGAATTGTATATCTACTCTTATGCGCCTCATTCAGAAGTTTAATCAGCTATCAAAGTTTTCTACTTATCTGAATGAGACAAATGATAGTGAATGGAAGGCTAAGAGGCTTTTGGAAAAGATGAGGCTTGAATATAGATAGCAAATTACTCTGTTAGGAGTAACCACATATGCTGACATGTGTAATCGACTCCGTATTGCAGTAAGAAGGGGTCGGGAAGTAGAAGCAAAAAAGAGATGAGATAGTTATAGGAGGTTCTCGTCCTCCTTAGGCCCTTCTGAAGGAGTCTCTAAGAAGGTGGGTTATGGCCTAAGTAGTTCTGTAGCACCGGGCAAGAAGAGTTTTGTTAGAGGATCACAGACTCGAGAAACATTTTAAAGGGGTGGATTTAGGAGTTATGGTGTTCCACAACCATCCCGACAGGCTTCTAATATGCTTGACCCGACCTTAAGTATAGCTCGATCACCACCATATGCTAAGTATGGGCGGTCATATCCTGGGAGGTACTAGGCATGTTTTAAATGTGGGAAACCTGGCCATCTAGCAAGACAGTGCCTCGAAGGAAGAGTGGAGATAGTAGAGCAAAGAACTACCATTCTAGGACGAGTCTACATACTATCTCAGAAAGAGGAAACAACGTCGTCGAATTTAATAAAAAGTTATTATTTCTATCTGCGAGCAGAAAATTGAAGCGTTGTTTAATTCCGGTACTACACACTTGTTTATTTCATATGAATGTGTAGAGAGGTTGGGACTCCCTTTACATGAATTGCCTTATGTGATTAAAGTGTCTACACCATCTGGGTCATCTGATGTAACTAATAAAGCATGTTTGAATGTAGAAGTGAGGTTTAAAAATCATTCAACCACTTTCAATTTGATCCAAATTCCTATGAAAGGTTTGGATGTGATTATCGGTATGGATTGGTTGATGGCAAACAATGCCACCTTAAATTGTGCTAGGAAGATAGTTTTGTTACTGGTACATACTACACCGGTTAATATTCCTAGCGAGTCTAAGTTCTTATTAGTAGTACAAGTAGAGAAATTGATGCAACAAGGGTGTATGGGGTCTATGACGGTTTTCTTATTTTATATGGTTTCCTTCTCAGTACATGGGGTCTACAATAGAAGTATTGATAAGATTGGGGTAGTAAATGAATTTTATGAGGTATTTATGGATGATATGTCCGATTTGCCTCCAGAAAGGGAAGTGGAATTCACAATAGACCTAGTTCCAGGAATTGGACCAATCTCAAAGGCACTATATCGAATGTTACCAACTGAGCTAGTTGAGTTGAAGAAGCAAACAGAGGAGTTACTTGAAAAAGGGTTTATTAGACCTAGTGTGTCACCTTGGGGATCATCTACACTGTTTGTTAAGAAGAAGGACAACAGTTTATGGCTTTATATTGATTATAGATAGTTGAATAAGGTGACGGTAAAGAAGAAATATCCCTTACCAAGGATTGATGATTTATTAGATCAACTGGTGGGAGCTTCAGTTTTCTCAAAAATAGACTTGAGGTTAAGATACCACCAATTAAGAGTGCGCTTGGAGGATGTGCCCAAGACAGCTTTTTGTACTAGATATAAGCATTATGAGTTCCTAGTAATGCCATTTGGTTTAACAAATGCGCCTGCAGTTTTCATAGACTACATGAACCACATATTTAGGCCTTATCTAGATCAATTTGTCGTGGTATTCATTGATGACATTCTGATATATTCTTAAGATGAGGAGTAGCATGCGAAGCATTTAAAGATTGTGCTACAAATTTTAAAGGACAATAAGCTCTATGCCAAGCTTAGCAAGTGTGAGATTTAGCTACGAGAGGTCCGATTTCTAGGACATGTTATGTCAGCGGAAGGGATTGTGGTAGATCTGCATAAAGTGAATGCAATGTTAAAATGGGAGAGACCTAGTTCTGTAACTAAAATACAGAGTTTTCTGGGATTGGCTGGATATTATCGTAGATTTATCCAGGGTTTCTCTCAGATACTCAAAAATGATATTTTTGGCTATGTTTTAAAGATTTTTGCTTCCCAAAAATTTTTCATACTTCCAATACCCGTATAAATCATTAAGTTTAAGCTTAAACTATAAATTTGAAGGGTTTTTATGGGATCCCAAGTTTTTCAAAATTATTTCTAAAAGATTATTAGTTTAAACCCTTATATCTTCAATGTGAGATTAGGAGCAAATCTTTACTCCTAATTATGATTGTTTGTTGTGATTGTGTGGTGAATTTTGGTAATGTCAAGGTGGACATTACAATGTAAAGTAGTAATTAGATAGTAATTAACTTAGAATGGATAAAAAGAAAAGAGTTTATGATGAATATAACCCTTAGTAGTAAATATGAGTTTTCGATCAAAATGGACTAAATGACTAAAATGTGCCAAATGTGTTAGATTGGCATATTGGAAGTATGAGTTGAGAAAAGAAGCTTGAGATAAGTGGTTTTGGTTGTTGATATCCATGAGTAACCTTTCTAGTGACAAAAAGGTTGAGGTAACTAAATAACTTTCTCTGTTTGACTGTTTATTGTAATTGTGTGTGAATATGCTATGTAGTGCATGAACTTGTTTTGGATTAAGCATAGTTTATAGCATTGTGTGAATGTTGCATGAAATATTTTTTGATTGAATAAAAGCATTGAAATGGGTGTTATCAAATGGCATGTTAATATATATGCTATGTATGATAAAAATGTGTAAAGTAGTAATGATGAACCTTAAATGGTTCAAAAAGCATAATCATAAGGGTGGCAGTTCACTCAAGTAGAGGTGGTAAAAAAGACCATATGGCATGCTCTCCTTAATGCCTGACAGGGTGTGGTGTTGGAGATAATTCTCCTTAGTGTCTTATAAGGTGCAATGTTAGAGAAGATCTCCTCAGTGCCTATTGAGGTGTGCTGTTAGAGATGTGAGACTCCTTAGCATCTGTGTGATATGATGTTGGAGTCAACAACACTCCATTGTATGTATTAGGGGAAATCATAGTCTAATAGTAAGATAAAATGTCTTTGGCCGGGTGATTCTACTACTCTAGGTGAGCTCAAGACTAATAAGAGTATACATTAGACTAAGGCAAGCCTATGATTTCATGTCGAGGTGATTTAGAGGTTTAATTGATAGTGGTCATGATATAAAATGCTATGGAATGCTGCGTGAAAATGGAAAAAAGTAAGAAATGAAATATGTAATATAAATGCTATTTTAATAAGATTTGACTGGTATATTATGCTATACTTCTATATGGTTGCATGTGATAGTCAATAAGAGTGAGTTATTCTATTACTAAAATTTTTATCTCACCCCCATGGTTACATGTTTATAGGACAAGGTAGTAATCAGGGTAAGGGAAGAGAGTATGGGCCGGCTTGAGTGGTTGGAAGCTATATGAACTCTAAGTTTGTATAATGAACTAAGAAACTTATGTATATATATGTGTAAATGATTTGCCATAGGGTTACATGCATGACTTGAGTAATGATTTTGTGGAATCTTAGCTTGATTGTATGTTTTTGTGATGAAATGAACTAAGGGCATGATTTAAGTATATATGTGTTGAATCATTGTGAATATTGGTGAATCTTAAGTCTAAGTGAGAAATTATAATGAAATGAGTAATTTTGGGTTAAGATTATAATGTACATATGTTATGAATGTGATTGTATATGTTTATGTTGAGCAGAGGCCAAGTAGGCTAAGTTATGCCAAGTAATGGCAATTTGTGCAAAGCTAGAAAATGTGAAAATTGGCCATAGAAGAAATTTCAATATAGGAGTATGATTATGATATATTATGGTCAATTAGGTGTATTTGGTCCTATTGAACTTGATTCAAGGTCTATAATGGTCTAATGAGAGAAAAGGATTGATTTAAGTGCTTGACTGCGAAAAATTTTCAGAAAAAGTGACTATTTACACTCGAGTGTCCAAACTTTGATCAGACCATTAGATCATGTCTAAACCTATCACATTAGCTAACTTATGAGCTAAGCTTCGTACGGGAGATTAAATCATTCCAATCGGATGTTGTATGTGAAAATAATGCATGTTGAAAGTTTTCCATTCTTGCTGTCAAAATGATAGCATAAATTCAGATAGGCATGTCACAACACAATGTGACACATGCCGTAGCACATGATAAGAAAAGTTGATCGTGTGGCTCTGTGAACACCGCAGAACACGTACTACACGCCACGGCGCGCGGACCATTTTTTGACTTGATATTGCGAGTTTAGATGCATGCAATGTTTGAGATAGGTGTATATGAGTCTTTTCTGCCACGTATTGCTCTGATTGCATTATGATTTGAATGGTTTTGTAAAATGAATCTTGGACCTAAGCTTTTCAAACAAAACGTTTAATTACTGATTGGTGTTTTTAATGTGGTAATTCTGTTAAACTTCTCTTGTATCTGGAGGATATAGGGGAGGGTTACACTGATAACCAAGAGTGTAGAGCTTGAATAGTTGATCTTTAAGGATTTAGGCTCAAAATGGCCTAAAGGATAGGTTAATAGTAAGAATTTGGGTGAACAAATGGATTAAGACATTATTATAGTTATTTGAATAGCTTATAGGGCTAGTGACTATAAATAATAGATAAGTGGATTCAAAAGGGTTCAATTGAAATGTTAGATTATTAAGGAATTTGGTTTAGCCGAATTAATACTTGTGACATATGTAGAGAATTGACCAAGGGGCACTATGTTATATAGATTAAGCACCTATGAAGTTGCTTATGAGAATCTGTGCCCCTGGGAGCTTAGTGTGGTTAGTAACCCTTAGTAGCAAGGATTAAAGGTAACTGAAGTAACCCTTTTACTTATTTATTTATGAAATTATTTGTAAGTATTTTGATATAACTACATGCATTGTATTGTGAATTGATAGAGTAGCAGCATTATGAAAGTACATGCATGCAGGTGTGTGAGTATTGATTGAAATGAATTTGAAGTGGCACATGCATTGACATACATAGCATGTATGAGATATATCCTGGATTATGGTAGGGGGATATTGCTCTACTGTAAGGAGGTCCAGGAAGTCCTGATGATTCAGAGCGTAGAGCTTGACTCTGCTAGGACCGACCTAGGAGAAAAACTCTAATGATCTAGAGTGTAGAGCTTAACTTCACTATGATAGACTAAGGATATTGAATGATCCGTGAGGTTACCCTATCCTAGGGTAGGGGTCATGGTCTTACTCTTTATAGGGCTAAGAAGTCCTGATAATCTAGGGCATAAAGCTTGACTCTGCCATGATAGACCTAGGACACCACCCACATGCAAAGAAGATTACTTGGTCTGAGTTGTGGTATGGTAGGCCTTGTTCCTTATGACTGGAAGTCCTAGTCTAAGTGCAGAGATTACTTTGTCAGGGCTAACCAGGAATGTATTACATGAACACAATGAGATTAATGAGAGTGAATTCCTATATATGTATATGATATTGCTTTTATTAATACACATGCTACTTTATAGCTTGTTTATGATTTTTCTTACTAACAGGTAATTGGGGTTACCTTTAAGTTACTAGGACGTATGTCTTACTCCATTACTTTTGAACACAGGTGAAGAGAGTGCAAGAAGGTTAGGAAAGGAAGTGAGGAAAGAGTAGCTTTAGTTAGTAGTGGTACGACTACCATTTGAATGAAATAAATGCATAAAGTTGTTTATAGAGTTATGTTGCCAATTAAGATGTATAGATGTTTATGTATATGAGAAAGTAAATTGTATTATGAAACTTGCTTGTATATATGTATATGATGTTGCACTGTACTAAGGGTACCCCAGTGGATGGTACATGGGTAGGCTTAAATGCGAATCAAGCAAGTATATGTATGTGGTGTTGCAACTTATTCCACTTATTTATATATGTGATGATTGTGAATTAATTGTGAATTATGTTATTATGTGAGAACTTGACACAAATGGTGAGGTAGAGCCTTATATGTAAGAGTCGGAGGGTTGAAAATGGAACAAGTCTAGTTGTATATGTGTTTTCCTCATATAAAACCACAATTATGTAATATGGCTTTGAAAGGCCAAGTATATGTGATATATGTGATATATGTGATATATAGTGTCAACCAAGTATATGTAGACCTTTTGGACATAGTTCAAGGCCCAAAAGTGGTTTAATAGGACAAGGAATGAGAATTGAGCACTTAGGGTGTATGTTTTTGAAACAAAAAGTGACTATTTGCACCCGGGTATCCAATTTTAGTTTAGATTGTCATATCAAGTCCAAACTTATTCCATTAGCTATTATACAGGGTAAGCTTCGTATGAGCAATTAAATCACTCTAATCGGATAACGAATGTGAAAAAGGTGCACGCTAGAAGTTCATCATTTTTGCTTTTAAATGACAGCAAATAATTCAGATAGGCACACCATGGCACATGGTGTCTCATGCCGCAGCGCATGACATAGCAAAATCAAGCGTGTGGTTCTAAGGCACATGCCGCAGTGCATGTATTGCATGCTGCGGCTTATGGCCTTTCTTAAGATTAAGAAGTTGTGACTTTTTAAGTTATTTGATTGTGCTTATGTAATGCCCTCACTGACATTACCATACGCTCAACTACAATTTCCCCAATCAAATTCAAAATCATTTACTTTGAGAACTTTAAAAACCTTAAAAACCTTAGGATCCTAAAAAAAGATTTCCAGAAATCATTTTACAAATTTCTCAAAACATAAAACATTACACATAGTGGAAACAATTTATAAGGGTACATCGAAGTCCAAGAAAACATGTGCATTACAATAAATTAAGTCAAATCTAGGACCATGAGCCATGGCTCGTGCCACATGCACTGTGGCATGTGGCACAGAGACCACATCTGTTTGCTTCGTGCCATGTGCTGTTGCATACAAATATATACATCATGGCACACATACTTGAATCTGCTATCATTTTGTATATTTCTAAGGTGAACTTTAGATGTAACATCCGAATTTCTAATCTTACATTAATAACTGATTAGGAATGAATTAGTGATTTAATGTGGGATTAGGGTTCTGAGTGGTGAAGTGTTATATTGACTCATTAGGATGTTATATGAACAGATATGAGTAGAAGAGCAGAGTGTATGAGCATAGTGAGGATTTCCCTCACTGTGCCACGCACCGCAACAGGGGATAGATGTGCCACGATGCATGGAGCAGAAATCAGATTAATAGGATGTGTCTAGCTCGTGGAAAATAGAAAGGAGAACATGAGAGAAGAGATTGGATGTGGAGAAGTGCAAGGGATCTGCTAGGGCAAGCTAAATCAGGAGCAAGGATGATGTCTCCGACTTGTTACTTATCGGGTAAGTCACATACTGCCTCAACTTCCAAATCTACCCTATTTTCTCTTAGTTTTAACCAATGAGAAAGTGAATTCGGGAGTTTTAAGGAATTGATTTCTTACCCAATAGTAAAAAAAAGGTTCCTTGGAGTTAAACTAGTGCTTTATAGCTGGTTTAATTCAAAATGATCAAAATTTAAAGCTGTAGGCAAGAATTGCCCTAATCTAGAGAGTGAGAGAGTAGTGAGAGAAAATTTCTAGAAATTGTTAAAGCTTAAAATGAGAGGTGATTAGTGGTAATGTGCATAATTGAGTGTGAAATGTGGATTTAATAGCAATTAAGTGTTTAAATACAATAATTGGCACTTTTGGTCAATAGAGGAATTGACTTTGAATGTCAATTCTGTGTAGATTATAGTGTGTAATGCACAAATTATGAGAGAGGAGCTTGAATAGGGTTGAAGTTACACGGGTAACCCTTTCTATCAAACACAAAGGGTTAAGGTAACTATATAGTTTATTATGTTTATTAATTGTTATAACTGTGTAAAAGTGAATATCAAATGATAAATTGTCAATTTATCAGTTTTATGTATGATTGTTATTGAAACGGCTTTTAGCATGAACTTTGCATTATGAAATGAATTTGAAAAGCTATTGATTTTAATATATATATATATATATATATATGTATATAATATGGAAGTATATATATATATATTGTGGAAAGGTGTACAAGAAGTGAAAATTGTGAAAGAGCATAATCATAAGGGGTTAGAGTTCACCCAGGATTTATGTGGGGTAGTGTGTATGTAGAGATATGTGAGTGAAAAATTCATATGGTCGAGCTGGCACAATGGGACATCTAATACAGTATTATATGGGTTGTTACCATGGATAATCCGGTACAGCATATTATGGGGCTATTACCATGGGACATCTAGACAGTCTGGCAACTCCCTGGTGCCCGTTAAGGTGCGGTTAAGAATCAACAACACCTCTATCACAAGTGTGTGAGGATGGAAACTATAGTTTGTAAGTGGGTTAGATTACCTTTGGCTGGGTATTTCTACCATCAAAAGTGAGCTCGAGTTAATAAGTGATTGATCCAGAAGAGCTTATGATTTCATGTCGAAGAGATTTGGAAGATTGGTGGATAGTTGATCATGTTAAGGTGTAAAAGTATTTGAAACTTGATTTATATGTGAAAGTGATATTTAGTTAGGATATATTATATATATATGTGTGTTCTATATGATGATTTCAGTGACTTTGGCATAGTTATTTGTGGTAATAGATATTTAATGAGCTATATTTGATTACTGAGATTTTTATCTCACCCGTGATTATTGACATTTTTTAGGTTTTGGTACTAGTGGGTCAAAGGGAAAAGATATAGGCTAAGTTCACATCTCTCACCTAAATCTTTTCTAAGATATGGTGTAATGATTTGTAAATTATTAGCCAAAAGTATGTATAAGTTGCCTTGGGACTTAAGTATGTGTATATTGTGGAAAATGTTGTGTTTTGTGATTTTTGAATTCCCTAGCCCTAGTACATGTGTGAAAGATGAAATGATTGGATGGGCTAGTAGATAGATGTAATTATGTGTGAATATGAGATGGGTCGAGATTATGTGTAGTGATTTAGCCATATATGAGATTAAAGAAATGAAAATGTGAATTTGGCCCAAAGGGAGAAATGGGCGATTTACAAGTTAAATTTGTGTATGTGTGTTATATTGTACATGTATATGGTCAATTAGGTGTGTTATGTCTATTTGGATATGGTCAAGGCCCAAAAAGTTGCTAATGACATTTGGTTTTGAATTGAGAAACTTAAGTAACAAAAATTTGGCAAAAAATGGTCAAAGTGCACTTTAGTGTCCAATTTTTGATAGAAATATCGGATTGGGATGAAACTAGTGTCATTAGTTAGATTTTGAAACAATCTTCATATAGGCACTTGAACCATTCCAATCGGACATTGTATGTAGAAATGGCATGCATTTGAATTTCATATCAGAAATCGCTATTTGACAGCAAATCAGGTGTGTGCGCCGTGGCGACTCGCATGCTACGGTGCATGGTACACAGCGAGCGATTATGGCCTCTGTGCCATATGCCGCATGGCACGAGCCACGATGTACAGTGCCAATTTTTACTTTATTTTTCAGTGATGTGCATATTTTTTTGATCCTTGATGCACATAGGTTTAATGCTTCCGCTGTGTGTTATAAGATTTATACTTTAATAAGTTATAAAATGATTTTTGAAAAAATTTCTATATGGGATCCCAAAGTTTTTAATGTTTTCAAAGTAAATGATTTTGATTTGATTAGTAAGATTGTAGTGGAGCATATGATAATGTCAATGAGGGCATTACATCATATGTGCGCCATTTCTGCATATAATGTTTGATTAGGGTGGTCTAAGCGCCCACACGAAGTTTCTTTTAAAATCTAACTAATGACACTGATTTCATTTCAATCTGATATTTCTATTAAAAGTTGGACACCCAAGTGCATTTTGGCTGTTTTATGCCAAAATTTTGTCACTCAAGCATTTCAATTTAAAACCAAATGTCATTAGCCATTTTTTAGGCCTTGACCACATCTAAATGAACAATACACACCTAATTGACTATACACATACACAATATGACACACATGCACACATTTAGTTTGTAAACCACCCATTTCACACTTTTGGGCCAAAATCACACTTTTATTTTTCAATCTCGAACAAAGCCAATAATTTCCACACACACTTCCAATCATCCCATATTCACATATATACACATTCATCCACTAGCCCATTCTATCACTTCACTATTTACATATATACAAGGCTAAGGAGTTCAAAACCAACAAAAACACCATATTCAACACATTATGTATATGTTTGAATCCTAAGGCAACCTATACACATTTATGACTAATAACAATCAAATTCAAAACACTAAATCCTCACAAAGGCTCGAATAAGAGATCTTAACTCAGCCAATGTCTTTCCCCTTTGAACTATTAGTTCTAAAACCTAAAAGATGTAAATAACTATAGGTGAGATAAAAATTTCAATTACCAATATAGTTCATTAAAGTCTATTATAACAAATAACCATGCCAAAGTAACAAAACTAAGGTAATATCAAATATATAGCAATGTATGAGGAAAGTTTCATCTTTTAAAAGTATTTCAACATAAATACATACTAGCATGATCATCTAACCACTAAATCTCCAATGCTCCCTAACCACTAAATTTCCATAACATATACTTTCATATCATATATATATATCAATTGAAATCAATAACCTTTCGCATTCCATTTCACAAACTGATGTTCATGCTAAAACCATTTTCAATATCAAATCATGCATAAAACTCATAAAATAACAAATTTCTCATTTTTTTATTTACTTCTACACAGTTATGATAGTTAATAAACACAATAAACTATATGGTTACCTCAACCCTTTTGTCTGATAAAAATGCTTACCTATGTAATGTCCTTACTTAAATCTCTCTCCTCTTCTCTACAAGTCACACACTAGAATCTACACAAAATTGACAAACCAAAGTCAATCTTACTATTGACAACGTTATTAATTATCGCAACTAAGC
This sequence comes from Prosopis cineraria, assembly GCF_029017545.1. Taxonomy (NCBI): domain Eukaryota; kingdom Viridiplantae; phylum Streptophyta; class Magnoliopsida; order Fabales; family Fabaceae; genus Prosopis; species Prosopis cineraria. The sequence goes on from NW_026555342.1 coordinate 34,175,091, forward strand.
ACTTAATTGCTATCAATTCCATAATTCCATACTCAATTATGTGTATTACCACTGATTAGCCCTCACTACAAGCTTTAACCTTTAGCTAGCCAACTTTCTCCTACTACTCTCTCTAGATTAAGGCAAATCATGCCTATAGCTTTAAAGCTTTATCATTTTGACTTAAACTAGTCATAAAGTACTAGTTTAATTTTGGAGAACTTTTCTATTATTATAGGGTAAGAAATCAATTCCTTAAAACTTTCAAATTCAATTTCTCACTAGTTAAAACTAAGAGAAAATAGGGTAAAATTGAAGGTTAAGGCAGTACGAGACTTACTCGATAAGTAACAGGTCGAAAATGTCGCCATTGCTCCTAAAATCATTTTTCTTAGCACAGCTTGGACACTTCTCCACTTTAGACCCTCTTCCTCTTGTTTTTCCCTTCTATTTCATAAGCTGGACACGTCCTAACTTATCAAAGTTTTGCACATGCACCCTAATGCATCTACTCTCCACTGTGGCGCATGGCACAGGGAGGGAAATCCTCACTATGCTCACACGCTATGCTATGAGATTCTACTCTTCTTCTCATATCTATTCATATAACACCCCAATGAGCCAATATAACCTCTCACTATCCAGAACATTAATCCCACATTAAATCACTAATTTATCCACTAATCAGTCATTAATGCAAGATTAAAAATTTAGGATGTTATAGCTTATGCTTCTATTAGCCCTCTTATTTGAATATATGTTTTAAGAAGTCAGGATCCCATGATTTGAAAATAAATAAAAGGCTATTACTCTGATTTTAATTTATTGATTGTGTTGGTTGATTATGTAACAGGAATGGTAAAGCCTGGATGAGTTAGGACTTTACATAAAATGAGATTGTTCTTTGAAGTATTTGATTTGGATTTTTGGGGGATTCTTAAGAATGGTCCCTATATTCTTGTGAAAATTGTGGAAGGATGGCAAATAAAGAAAGTAAGGAGTAAATTCACTAACAAAGAAGAGAAGCTGGTGCTACTGAACTTCAAACCTAAATTGATCATCACAAATTCCTTGAGTCAACAAGAGTATTTTCAGGTTAGCAACCTTGACACTACTAAAGAAATGTGGGATGCTCTTAAAATAGCTCATGAAGGCACGTAAGGAATCAAAGAAAACAAATTGAGTACATTAACTTAAGAATATGAACTTTCAAGATAAAACCTGGGGAAAGCATCAAAGATATGCAAGTTAGATATACTCATATGGGAAGACATAGACACAAAAAGAGAAAGTCAAAAAAATCATGAGAGGACTCCCTATTGAATCACAAGCAAAAATCTCTGCCATTGAAGAAGCAAAGAGTGAATAAATGAAGTTAGTTGCTGCATTATTTGGCAGCCTTGGGGAACATGAAGGAAGATTATCCATGCTGATGGAAGATACATAGAAGAAAAATAAATCACTGGCACTGAAAGTTTCAAAAGAAAGTTTTAATTCTTAAACTAATGACAGTGAAGATTCTAATGAAGAGATGGCTTTGTTTGTCAACAAGTATGGAAAATTCTTTGGGAAGAAGTTTAATTAAAAAAATTCTCAAACAAGAAAGACAAGGATATTACATGCTTTAAGTGCAAAAAGCTAAGCCACATTAAAGTTGTTTGCCCCTTAAAATAAGAGAGCAAGAGCTACACGTATGACAAATAAATTCAAGGCATATCTCTTTTCAATATGTGGTGATAGCAAAAAAGGATTTGTAGAAGAAGAAGCAAATCTCTGTCTAATGACAAAAAGTGACACAAAATAGGTATATGATTCTAACTCAGACTGTGAATTTGATTTTAGTTTTGTAGAATTGAAAATAGCTTTTATAGGGTTGCATGATAAGTCATTTCCATTTATGAAAAATTTTGTTCAAACTAAAAAGAAGTTTGCATCTTCAGAAAAGGAAAAATATGATCTTGAAAACTAAAAATGAAACATTGAAAAAGAAAATAAACATTTTAGAAAATGAAACTCAATGTGTTGATTGCTTACTTCATGTGTCTGAAAAGGAAGATTTGAAAGATACTCTTGTAAAATTTGTTAAAGGAAGAGAAAATTTGAATAAGATTTTAAGTTAACAAAGAAATATCTTTGATAAAGCTAGATTGGGTTACAAACCTAAGAAAAAACAAAAATATTATAAGAATTTCTTTATACCTATGACTATGACTAACTCACCTAAGTCTACTTATTCTTATTGTAATAAGAAAGGACACATGACTAAGTCATGTATTCATATGAAACAAGGGTTGAGCGAAAATATGAAGTGGATTCCAAAGGGATCTACTAACATATCAGGACCTAAAGGACTTTGTTACCTAAGAAAAACATGATATTTGTGAAGGTGTCAAGGAAAGCCATACATGAGAAATGGTATCTAGATAGTGGCTACTCCAAGCATATGATTGGTTAAAGTTCTATATTCCTATACATGGTAGAAACTAAAGATGGTGGCACTATCACCTTTGGTAATAATGAGAAAGGTAGATTTTTGGGAATTAGTGAGGTTGGTAAGAATTCCTCTAACTCACCTTACATTGACAATGTTTATTTAGTTGATGGTTTAGGACATAAATTTTTAAGCATAAGTCAATTATGTGACAAATGTTACGAAGTGATATTTAATGTTGTGTGCTGCCTCGTGAGAGATGAGAAAATAGGAAAGATCATCCTAGAAGGAAAAAAGGCTTCAAAATATATACTCTATCAACCTCTATGATGATGATTCCTTAAACACAAAATGCCTAATATTTGTGAATAACAAGAGCTTGTTGTGGCATAAAAGACTAGCTCATGTGAACATAAAGCAAATAGATGAGCTTGTCAAAAAGAATCTTGTCATTAGACTATTAAAGATAAAATTTGATGTTGATAAGTTATGTGATGCTTGTATGGAGGAAAAGCGAGTTAAGACCATATTGTACAACAAGAATATGGTATCCACCTCAAGACCTTTTGAATTCTTTATTTGACTTAATTAGTCTAGTAAGGGTAAAGAGCTTAAAGGGTAATCTATACACTTTTTGTTATTGTTGTTGATTATTTTAAGTTCACACGGACCATCTTCATATCTCACAAAGATTAAACATTTAATTAATTTATGGCCTTTGCCATCAAAGTTCAAAATGAAAAGGGTTTGAAAATTATGAAGATAAGAAGTGACCATGTAGAGAATTTGACAATTTCAACTTTATTAAGTTTTGTGAAGAATAGGGAATAAGTTATGAATTCTTAGTACTAAGAACTCCTTAGTAAAATAGAGTAGTAGAGAGAAACAATATAACTTTGGAGGAAATGACAAGAGCTATGCTAAATGAAAAGAAGCTGCTAAAATATTTTTTAGCTGATGCAATGACTATAGCATGCTACATCACCAACAAAGCCTATGTGAGACCAATCTTAAACAAGACACCCTATGAGCTCTACAAAGGAAGGAAGCCCAACATCTCATATTTGCATGTATCTGGTTGTTATTATTTTATTCTCAACAATGAAGTTTATGCAAAGCAACCTTTAGGATTTGAAGATCTATCATTGCAAAATCATGTCTACAAATTCAAGAGGGCCTTGTATGGTCTCAAACAAGCTCCTTGAGCTTGGTATGACAAGTTAAGTACTTTCTTACTTAGTAAGAACTTTAAAAGATATTTAGTGGATAAAACCTTATTCTTTCAAGTTAAAGGGAGTAATATTTAGTATTTCAAATATATGTTGATAATATTATTTTTGGAGCTACTAATGAAGTTCTTTGTAAGAAGTTTGATAAGATTATGCAAGGAGAATTCGTGATGTCCATGATGGGGGAAAGAAGGTAAATCAAGCCAAATTTAGACAAATGATTAGATCTTTATTATATCTCACTGCTATCAAACCTGGCATTATGTTTAGTTACTGTTTGTGTGAAAGATTCTAATCAAATCTAAGAGAGTCTCATTTAAAAAGCAATGAAAAGGATCTTATAGTATCTAAATGGCACACCACAGCTGGGACTCTAGTTTCCTAAAGGAGGAGAGCCTAATCTAATCACCTACTCAGATGTCGATCATACTAGTTATAAGACTAACAGAAAGAGCACAAGTAGAACATGCCAATTCTTTATAGGCTCACTTATCTTATGGTTAAGCAAAAAGCATAATAGTTTGTTACTTTTTTCATGTGAAGCTGAGTATTTAGCTATTGAAATTTGTTGTACATAGATTCTATAGTTAAAGTAATAATTAGAAGATTTAGGAATTCATCTCAAAGAAATCCCAATCAGAAGTGATAATATAGTTATCATAAATCTTATAAAGAATCCTATCCAACATTCAAGAAATAAGCACATTAATATGAAGCATCATTTTCTAAGAAATCATATGTAAAAGAAGGATATTATGTTGGAATTTTCCCTAACAACTAAATAACTAGCAGATATCTTCAACAAACCCTTGGCCAAAGAATAATTTACCTTGAGAATGGTAAATCCCAATGAGTTATGATAAGTCTAAAATTTTAATTTTACTTGTCATTATACTTTAATCATTACTAACTTAAGCTTCGGAGTGATTATAGCTTGTTTTATGGGTCTCATCTCTTAAGTCTTAGTTATGATAATTAATTTAGAGTGTTCCTCCAAAGGAAGTCAGAAAATCAAGTATATTTAGTTAAAGATGGCCAATTTTGATGTTTTAGGACATTTCAAGCGTGATTGCATGTAGCTAACATGCTTGAAATGCTTTACAAAAAAGTGGCTTTCATGAGGCATGACAAATCACACATGAGAGCAAGTAACTTTCAAGCATGAAATGTCATATAGAAAGTTACCTTCCTTAAATTTTGATAAATCACGCATGAGAACATTTAGTCTTCAAGTGTAAATCATCTTATAAAGAGATATCTCTTTGAGTCATGACAAATGAAGCATGAAGATTGGAGCTTTTCAAGTGTGAAATGCACTTTCAAAAGCTGTCTTCTTTTGCCCTTGACATTTGACGCGAGAAAATAATCTGTGATCACATGTGAATGGCTTCAGCCAAATGTCAAATTTCTATAACTTTATCATATGGACGAATCAAGCATGAAATATTTTAGTTTCAAGTGTACAACGTCCACATGAATTCATAAAGTGATAAATCACACATGAATCATTTCTCTATCATGCGTGAAATAGCTCATAGCTATATATATACACCCTATGTTTGTTTCTTCATCCTGCATGCATTCTAACATTCAAGAATTTGACCGTTACAACTCTCTCTTATTCTTATATTTCTCCCTAATCTTTCTCTAATAGTTATAATGTTAAAATTCCTTTACCCATCACCTTTACACACTATTTTGCACCTCAAATTCTTCCTAAACTCTTCTTAATCAATAACTTAATACCTTTTTCTCTTTCAGTCTATATCTCTTGAAATGGCATGAATAAAGGTAATTAAGAAGAAGCAAAGTTCTAAAGTAACAAAGAAGAGAAAATTTACTGAGGCCATGATTCAAAATGTTGGAAAATCTCAAACTCAACCATCAAAGAAGAGCAGCACTCTAAGAGTTAGGAAGGAGCTTACGAGAGAAATTTTAAAGACCAGTCAATTTGAAGATGAACTAACTAGATTTGGAAGGGAATTGTCTAAAGATGGTAGCAATATACCTCCTAGTGTCTTTTTGATAGGAAATTAGTCGCTTATCCTCAAAATTACACTAAAGCTAACCCTAATGCAATATAGGGCCAACCCTAGGTCATCTCCCAAGGAATGGTTTTAAGTCTAATTGAAAGTTATCTAGTGAAATAAATCAACCAAAGTTTGTAGGAATTTAGTTATCTAGCTAATTATCTAAACTAATTACCTAATATGCAAGTAATTAAAATGCTAGTGAAAGTGAGTGAAATGAACTTCCCTTTTTACAATAATGGAACCCTAGAGATTAGTTGATTTTGGACTCATTATCTTCTCATGATTAGGCTAAGTTTAGCTTCCCTTTCCTCTTGACTAAAGCTGTCATGACTTAAGAAAATTATCCTAAGCCAATTAACCTAATTAGCTAACCTCCCTAGGTCTTAGATTAAAGTCCCTAGTTCAATTAACCAATGGTGAAGACATTAGCCAAGTGATTCACTCAAAATCCCCTCTCAACAGCCATGGTCAAACACATAAATTGAGCAACCACAAGATTATGTCAAGCTACTCAACAACACAAGCATTAACACCACAAGATTATGCAATATTAACACAAGAAATTCACTAATTGAAAAACACAAGATTATGTGCCAAACAAAGAGTGGCAAAATTCAGTCATGGCTGTCCAAGGAAGAAATTAAATGAAACAATCCTCTCTCTTTACATCAACATCAAATTCAAATTAGAATTTATAAGCTAAGATGATTAGACCCTAGATTAAGGAATCTAACCATCTAGTAAAAAGAGAAGAGGATAGGAAACAAAAGAACTTAGCCAATTTGAAGCTCAAGACTCATCCTCCATCTTCATCTCTCTAGGATTCCACAAAAGAAACTTAGCCAATCTTCATCTTCAAGAACCCTAGTGATTGCTTGTGAAGGCCAAACTCCATAGCTCTTGAATGATGGAAATGAGCTTCAATCCTTGTGAAAATGGAAGGGATGGAACGAAAATGAAGAGAGGAGAAGAATGGTATGAGTTTTGTGGAGGTTTGGTGGCTGAAAATGGAGGTTAGGGTGCTGGAAAATGAAGAACAAAAGAGAGAAAAATGAAGAACACTATGAACAAGAGAGAGAGAATGTGGAAGATGAATGAGATATGTGTTGGATCCCATTTGAGGCTTAAAATGGCGTGCTCCTTGGTGTCTCCCATCAGCTGAAGCTTAATTAAAATAAGGAAAAAGAAATTAAAATATAAATGGGAGCCTTGTCACACTTGCAAGGTGGCAACTTCCTATTGGTTTGTAGATAATTCCAATGTGTGCCTAATTTCCCATGTGTCATCCACATCATTTTAGCTGATCTAATCCCTCAAAATAATCATAATTCACGTGCAAACCATCAGCCATTGTCCTCAAGGAGTGTTGACCTCAATTGCCCAATTGATGCACAAGTCACATGCCACCTATGTCACACAAATCACATAATTCAATTAAATAGCATATGATATAATAAAATCTAATTCATGTCCAGAATTAAATTCATAATTAGAAGGGAGAATTTATTAAATTAACCAATTTTTAGGCTGCACAAAATTATATAAAAATTTTCACACAAAGGCAAACCAAAAACTAGGACAAACTAAGACACTTAAGAAAGTGTTGACTTTTTTATTTAATTACTCCCAAACTAAAATGAATTTTAAAAATATAATTTCACCATTCATCAACTGGACATAAAATGCACTTTGTCACTTTTCTTGTACATTTTCTCAAAAGTTCATTTTTTGGACCAAAATGCCCCTAGTGGGTAACAATGTGTGCAATGTGTGCACTTGAAGGTGATAAATCATTAATAAAATGGTCCTAATTGATAAATAAAAGTGGGTAACAAATGTGTTCTATCACTTTCTAAGGAAAGTTTGAGAGAAGGAAAGCTTCTAAGCTCAAAACACATTTCAAGATACAATTAGTTTTTCACCTCTGGACTAGTAGCAGTTGGGTACTTCACTAAGTATCATTCATTTATCAAAGCTCACAACTTTGATATTAATGAATACTTGAGAGAATACAAGGGGCTATTGAAGATAAATATAAACTACTCCCTAGAAGTGATTAAAGCTTTCTATGCTAGCTTTGATTGGGATAGACCAAAGAAGAAGTACAAAGCTCAAGTGAAGGGGTGCCCTATGTACTTCATTGCTAAAAGCTCGGACACATTTTGGGCATAAAGCTGAAGGAGTAGATTTACAAGAATTTGATCGAACTACCTAGGAGAATGCTCTAAAGTTTCACTTTATGGAAGAGAAATATAAAACCATTATGATGACAGAGGAAGTCCTTAAAGAAGTCCTGAAGCCTAGCTACTCATTCAAGCCTATAAACTTCCCATTTAAGTATCACATGCTGACTTATGTGGTGGGAAGATTCTTTATAAATAAGAGGACAACCTTCAATACTTGTAGTGATTTTAAAGCAGAGATGCTGACAAGGTTGATTAAGAAACAAAAAAATAATATGTGTCACTATATGTTGACCAAGATTCTGTATGTGTCTAAGATGGACACCAAGAAGAATAAGGTGAAGAAGGATAGAAATCTTCACTTTCCAACTGTCATCTCTACAATTCTTAGAAGATTTAGAGTTAATCATATTGAAGGAGTTACAATAGAGCCTAAAGAGTTCAAGGACACTACACTCTTTAAAATGAAGTTCAAGTTGGTTGGGAAAGACTTTGCCCTAAGAGAAGAAGATGATCCTATTAGTGTGGTAGAAGAGAAGAAAAAAAAATGAAGAAGAAGGTTGAAGCTCCTGGAACTTCTTCAACACAGTAACTTCCATAAATGCCAACACCTCAAGGAGATATGTCTAATGCCTTCCTTTAAAAAATTTTGAATGGGATTAAAGGAAAAATGGATCAAGCAATAATGCCTTTAAAGAATGACATTAAAGGACTTGGTGACATACTACTTTATCTAAATAGCAAGTTAGATAGAATCATGGATCATCTTGAAAATAAGGAGAGAAGATAAAGCTAGTTGCTCAAGATTTCAAGAAGGCTCTGTGCATGAATCCCTTCTTCCTCAACCTTTAGAACAAAGTCTATCACACCTCCCTCACCCTTTGAAATGCCTTCACCTTATGACACTTCCTCATATGAATAATGTAACATCCCGAATTTCTAATCCTGTGTTAATGATTGATTAGGGATGAATTAGTGATTTAATGTAGGGATTAGAGTTCTGAGTAATGAAGTGATATATTGACTCAGTGGGATGTTATATGAACATATATAAGTAAAAGAGCGGGGTCTTAAAGTAAAGCGTGTGAGCATAGTGAGGATTTTCCTCACCGTGCCATGCGCCGCGGTGCATGGAGCAGAAATTAGATTAATAGGATGTGTCTAGCTTGTGGAAAATAGAAAGAAGAACCTGAGAAAGAGATCAGGCATGGAGAAGAACCAAGGGTGTGTTAGGGCTACCAAAATTAGGAGCAAGGATGGTGTTTCTGACTCATTACTTATCTGGTAAGTCACGTACTACCTTAACCTCCGAATCTATCCCATTTTCTCTTAGTTTTAACCAATGAGAAAGTAAATTTGGGAGTTTTAAGGACTTGATTTCTTATCCGATAGTAATAAAAAGGTTCTTTAGAGTTGAACTAGTGCTTTGTAACTGGTTTAAGTCGAAACGATAAAGTTTTAAAGCTCTAGGCAAGATTGCCCTAATCTAGAGAGAAAGTAGTGAGAGAAAATTGTTAGAAAATGTTAAAGCTTGAAATGAGGGTGATCAGTGGTAATGTGCATAATCGAGTGTGAAATGTAGATTTGATGGCAATTAAGTGTTTAATTGCGATAATTGACACTTTTGGTCAATGGAGGAATTGACTCTGAATGCCAATTCTGTGTAGATTTTAATGTGTGATGCACGAATTATGAGAGAGAAGCTTGAATAGGGTTGAAGTTACACAGTTAACCCTTTCTAATGAATAGAAGGGTTGAGATAACTATATAGTTTATTATGTTTATTAACTATTATATCTATGTAGAAGTGAGTGTTAGATGTTAAATTGTGAATTTATGAGTTTTAGTATGAACTTTACATTGTGAAATGAATTTGAAAAGTTATTGATTTTAATGGATATATATATATAATGTGCAAGTATATATATGTGTGTGTGTGTGTGTGTGTTGTGGAAAGGTGTATAAGTAGTAAAAGTTGTAAAAAAGCATGATCTAGATAAGGGGTAGGAATTCACCTAGGATATGTAGGGTTATGGTGTGTGGAGACATATAAGTAAAAATCCATATGGTCGGGCTAGCACCATGGGACATCCGGTGTAATACTATATGGGCTGTTACTATGAGTAATCTGGTACAACATCTTATGGAACTGTTATCATGGGACATCCAAGTAGTTTGACAACTCCTTAGTGCCCGTTAGGGTGTGGCTAGGAGTCAATGACACCTCTATCACAAGTGTGTGAAGAGAAAAACTATAGTATATAGATGGGTCAGATTACCTTTATTCAGGTATTTCTACCACCAAAAGTGAGCTCAGGTCAATAAGTGGTTAACCTAGAAGAGCCTATGCTTTCGTGTCGGGGAGCTTTAGAGGATTGGTGGATAGTTCATCATGCTATGGTGTAAAAGTATTTGAAATGTGATTTATATGCGAACATGATAATTTCGTATTGATATGTTATATATATGTGCTATATGATGTTTTAGTTACTTTGGCATAGTTATTTGTGGTAATAGACATTTCACGAGCTATATTTGGTTACTGAGATTTTATCTCACCCGTGGTTAATTACATTTTTCAGGTGTTAATACTAGTTGGTCAAAGGGAAAGGATATAGGCTGAATTGACATCTCTTGCCTAAATCTTTGCAATAAATGGTGTAATGAATTTAGTTGATATTAGTTTTGTATATGTATAAGTTGCCATAGGATTTACACATGTGCATCCGATATGATTATGGTATGTTTTTGTGATTTTAAACTCCCAAGCTCTTGTATATGTGTGAATGATGAAACGACTGAAAGGGCTAGTGGATGGATGTATTTATGTGCGTATTTAAGATGGGTAGAGATCATTTGTAGTGTTTTGGTCATATATAAGATTAAAGAAATGAAATATGAATTTAGCCCAAAGGGAGAAAAGGGCAATTTACAAGCCAAATTTATGTATGTGTGTTATATTGTGTATATGTATGGTCAACTAGGTGTATTTTGTCCATTTAGATTTGGTCAAGGCCTAAAAAGTGGTTAATGACAATTGATTTCGAATTGAGACACTTAAGTGACAAAAATTTGATAGAAAATGGTCAAAGTGCACTTTAGTGTCCAATTTTTAATAGAAATATTGGATTGGGATGAAACCAATGTCATTAGTTAGATTTTGAAATAAGCTTCATGTGGGCACTTGAACCATCCCAATTAGACTTTGTATGTGGAAATGGCGCACATCTAAATTTCATATCAGAAGCTGCCATTTGACAGCAAATTCAGGTGTGCATGTCGTGGCACATGTAACCACATGTCGTGGCGCACAGCGCAGAGCGTGCAACTATGGCCTCTATGCCACATGTTGCGGCGCATGTGGCACGAGCTGTGGCGCACAGTGCAAATTTTCACTTTATTTTTAAGTGATACACATGCTTTCTTAACCTTTGATGCACCAAATCTATATGCTTCCGCTGTGTATGTAATTGTGTATGGGGTTGAATACCCTAAATGATTATAAAATATTTTCTACAAATCTTTTATTTGGAATCCCAATGTTTTCAACACTTTCAACTCAAGTATTCGAAGTAATTAGTGATTTTATAGTGGAGCATATAGTAATGTCAGTGAGGGCATTACAAACAAGACAACTTTTTATTCCACAAAGAGTAAGTAACTTTCATCTACCATTAAGCTAAGAGTCAACATCAATAAACACCTCACTGAACTAAGTCTCAAATTGAATACTAGAGCCGTCAAGGCACTTCTAAGCCTATTCATCTGTTTGATGGCCTTTCTAATCCAAACCTTCCACTAACTTTAATCAACTGACACTCTAACATTTCAAGAACTTTATGATGATATTGCAGATATGAGTATTACAAAACTTGTTGGTAAACTCACTAAAAATGTTGGAGAACTAGCTACTCTCTCCTTCATTCTAATGCTATGACTTCTTTAGCCCTCTCCTTTACTCAATCTATGACAAAAACCTTTCAATGCAAGAAAATCATTTCTAAACACAAAACCAAGCCTTGCCTTTACAAGAACATTTTCTAGGTGAAGAGACTATCATTGAAGAGCCAGAAGATCAAGCCAATCCAATAGGCACTGAAGAAAAACTAACTACTGAAGGTTAGTTTAAGGAACATATAAAAGAGCAACCTAAATGTAAGGAAGCTTCTGTTGACTTAAATTAAATATTGGATCCTTTTCCTCATATGGACTCCATCGATTCCTCTACTTAGACTATGGTTTCTTCTACTCAACCCTTTAATCTAGATTTTCTATCTGATAGAGAAGTTCTGGAAGCCTATTTGTGTTATAAAGTTTACTCTCTCTTAAGAAGACCTACGTCTTTTTGATGATGCCAAAGAGTGAGAGAATAATAGTATTATAGGCTTAAGGGGAAGTTATAGTATATTTGTAGAAGCAGGAATGTGGTAAGATTTTATATTTAGATCATTGATAAATTGTACTGACATTGCTTGTATCTTATTATTTACTAATAAAATGCATGATTTAGTTTACCTTTATGTTATTTCAATTTTACAATTTAATTTCAAGTTCTATATTTACATTTTTCTTAACTCCTATGCCAAATTAAGGGGGAGCATTTTATTAAACAAAGCTAAAACTTTGATCTTAGGTTTTGTCATCATCAAAAGGGGGAGAATGTTAAACTATGTCTTTTGATAATTACAAAACCAAGAGTAGAGGTGTGTGTTACTTGTGCAGATGTTATTAAGATGTATGGATGTGACAAAACCTCTAAGAACTTGAAGAATCAAGAGAAGAAGATCTATAGATTTAAGTCATTTATTTCTCTTGGACTCAATGTGAAAACTATGAGAGCTTAATCACATGTTATCAATTCAAAATTGAATGCATCATCTTAGGCTCAAAAGTCTTTATTATGCATTTAGGACTTGTCTTAGTCAATTCAAGCTTGAAAGTAAAGTCACACTTGAATTAGATCATAGAATTGGAATTTTACGCTGCACGATGTTTCACACTTAAATAAAAAATGGTCTACACATGATTTTCACTTGAGGCACCCTGTATGATGTTTCACACCTAAATTAGAAATGGTCTATGTGTGATTTGTCACCTTTATATGTAAGATGCCTTGATGAAGCTTCTGTGCTCTAATTCACACTCAAAAGGATATTGTATGCAAGCTTAAATTGTCACACAGAGTTGGATTGCATTTGTAGCAGTGACATTTCATACTTGAAAGGGGAGTTTTCACACTTGATATGTCACTTGTTCACTTGAACATAAGTCTAGCTTAAATGAGCCTAAAGTCAATTCAAGCCTATTTTGTAATGTGCACAAGCATGATTTGTCACTTATAGGAACTAAGTATTTCTATCACATTATCCATGCTTGAGTACATATTGGTTTCATGTGTGATCTATCTCACAGAATGAGTTGCATTTTTAACTAGCCATTTCACATGTAAAAGGTAGAGTATTCCATGCATGATTTGTCATCCAAAAAAACTTAGGTTTTGCGACTAGCCATTTCACGCATGATATGTAGAATGTTCCATGTATGATCTATCACCTAGAATGGCTTTAACATTCTGCTAGCTAATTCACTAATAAGAGACTAAGGGATCCACGCCGGATTTATTATACAGAATGATATGATTCTTTCACCTTACACATCATGTGTGAGTCATCTTGTGGTCATGCTTGAATTGTCATATATGCTTGACTGAAACTTGCCTAAGCTCTATTTCACACATCAATTTTCTAGTTCCATACTTGAAATGTCACTAATAGCTACATTCACTGTTCCAACACTCTGAACTTTACCAAACTAAATATATGATTCAATTCAAGTTTAGTAAGAAGTTTTTGATCATTAAGTGAACTATTCTATGTTTGAACATTCTTGAAAACATTCAATTTATACATCAAAGGTCATGTATTCATTCATATAACATCTTCTAATAAACTTTATGAAAAAGCTCTCATTAGTTCTTAAGCTTTCATTGTATTCAATCTACTCTTTACAGAGAGTTTATTTTTAAGAGAATTTTTCTTTAAAACAAAGTTGAAATTTTGAAAAGAGATTTTTCAAGTGAGTTGTAATAACTTACTGGATATAGTAAGATTGGTTGACTGAAAGAAGACTAGTCAAGTCTTGTGCGTTGTATTGAGGTTGTAAGTACCATTTAAGCTTGTGATTATAGTTGAAAAATCTCAAGGGTGATCCTGAGGACTAAATGTAGGCTAAGTTTTGAGCTGAACTAGGATAAATCTTTAGTGTTAAAGTTTTTCCTTTTCGAATATCTCTTCATCTACCTCTACTTTTCTTTATAATCTAGAACAATTAAGTATTACCCAACTTATCCCCTCTTGGGTACCAACCTTATCCAACATGCAATTCTTTCTTAAGCTTGAACATAAGATCAAGCTTTTAAAGATCTTCAAAACTAGGTAGTTATTCAACAAAGACTTTATCAAGGATATAATTATTAAGAAATGTACTTTTCACGTCCATTTGGTAGAGCTTAATATCCTTCATAGTTGTATAAGTGAAAAGGAGATGAATTGCCTTTACTTTTACAACAGGACCAAAGATTACTTTATAGCCAATGTCTTCTTCTTGATTTTATTCTTTAACCACCAATCTTGCTTTATTTTTAACAATGACTCCACCTTCGTCTAGTTTATTTTTGAAAACCCACTTCATTCCAATAATAGGATGATCCTTGAGTCTTAGCACTAAATCTCAAACTTGACTTCATTCGAATTGGTTGAGTTCCTCTTGCATGACATCTATCCAATAAGAATTGGATAGAACTTCTTCAATAGTCTTGGGCTTAATCTTAGATATGAAGGCTAAATAACTAGCTATATTCTACAGGTGACTTCTTTTACCTACTGGTTCACCGATGAAGTGGATGATTCTTGTTGTACCTCTAAGTAGTTAGCTATAATTATTCTTCTTCTTCTGTAGGTGGATTTTCTAATTTCTTAGTCGTCTTTTGAGCTTTTTGAGTTTTTTGAATTTAGAGATTATTCATCATCTCATTTAACTTATCCATATCAAGAATACCTTTCCTTATTATATTCTCATTGAACGAATTCCTCTATAGTCTTTGTTTTCATAATGAAGACATGAAAGGCCTTGCTTCTATTTGAGTAGCCTAAAAAAATTCCCAAGTTTAATTTAGCATCAAACATTCCAAGATTCTCCTTATTTGTTGTTATGAATGTTGTAACATTCTGAATTTCTAATCTTGTATTAATAATTGATTAGGGAATAAGTTGTTGATTTAATATGGGATGATGGTTCTACATAGTGAGAGGTTATATTGATTCCTTGGAATGTTATTTGAATAGATATGAGTAGAAGAGTGGAGTCTTGAATCAAAGCATGTGAGCATAGTGAGGATTGTCCTCACTATGCCATACGCCGCGACAGGGGATAGATGCATCGTGAAATATGGTGTAAAACTTTGATAGGTTGGGACATGTCTAGCTCGTGAAATTGAAGGAAAGAATAAGAAAGAAGGGTTCTAGTATGGAAAAGACAAGAACATCTTCTAGGGCTTTAATTCATGGAAGCAAGAGTGAAGTTTTTGACTTATTACTTATTGGGTAAGTCTCATATTACCTTAACCTCTGATTCTACCCTGTCTTCTCTTAGTTTTAACTAGTGAGAAATTGAATTCAAAAGTTTTAAGGAGTTGATTTCTTACCCTATACTAATAGAAAGGTTCTCCAGAACTAAACTAGTACTTATGACTGGTTTGGGTCAAAATGATAAAGCTTTAAAGCTATAGGCATGATTTGCCCAATCTAGGGAGAGAGTAGTGAGAGAAACTTAGCCAGGTGAAGATTAAAGCTTGTAGTAAGGGATAATTAGTGGTAATATGGTTAATCGAGTGGAATTATGGAATTGATAGCGATTACGTGCCTGATTGTGATAATTAGCACTTTTGTCAATAGTAAGATTGACTTTGGGTTTGCCAATTTTGTGTAGATTCATGTGTGTGATGAGTAAATAAGCAGAAAGAGATTCGAGTAAGGAAATTACATGGTAAACCTTTCTATCAGACGGAAAGGTTGAGTTTATTATATAGTTTGTTGTGTTTGTTAAGTATTATAACTATGTAGAAGTAATTATATAACTATGGTTTTGTTGATTTCTATGCATGAGTTGATATTGAAAATGGTTTTAGCATGAACATTGATTTGTGAATTAAAATTTGAAAGGTTATTAATTTCAATTGATATATACATGTATAATATTACATGTTATGGAAATGTGAAGAAAAAGTAGTGATAATTGTGAAAAGAGCATGATTATAAAGGGTAGGAGTTCACCTAAAATATATGGGGATGTGTGTGTGTAGAGAAGTGAGTAAAAAATTTATATGTTTGGGCTAGCACCATGAGACATCTGGTGTAGCATTATAGGATATTACTATAGGTAATTCGGTATAGCATACTATGGGACTGTTGCCATAGGACATTCGAGTAGTCTGGCAACTCCCTAGTACCTGTTAGGGTGCAGTTAGGAGTCAACAACCTCTATCATAAGTATGTGAAGAGGGAAACCATAGCCCGTAGGTAGGTTAGATTACCTTTGGTTGGGTGTTTTTACCACTAAAAGTATGCTTAGGTCAATAAGTGATTGATCCAATGGAGCCTATGGTTTCATGTCGGGAAGCTTTAGAAGATCGGTGGATAGATGATCATGCTAAGGTGTAATAGTGTGTGAAAAATGATTTAAATGTGAAAGTGATGATTTAGCCATAATATAATACTTATATATGTTATACTATGGTTTTTGTTACTTTGCTACATGTTTATTTGTGGTAATAGACATTAAATGAACTATATTGGTTATTGAGATTTTTATCTCACCTATGGTTATTATTATTTTCAGGTTTTGGCATTAGTAGTTCAAAAGGGAAAGACATAGGTTGAGTTAACATCTCTTGCCTAAGCCTTTGTAAGAATTGGTGTAATAACTTTGTAAATTGTTAGTTATGGATATGTATAAATTACCTTAGGAATCAAAATATGTGCATGGTGTGGCATGTTGTGTTTGGTTGGTTTTAAGCTCCGTATGTAACATCCTCTCATATCCACTTAATATAAGAGAAGACTACGGTGTTACCATTATCTTACATCATTCACAATAATCAAATTTATTTCAAAAGCTTCGACCGAAGACTTATTTTATAAGGTCAATTAAATCTCAATTCAATTAGAGAAAACATAGCAAAAATAAATCATACACTTCCCAAATACATAACGGACATAACCTACCAGCATTCCTTTCTTAAATGCATGCATGTGACTTGGCATGTAGATGGTCAATACATCGTGGTGGACGGTTAGTGCACCGCGGCATGTGGTACAAAGCCACACACTCATCCTGTTTGTGACATGCGCCGCGGCATGTGACTCCATGTGCCATCACGCGCCTGTTCAGATTTCTACTGTCATTTTGATAGCAAAAATGATGAACTTCTGGCGTACGCCAATTTCTCATACGACATCCGATCGGAGTGATTCAAGTGCCAACATAAAGCTTAGCTTGTATACTAACTAATGAGATAGGTTTGGACACAATCTAATGATCCAATCAAAATGTAGACACCTGAGTGCAAAAAGTCACTTTTTTTGAAAATTTTGTGCACCCAAGCGATCAAATCAATCTTTTTCTCTCATTAGACCATACTAGGCCTTGAACCAAGTTCAAAAGGATCTAATACACCTGATTAACCACAATTAATCATAATCATAATCATATATCGAAATTTGACCCTTCTACGGCTAATTTTCACAATTCACTAACTTAACATATTATGCCATTTCTTGGCATAACTTAGCCTACTCGGCTATTTCTCAACTCATACATATACAATCCTATTCATAATATAATCTTAGCCCGTAAATTACTCATTTCATTATAATTTTGGCTTTTGGCTTAAGATTCACCCATCACAATCAAAATACAATCTTAGCTCCCAAATTACTCATTTCCTCATAATTTGTTCTTTGGCTGAAGATTCACCAGCACATAATTATTGCAACACAAACATACTCAAATCATAGCCCCTTTTGTCTCAAACAACACATATACACATAATTCGGGCTTGCTTTCACAAAAACTCAATTCAATACATGCATGCAACCAATGGCAACTCATATACACTTATATATACAATCTTTCAATTCAGTTCATTACACAACCTCAGAGTACACGGCTTCTCAACTCAAGCCAGTCCAGACTCTCTTCCCTTAGCCTGATCTCTTCCTGGTCCTATAAACATGTGACCATAGGGGTGAGATAAAAATCTTAGTAATAGAATAACTCACTTCTATTGACTATCACATGTAACAATATGAAAGTAAACATAATATACCATTAAAACCTTATAAAGTAGTATTTACATCATATCACATTTCATTTTTTACTTTTCATCAATCTCGAAGGATTTTATGCTATCTAAAGATATTTCATCATATCATAAAATACTAGCATGATCTGTACCAACCAATCCTCCGAATCACCCCAACATGAAACCATAGGCTCATCTCATACCAATGTACACTCTAATTAGTCTTGAGCTCACCTGCAATGGTAGAATCACCCGGCCAAAGATGTTCTAACGCACAATACTGACTATAGTTTTTCACCAATACATACAATGGGGCATCGTTGACTCCCACCCATATCCAAAGATACTAAGGAATCTCTCATCTCTAGCATAGTACCTTAATAGGCACTCAGGAGATCTTCTCTAACATAGCACCTTTCAAGGCACTAAGGAGAATTGTTTCCAACACTACACCCTGACAGGGTACTAAGGAAACCTTGGCACATGGTCTTTATCATCCCCTATACTCAGGTGAACTCCCACTACTCAGATTATGCTTTCTCAAACCATTTAAGGTTCCCTTTTTACAATTTACTTTTTCTTATACATAACATATATATATATATATCACTTTACATTACAAAAACACAATTTCAATGCTCATTTTAACCAAAAGTCATTTCACACACAACAATCACTCAATGCTATAAAACATGCTTAATTCAAAATCATTTCATGCATTACATAGCATACTAACATATAGTTACAATAAACAGTCAAATAAAGGAAGTTATCCGGTTACCTCAACCCTTCTGTCAGAAGAAAGGTTAGCCATGGATTTCCACTATCGTATAAGCTTATCTTAAACTTTCTTTCTCTACTTACTCGCCTGATATGCCAATCTAAACACATGTGGCACATTAATCATTTGGCCCATTTTGACCAGAAACTTATTTTTACTATTTAAGGCTATATTTATCCATAAAGTCTTTTCCATTTATCCATCCTAAGTCCATAACTACCTAATTACTACTTTACATCACCTCAATCGGTCTTATTTTACTCAAGACAGATTTTGCTCTAACTTTCTCCCTCTAAAGACCTAAAATTGAGCCTCTGAGTTTAAAGCTCTATCGTTCAGCTCTAAACTAGTCATGAAGCTCTAATTTAACTTTCAAGAACCTTTTTATTACTATTAGGAAAGAATTAAACCCCTTAAATTCCACCGATTCAATTTCTCTATAACTCATTTTCAGAGAAATTTGTGTAGAATGGAAGGTAAGAGTTATACGTAGCTTACCTGGCAAGTTATCGATCTGAATCACCTTCCTCCGCTCCAAAATGACTTGACCTAGCTCCTCAGCCCTTTTCCTCTCTCTATTTCATGTGTTTCTTAATTTCTATGACGTAACCTTCAAGGCAAGCCTCGAACATACCAGCTCCTACTTTTAGGATTGGAAGGTCACCCAAGTGCAGTATCTATTGCAGATTTCACACGGGAAGATGTTGGTCCTGTTTTAAGTATGGGAAGTTAGGCTATATCACCCAGTATTGTCCCAAGGGTAGAATTGAGGTGATAGAATAGTGGTAGACAATTCTAGGATGGGTGTTCTCAAGGACACAAGAGAAGGCTAAAGCCTTTTCGAACTTAATCAAAGGTATCATTTTTGTTTGTGGTAATAGAATAGAAGCCTTATTTGATCAGGAGCTACACATTCTTTCATTTTTAAAGAATGTGTAGATAAGTTAAGATTAGAGCTGAAAGAGTTTCTTGTGTTGAATAAAGTGACTACAACTTATGGGTCTTCGAGTATTACTAGTAAAGCTTGTCAGAATGTAGAAGTTGTATTTGAGGATCAGGAATCTATGATTGATTTGATTTGCATTCTTATAGAAGGAATTGATGTAATGGTTGGCATAGATTTATTAAAAGCTAATAATGCTATGCTAGACTGTGCCAAGAAGTTAGTATCTTTGCCAATGATATCGGTAGAAACTAGTTATATTGAACAACCCAGGTTTTTGTCACTTGTGCAAGTTGAAAAATTAATGAGACAAAGGTGTGATGCTTACATGATGATTGGTGCAGCAAGTAGTGTGTACAATGGGGTATTGAAAAGATTAGAGTAGTAAGTGAATTTCTTGAGGTATTTTCTAAAGAAATGTATGGATTACCTCCCAAAAGGAAAGTTGATTTTTTAATAGACTTAGTTCCTAGAACTAAACCAATTTTTAAAAGATCCATATCGGATGTGACCCTTAGAGTTGAATGAGTTGAAGAAGAAAATTGAAGATTTATTGGACAAGGTGTTCATCAGACTAAGTGTATCGCCTTGGGGTTCGCCAATGTTATTTGTGAGGAAGAAGGATGCCAGTTCATGACTGTTCAATGATTACCGACAATTGAATAAGGTAATAGTGAAGAATAAGTACCCTTTACCCAGGATTGATGATATGTTTGATCAGTTGGCTAGAGCCTCAGTCTTTTTAAGATTAACTAGAGGTCAAGGTATTGTTAGTTGAGAGTTTGTGAAAAAGATGTACCCAAGACAACCTTTTGTATGTGTTATGGGCATTACGAGTTCCTTGTCATATTGTTTGGTTTGACCAATGCACTTGCAATATTCACGAATTACATGAATCATATTTTCAGACTAATTTTAGACTAGTTTATTATGGTTTTCATCGATATCATTCTAGTGTATTCAGAAGGTGAGGAACAGCATGCCAAGCATCTTTAGATTATCCTCCAGATCTGAAAGAGAACAAGCTGTATGCCAAGTTCAATAAGTGTGAGTTTTGGCTAAGGGAAGTCATATTTTTAGGCGATGTGGTGTCAGCAGATGGAATTTTTATTGATTCGCTTAAAGTTGATGCTGTGTTGAAATAGAAGTGACCTAGCTCAATTATAGAGATTTGAAGTTTTCTAGGATTAGTTGGATATTATCAATAGTTTATCTAAGATTTCTCTCAGATTGCTTCTCTGTTGATGATGTTGACCCATAAAGATTAACCTTTTATGTGAGATGATAGATGTGAGACTGAACTTCAAAAGTTGAAGGAGAAGTTGACTGCTGCACTTATGTTAATAATCCTAAATTAGAGACAACCATGTGAGGTGTATATAGATGCTTCTCTAAGAAGTTTGGGTTATGTGTTGATGCAAGATGGGCGAGTAGAGGCCTATGCATCAAGACAACTCAGACCACATGAAGAGAATTATCCAGCTCTTGACTTAGAACTTATAGCTATGTTTTTTGCACTAAAGATTTGGCATCATTACCTATATGATTCATTATTTAGCATGTTTCATGACCACAAGAGCTTGAAGTATTTGGTAGATCATAAAGAGTTGAATAAGAGGTAGAGAAGGTGGATGGAATTGCTTAAGGATTATAACTTTAAGTTAAAATACCATACAGGGAAAGCTAATGTGGTGGTTGATGCATTGAGCAGGAAGATGCTACACATAGCTAGTTTGATGGTTCGAGAACACAATCTAATAGAGTCTTTCATTGATTCTTAACATGATGCACTATTGAAAGCCTTAGTTAGTACCTATACTACTGTGATCAATAGTGATTTCTAGAAAGAGTTGAGAATGGCACAGCTAAAAGATGAGTATCTTCTTAGGATTCAAGAAAAGGTTAAGTCAAATTTGTCTAAGGATTTTAGCTTTAATAATAATAGATTCATGGTTTATCAGGATAGAATTTGTGTGCCTAATAATGTCGACTTAAGAAGAGTGATTCTAAATGAAGCACACTGTAGTAAATACTCTACTCACTCGAGAGCTATGAAGATGTATCAAGATGTGAAGCATTACTTGTGGTAGCCAAGAATGAAAAAAGATATGACTGAGTTTGTAGCACAATGCGTGATTTGTCAGAAAGTAAAGATTGAGAATCAGACGCTGGCTGGAACATTACAACCATTAGAGATACCTAAGTAGAAATGGGATAGCATTTTCATGGATTTCATCTCTAGATTACCTAGAAACCAGTCAAGGCATGATGCTATTTGTGTGATTGTTGACTGATTAACAAAGTTAGCTTACTTTTCAGTCGTTAGAATTAGTGATTCTTTAGAGAAGTTGGCAGAGATCTATATTCAAGAGATTGTGCGATTGCATGGAGTGCCTTAGGATATAGTCTCCGATCGAGATCCAAGATTCACATATAGATTTTGGGGAGCATTGCAAAGAGTCATGGGTACTACATTAAAGTTTAGTGCCACTTACCATCCTATAGGCAAACGGGTAAATTGAGTGAAATATTTAGATCTTGGAGGATATTCTGTGATCTTGTGTGCTAGAGATACATGGTAGTTGGGATAATTACTTGCCATTGGCCAAGTTTGCATACAATAACAGTTACCATTCTAGCATTCAAATGGCACTATATGAAGCTTTATATGGAAGGAAGTATAGATCACCATTGTGTTGGACCAAGCTAAGGAAAAGAAGCATAGTAGGGCCTAACATTATGGACTGGACGACTCAAAAGATTAAGTTGTTATGGCATAAGTTATTGACAAGTCAAAGCAAGCAAAAGAGTTATACCGATCGAAGAAAAAGACTGTTAGAGTTTATGGTAAGCGATCATGTGTTTCTGAAAGTTATACTAGTAATAAGAATTGGGAAATCAATTAGAGCCAAGAAATTGACTCCTAGATTCATAGGTTTGTTTAAAGTTTTGAAGAGAACCGGGCCAATTTTTTATCATATTGCCTTACCTCTATATTTGTCTAGAATTCATGACGTATTCCACGTATCTCAACTTAAGAAATACTAATCAAATTCTTCTCATGTGATTGACCTCAAAAAAGTAAAGTTGCCAGAGAATATGATCTACTGAGCAGAACTAGAGTGAATAGTGGATGTAAAGGATAAGAAATTAAGAAACAAGACTATTCAACTGGTGAATCATGCCATTCAGTACTGGCTTTAGGGTGCCTACCGTTACAGGGCTTTTAAAGAATCATGCCAGCCGGTACTAGGCTTTAAGGTGCCTATCGTTACATGGCTTTGAGGGTGCCTGCCGTTATAAGGCTTTGAGGGTGCCTGCCATTATTGGGCTTTGGGGTGCTTACTGTTGTAGGACTTTTAAAGAATCGTGCCAGCCGGTATTGGGCTTTAGGGTGCTTATCATTATAGGACTTTAGGGTGCCTACCATTACAGGGCTTTAAAGAATCATACCAGCCGGTACTAGGCTTTGAGGGGTGTGAGAATAGGTTTCATCTCACGTGAAAAATACGAGAAACTCACAGGTGAGGTTTGTTATTTCTTTTCTTACTTCCTTGCATTCTGTAAATTTTTATTTTGCCCTAATCCAAAGGTGGCATACTTTCTGTGACCATGCATGTAATGGGGTGAAGTGCAATGCATGATTTTTATTTGTTTGCCCTAATCTAAATGGAGGCAAATTTTTATGTTAAGTATCTAATGGATGGATAATGCATAATGCATAATTTTTTTTTATTTTCCTCAATCTAAATGGAGGCAAATTTTCATGTTAAGCATCTAATGAATGGATAATGCGTAATGCATGATTTTTTTTTTATTTGCCCCAGTCTAAATAGAGGCAAATTTTCATGTTAAGCATGTAATAAATAGATAATGTATAATGCATGCTTTTTTTATTTGGCCTAATCTAAATGGAGGCAAAATTTTCATGTTAAGCATATAATGAATGGACAATGCATAACGCATGCTTTTTTTTATTTTCCCCGATCTAAATGGAAGCAAATTTTCATGTTAAGCATGTAATGAATGGATAATGCGTGATTTTTTTCTTTTTTTTTTTTGCTCAAAAGTTCAATTCTTTTTATGCCCTTAATTTAAATTGTGGCAATTTTGATGCAATGCATACCATGGGTGATATGGAAGAGTAAATGATTTGCTTTTGGTTTACCCCAATCTAAATTGTGGCAATTTTTATGTGAAGTATACAATAGGTGCGTAATGCATGATTGACTATTTTTTCAAGAATTCAACTCCTTATTTGCCCCAATCTAAATTGAGGCTTACTCTGATGTGAAAGATGTAATTTTTTTTCAATTCATGTGAAGATATGGAATGCTCAATGAATTTGAAATTATAAAATGTATTTCTTTTTGTTTGTAGGATTTTGATGCAAGAGGGAAACAATACTTAAAATTAGCAAAATACTAGGGTTCTCTTGGTCATTTGCAATAGGAAAGTTATTGGTGCAAGTTAATGACTTAACAACTTTTGTCACAAGAATTGGACCTTAAGAGGTCACACTTTTAGACATCTAAAACTATTTATTCCTCCCATATTGAGAATTTTCAAGACAATTTGTTTGCCCCTATGAAATGCTTGTTGGACATGGATGTTTCATCTTGTCTATCTTTATCATCAATGCTTGTATAGTCAATAAGTGAAATTAGCACTAATTTTTATTTAACAATGTCAATGTAGACAATCATCGTAAACAAAAGGTCATATCTAAAAAGGAAATGGAGTGGCCAATCGATGGAATGTTGGAAATGTTTAGAGGCATCCCCATTTAGGGTACAGGAAACGTATGGAGGATAGGCATCATGTGGATAAGCCAAAGTGTGAAGTGGAAAATGATAAAATGGTAAAATTGAGGACTACCCAAATTTTATATGATGTGTCTTTGGATAGTATAGAGATAAAAGGGAGTGAATATGGAAATTGAAAGGAGGGTCCCCTCTTTGCTTTGTATGTCCCTTTGAAAATGACACAATTTTTAGTAAAAGATCTTATGTTGAGCTATAAGCTTGCCCCAATTTTAACAATCTGCATCTTGGATTGATCTCCAATAAGAAAAATGCCCTAATTATATTTAAGCAAGTCAAACCTTAATGAGGACTTATGGGGCTTGTAATGTGGCCTGGGTAAATTAGCTCATAAAATAAAAGGATATTTGGCTTAAGAGTTTTGTGCCCCCTATGTAAATTCTTCATTCAACCTTTTTCTTCTCTACTCTAACATAAAATTATGCTAAAATTCAAATAACAAGAGAGGATATTCAGGGATTGTGATATAGTATAATAGGATAAAATTGCAGGTTGAGAATGGAAAGGACGTGATGGTATAAACATAGGTGCAAATAACAATGGAATTTTTTGACATGTGATCTTGCAAGACTCGGCATTTCTATAGAGTTATCATTGGGAAATGAAGAAAAATTCTCTTTTATTTCTTTTTCTTCTTCTTTTTTTCCTTCCTTTCCTTTTCAATTTTCCTCTTCATGTCCCATTCAATGAGTAGATGCTAATGGAGGGATAATCTTTTTTTTTCTGATTTTTCATCGGCAGGAGTGCTTTTTTTCTTTTTTCTCTCTTTTTTTTGTATTTATTCTTAGCTCTTGAGCTTTGCTTTCATGAGCTTGGAAATGGAAAGAAATTATTTGAATGGATAAATCTAGAGGGTTAAAAAAAAGGCTTCAATTAGGTGACAGAAAGTCTTGATCCTCTCTTGAAATTCAAAAATTCAATATAAATGTATGTTTGAGTACCCTACCTCGGTGATATTTGTAAACAGGCGAATGGAAGAAATACTACTCCTGGCTCAATATGGGTAACTAGGGGAAACTCCTTCAAGATTTAGGAAAGAAGAAAAAAAAAGCCTCATATCTTTGACTTAACTTGCTAATAGAGCATGCTATCTTATCTCTCTAATCAGCCTCTTTTTCTCTTTTTTTTTCTTCAATTCATTCACTCTTCTTCATATTTTCATGAATTAAGGGCATTTTTCTCAAATTGATCTTTTCCATATCCATTGTGATTTTTTCATTGGGAATACCAAACGTTAAGGGAGTAATGGATGGGATAAGAGAAATTTGGTCAAGGGATAAAAACAAGAAAATAGGGGTGTCAAATGAAAAGGTATGATTACAACATTGACAAAGTTGAACAAGATCATTTCCAGCAATAGAACTTGACCATACAGACATTACGTAATAAAGATAAGACATGTTAGAAACAATATATTTGAATTCTCTCTTCAATGGTGAATGACCTTATTGATGAATATGATATTTGGGCTTGATTTCTTTATCTCCCCTCTTTATTATTTTTTTTACCTCACAACTTGATCAGGAAAACTATGTGCTCTAAGTGAATGCTAGCATCCACACCTACCATATTATTTTTTCTGGTCAAGGCAAGGGTATGAAAGTATATTGTGAAATGTTGATGTGCTTTGAATGGATGAGATAATGACAATAGGCAAGGAGTGAGAAAATGACTAGCATTGTGGCAAGTAAGGTGGGGGACCATTACCTTCCCATGTAAAAGACCCAAAAAAAATCCAATGTTTTGAAATTTTCAAAGTCTTTTTATCCTGGCATGTGACATGAAAATGCATAAATGCAAATACATTTGTTTGCTATCTATGACCTTGCTCTAATGGGTGATTATTGTGGAATCAAGTGGGAGGTCGGGATAGGAAGATGTGTAAAAAAATCATTTTATTTATTTACAACTTTGCATTGGTGTAGGGGACCAATTTGAAAGAATTTTGAATCTTACTCGGAGATGTAAGGTTTGTGATTGAATTGGAAGAATTTTGAATATCATTTCCACTGTTTGTCTATAATCAAGGGTTTAATAAGAAAGTGTGCTTACTTGTGCCTTAAACCTTTATGCTAAGGAAAGAACAAGATGATTTGACCATCCCTATAGAACGGTTTGGATATTAAAATATTGTAATTTTGTGCATTCTCTTAAGTGATTACAAGGCTACCTCATTTATGCCAAACAAAATTTCCTTTCCTCCATATGCTTATTGCATTATAGGGAAATGGAAAATAACTATTAACTTACAAGGGACCAAAATCCCTACATGATTAAAGTCATGAGAGTAATAGCCTTATAACTTGTTATTGTTTTCTTTTAAGTGATTACAAGGCTACCTCATTTATGCCAAGCAAAGTTTCCTATCCGCCATATGCTTATTGCATCATAGGGAAATGAAAAATAACTATTAACCTACAAGGGACCAAAATTCATACATGATTAAAGTCATGAGAGTAATAGCCTTATAACTTGTTATTGTTTTGTGTTTTAAGGAAGGAAAAAAAAAGAAGAGAAAAAAAATTAAGGATAGTTGGTTTTCAAACATTCATGCACAAGAGTCAACTAATTCTTATTAAACAAAGCTTAATTTATCATTTGGATAAATGAGAAATTTCCAATCTCCTCCAGGTGCTTATTAAACTATAGGGAGAAAGGATTAACAATTAGCCTATGAATAGTCAAAACTAATACATGGCTAATGTTTCACTTTCAAAATGAAATGTGTTATTTTACCCTACAACAAGAAAAGTTGTTTAATGAGAGTTAGCGGACAAAATGCATCATTCTTCAATGTTATGAAATGAATTTATAGTCACTATGGTTAAAGACCCATGGGCAAAGCTTAGTTATTTAATGCTAGTGCCATCCTTGTGACACATTAACATTGATTATTGTAATGACATTCAATACCTGCTCTAGTATAAGGTACCTGACAGTTGTTTTTCTTAAGGTAGTATGCACAAATGATATATCACGATGATGATAATGATGCAATAAAACATGCCCTCATTTTGTGTCCTATTTATGAAGCTTAAGTCTGTTTATCTTTGTAATCATCAGGTATGAGCTATAATAGTTGGCTACTAGTTTTCATCTAAAACGTGTAGCTCCAGGGTAGATTTATAATCCTGATGGATAAAAGGTTCCTAAGATGCCCTCACCACATGGTGAAGACCTTACTTAATAATTTTGACCCTCCAAGAATATAAGCTCTATCGGGACCAAATTTACTAACTAAGTAACAACTTGAGTGAAGTATTCATAGTAACCTCCGAGAGTTCAAAACTCCACAAGAAAACCAGTACTAACATCTACTAACCTATGGTACTCAGACCCAGGTATAGGGCCCAAAATATATGTGTGTCAAATTGTGTAAGTGCACAGTGTGATATGAGAGCATGCAAAAATGTTATCTTATTCCTATATGCTATCCAACCCTCATCTGTTAATCAGGCCAAATAAAGAAACAAATATATGTACAAATAAAAGTCTTCTATCCTAGAATTTGTTCCATATGTTATCTATCCTAAGACATGTTATAAAAAATAAAAAGAGAGAGAAAAGAGAAAAAGAAGGGGGAAAAGCATACTCAAATTAAAAGAGATAATAATAATAAAAAGAAAAACCATATTATATTTTGCGCACAACAAACTTATATAGGCTTGACTCTCTAACCTGTCCCTAGTAGAGTCGCCAACTATCACATCTAAAAAAATGCAACGCAGACGACACTTAAGCGGAGGCCCCGGCCTTCGCGGTGGGAATCGGCTGGAAC
This sequence comes from Prosopis cineraria, assembly GCF_029017545.1. Lineage (NCBI taxonomy): Eukaryota > Viridiplantae > Streptophyta > Magnoliopsida > Fabales > Fabaceae > Prosopis > Prosopis cineraria. The sequence continues at coordinate 34,203,631 of NW_026555342.1, forward strand.
GAGGAGTCGCCACTAAGATTTTGAGGGAAATCTTGAGAAACTGATTAATGGAGGATAAGGATGGTCTATAAAATTAGAAAATAGGTTCAGAAGTCGCTTGAATATGGGGAAGGTGTTAGGCACCCCACAACACCCATTCGTGAAAACGGTTACCTAAAGTTCGTTGTGCTATATTAATATGGTTTTAAAATTATTTTAATTATCCTTTTTATATTCATGTGTTTGATATAAAAATAATAAGAATTAAATGAGAAATATCTATTTATGTACGAGGGAGGACTTGACTCAGAATCTAACTTTGAGGCCTACGTACCCTGTGATGGGGACCAAAGTCCACATAGTTTGGGCTTAAAAGTTTGTTGGTGAAAATATTTTTTTGAAGAGAATTTAATTAGAAATAATTCATCATTTTGCAAATAAAACAATTTCTAAAATTTTGATATGTGTGCTTTAATTTGCAAAAAGTAATTTAATTTCAATTATTTTCTCAATTTTGAGTTTTTGGAATAAAGAAAGAAAAGAGTTTAAAATTATTTTTCTTTTATGTTTTATGATTGAGAATTTTAACTACTACACCTGCAGAGCCTTATTGGTTCCTACGGTAATGCAATTGTTCTAAATATCTGTGCAGATTCTAAAATCTCACATGATAAAGGAATTAAATTTATTTAAATACATTTTTAATGTAATTAATATAATATAATATATATATATATATATTAAAAACTTAATTGTTATATCTGCATAGTCTTATTGACTCATACGATAATACGATTATCTTAAAAGTCTACGAAGATTCAAAAATCTCACATGACTAAAAGATATAATCGATAAATATGATTACAATTTAAATACATTAATTTGGTTAATTAATTTTCTAAATTGTGTATTATATGATTATTTACAAAAAAAATCATTTAATTATTATAAAAATTAAAAATCACTATATCTGTGAGGACTTATTATCCTACACGATGATGTGATTAATTTAAGTCTCTACAAAGATTGTTAAAATCTCACATTGGACTTAAATAAATTTTTAATTTGGATTATAAAAAGAGAGTTAATTATAATGATGGGCCTTTGGAACCCATATTAACATATAAGTTTTAAAGGGATTGAATAATATTCACTTTGAATATATTTTAATGTGTAATTATATAATGCACATTTTTAAATATAGAAATCTTAATCGTTATACCTGCGAAGCCTTATTGACTCACACAGTAGTACGATTATTTTAAAGGTCAATGGAGTTTCAAAAATCTCACATGACCAAAAGATCTAATTAGAAAATGTGATTATAATTCAAATTTATTAACTTAATTAATTAATATTATATAAAAAATATTTATTATTTTATTTGCAAAATTTTGTTTATGTATTTACCATACAAATTGTGAATCACAATATCTGCGAGGATTTATTATCCTACACGATAAGGCAATTAATTTAATTCTTTACGAAGATTCTTAAAATCTCATGTGAGATTTAAATATTTATTATAAAATGAAAATTAATTTTAATAATGGGCTTTTGAAATCTATATAAATACTTATAAGATTGATCCTTATACCTGGGAGATCTTATTGATTTTCACGGTATGAAATCATTCTAAATACCTATAAAAATTCTTAAAATCTCACACAACAAATAGATAATTAAAATATTTGCATTCGGTGCATAATATTTTGGTTGGTTAAATAATTCATGCAATAAAGGAAATAGAAAGAATAGAGAAATAAACTATTTTGACAATTCACTATTTTTTGACTTAAGGATATATTCTAAAACAAAATTCAGATTTGGCATAAACTTTTAGCAAAATTATAACCATGATAGATATAGCTACAAACCACAATCATCTCACAAATTATCAACAATATTCTCACAAGCTCTCTTTTTTTTATTTTGTCAGACACCTCTCAAATATGTTATAAATTCTACAGAAAAACATTTGATTCCTGAATGTTTTAATGCCTAAATATATATCTAGATCAGTCCACACTCATAATATCTACCAATATTATATATATGTTCATCAATGAATTCAGATTAAGGGAGATGATATAATTTAAATATTACCTGAGTAGCTTGTGATTTCAGGTACACATTTTCCTTCCTCTCAAGACAACGCTTTCATCACCTCAACTTTAAGTTTTAAACATGTTTCTGGTTTTGAAGGGAGGAGCAGAGGAAGAAGAGAACATCTTTGTTGCTTGTAAAACATCCCAAACTCGTGTGACTGAGAGAAGAAGAAAATGATGATCTCGTTCAGTCCAAAAACCCACGTGTGCATGCATGCTACTGTTCATGTGTTTCCTTCTTCTCATTCTCGGTTCCAGTCTCTATTCAGTCTTCCTCCAACTTTTGCTCCGTCTCCTCCTTGTTCATTCTCATCTCCCTCCTTTTTCATGTGTGTGCTCTATTTTTCTTGCTCTCTTTCCTCAATTTTTCTCTCTTTCTTCTGAGTTTTCTGGTCTTTTCGTGCTCTCTTTCCTCGATTTTTCTCTCTTTCTTCTGAGTTTTCTGGTCTTTTCATGCTCTGTTTTCTTTCTTCATTTTTTCATCCAGCTGGGTTCTGCTCCTTCTCTCTCAATCTCGTGCTCTCTCCTTCTCTTAGTTCGTTCCTTTGTGCTTTATTTTTGTTTTCAGTTTCTTCGTGCTCTCTCGGTCTCCTTCTCGATTTTCTCCTCTGTTTCTCGTGCTCTTTTTCTTCTTCTTTTCTCTGGTTTTTTCTTCTCTCCCTTTCTCTCTTCTCTTCCTCTCCTTTTCTACTCTGTTGTCCAGTTTTTTCTGCTCCTTCTTCATGCTCTATTTTTTCATTTTCTCGTCCTCTTTTTTATGCTCTCGGCTTCTCCCTCTGTGCTTTTTTTTTTCTTTCTGTAATGTCTGTGTGCTCTCTACAAAGTGAAGCTTCCACCATGTTTTTGTCTACTGGCCGAAAGTGTGTGTACGTGTTCTGGTTACTTGCTGCTCCTTCTACTGTGTTTTCCTTCTTTCTGTAGTTTGTGTTTTTTTTTTTTTTTTTTTTTTTGCTGCTCTCTCTGTGCATTTTTTTGCTGGCATGTCTAGTTCTTCTACGTTTTCTTCTGCTTTGTGTTCGCTTTTGTGTGCGTCTGATCAAGAATGCTTTCCTTTGTGTTTTTGGATGGTGGCAGCGTCTGGTTCTGCTTTTCTGTGCTTTCTCTATGTGTTTTTTGTCTGTTTTTCTTCTACTTTTTGCTTTACGTGTGGCCAAGTCTACTCTCTTTTTCCTTCTGTGTTTCATGTGTGCTGTTTCTTTGTTTTTTTTCCTGTGCTATAATGTGCATGACACCCGAATGAAGGACCAAATTTGATAGTTAAATTCTTCTACTCCCTTCTATATGGTCTAATCAAAAGTGTTCGTGTGTGCTGTTTCTGATTCTTTCTTTATGCTGTAACGTATGCACGAACGAAGGGCCAAACTTAATTTATATATTTTAATTTTTAATAACTCTTTTTTTTAATTATGTTTATTAACTTCAAAAATTGGATTAAGGGACTTAAAAATCTGATTTTAGATTAAACAAATATTTTTTGAAAGCATAATCTGAAAAAGGATTAAATTTTGTTTTGTTTTATATATTTTTTGTTATTTTAATGAACTAAAAGAAATAAAATCTTAATCAACAAAAGATTATCCAGGATAGAATAAAATTAAACCCTATCAATTAAAAAAAATTTGGAAATACAATCCTAAAAAGGATTAAATTTCATTTTTGTATTTTTTATATTTTTTGGTTATTTATTATTATTTTTATTAAATTTAAAAAATGTCCGGACAAAATACAGTGTTCACACTCATGCAATGCATTCCTGGTTCCACCTAGCAGAGTAATCTCTATGCTCAACCAAGACTTTCAGTTATAAGGAATAGGGTCTACCATATCACTACTCAGACCAGGTAATCCTCTTCACATATAGGTGGTCTCCTAGGTCCATCATGGTGGAGTTAAACTCTATGTTCTGGATCATTAGTACTTCCTAGCCTTATACAAAGTAGGATCACGACCCCTTACCCTAGTCTAAGGTAATCTCGTGGATCATCCCATATCCTAAGTCTGTTGTGGCGGAGTCAAACTCTACACTCTAGATTATTAGGATTCTTCTCTTAGGTCAATCCTGACAGAGTCAAGTTCTATACTCTAGATCACTAAGACATCTTAGACCTCCTCGTGGTAAGGCCACATCCTTCTACCATAATCTAGGGTATTCTCATGGACACATGCGACCTCAAATTCATTTCAATCAATACTTACACACCCGCATGCATATACTTTCACAATGCTGCTACTCTATCAGTTCACAACACAATGCATGTAGTTATATCAGAAATTTGCAAACAATTTCACAAACAAACAAGTAAAAGAGTTATTACAGTTACCTTTAACTCTTAATACTAAAGGTTACCAATCACACTAAGCTTCCAAGGGCGCAGATTCTTATGAGCAACTTCACAGGTGCTCAACCTACATAACAGTGCCCCTCAGTCAATTCTCAACCTTTCACATCAGCATTGATTCAGCTCAACTGAATCCCTTAACATATAAAATAGTTCAATTGAACCCTTTTGAATTCACTTATCCATTATTTATAATTATTAGCCCTATAGGCTATTCAAACAATCATAATGACTTCCTAACACATTCATTCCATAAATTTCATCCTTTTAACCAAACTTTTAGGCTATTTTAAGCTTAAACTCTCAAAGCTCAACCATTCAACTCCTTAATAGTCACAAAACCTTAGTTCAGTATCCGATAGCTTGTTTTAACACTTTTTCTTAGATTACAACACCTTAGAACCTTATGATTTGATTTCTCAACTAATGAAATTCAATGAAAAAGGGGTAGAATTGAAGCTTAGGACTTCCTAGCCTTCTACAAAGTAAGACCATGACCCCCTACCCTAGTCTAAGGTATACTCATGGATCATTCTCTTAGGTCCTTCTTGGTGAAGCAAGCTCTACACTTAAGACCTTCAAAACTTTCTAGCCTTACACAGAGTAAGACCGTGGCCCCCTTGTTGAAAATTGTGCCCTAAGACCAATCATTGTACTATATACATTGTTATTTAATGAATTTCTTTTTTGTTATCATAACAATTGCATGTTCAATATGATAATTGTATTCCTGGACAAACTATAGTGATTGTCCTAAATGTCCCTAACCGATCATCTATGAGGGATCATAGATGAAACAAGACTAGTATGATTTTGATTAATTATAGAGATACAAATCAAAGTCATAGGCATTTAAAAGAGTACAAGGTGCTAGATCGACCCGCTATAAGAAAGCTGTATGGTACAAGTATAAGCTTATCTTATATGTAACTATATCACTAAGCTCTTTGACCTGATATCATCATGAATTCCTACATGATGACCATTGAACTTTGACTTAGTCAAAAGTCACATTTGACCAGATGATCATAAAGGCTATGATTGAGTTTAGTGATATTCATGCAGAGGAATATGAGTGGTCAAGATGGAATTTGTTCCTCACATTGAGAGATATTACTAGGCCCCTCGATGAGTAAGACTGAAAAAATGTATGGCCATACTATAATGGAAAGGGTTTTTCCATTGCTATTTTCAGTCCGCTTAGAGATCAAGAAAGTAATGGTTAGGTAAAGGAGAATGACAATTTCATGTCTCATACTTGACTGAAATATCACGTGATAAAAGGGATGTGATATGGTTGCATGATAGCTGATATTGGATCATCAATCCCCATGTGAATTGGGTAGTTGTAATATCTTGCTAGAGGCTACTTGTGACTTGTGGGTTAATAGCATAATTATTAGTCTACTGCCAATTTCATATAGGCCTACAGGGTCGCACACTAGAATAGCCCAACTCGAGCTATAATGTCTAAGTTCATTAAATTTGAAATATGTCTAGATTTAATGAATGTAATATAAGGTGAATGAATGAATTATATATATATATATATATATATATTTATTTGAATATTTATTTGATAAATATTTATATATATATATATATATTTTCAAAATATATATATTCATATGTGTGTGTGTGTGTATCAGATATATATATATATATATATATGATATATGTATATGATATATAAAATCAAATATATATATATATATAATATATTCAAAATTATTATGTGTATATATATTCATATATATGTATAATATAATTTGTATATATTGTATTATATTATATTATATTATATCATGTTAGTTTTAAATTTAATTTTATATGATAGATTAAATTTAATAACTAACATGATATGAGAAAATAGCATGTCAGTTTAATAATTTAAATTTACAAGATAACTTTGAAATAGATATGATATTATGGATTAAATTTATAAGATAAATTTAATTATATTTTCGTAGGCTTTTTAAATGAAAGACGAAAACCCTTATCTATATACTATACATAAATAGGGACGTCCTTTATAAGGGGGAGAGAGTTAGAAAAGTTCTGATGGCAAAAACACTTTGAAAGCCATGAAACATCCTATAGAAAGAAAACTAACATTCAAAGAAGAACGGATGCTGGGAGCGCTAGCACGCTGTTCGAACTAAAGAGCTGTTCGTGTACATACCGGTAAAGGGAGTAGATCTACATTGTCAACTCCTGAGATCTAAAATCTTGAAGAGAACGTGTGCCAAGTTTGAAGAATTGAAAGGTAACTCTTCTATCCACCTTAACTTAAATGAGTTTGTTCGGTCCATATCAGGATAGGGACTTTAACATTTTAATCTTCCACTGTGCATCCCTATCCGAAACCCCTTACCCTAGTCTAGGGTACCTTCGTGAATGCAAATGCACATGCTCTCTTGCATACTGTTGGAAATTAAGCCTTAGGGCCAATCATTGTATTATGCATATTGTTATTTAATGAATTTCTCTTTTGTTATCATAACAATTGTATGTTCAATATGATAATTATATCCTTGGATAAACTATAATGATTGTCCTAAATATCCCTGATCAGTGATCTTTGAGGGATAATAGATGAAACAAGACTGGTATGACTTTGATTAATTATAGAGATATAAATTAAAGTCATAGGCACTTGAAAGAGTACAAGTTGCTGGACTGACCCGCTATGAGAAAGATGCATGGTACAAGTCATAAGCTTATCTCATATGTAACTATATCACTAAACCCTTTGACCTGAGATCATTATAGATTCCTACATGATGACCACTGAACTTTGACCTAGACAAAAGTCACCATTGATCGGGTGATCATAAAGGCTATGATTGAGTTTAGTGATATTCATGCAGAGGAATATAAGTGGTCAAGATGAAATTTATCCCTCATATTAAGTAAGAGATATTGTTGGGCTCCTCGATAAGTAAGATTGAGAAAATGTACGGGCATACTACAATAGAAAGGGTTTTTTCCATTACTACTGTCAGTCTACTCAGAAATCGAGAAAGTAATGGTCAGGTAAAGGAAAATGATAATTTCATGTCTTATACTTGACCGAAATATCACATGACAAAAGGGATGTGATATGGTTGCATGATAGGTTACATTGGATCATCAATCCCTATGTGAATTAGGTAATTACAATGTCTTGCTAGAGACCACTTGTAACTTGTGGGCTAATAGCGTAATTAGCCCACTGCCAATTTCATATGGGCCTATAGGATCACACACAAGAATGGCCCAACTCGAGCTATAATGTTCAAGTTCATTGAATTTGGAATATATCTAGATTCAATGAATGTAATATAGGGTGAATGAATTTTATACATACATATATATATTTGAATATTTATTTGATAAATATTTATATATTTATATATATTTATATGTATATATATATTTTTGATATATATATATGTGTGTGTGTGTGTGTGTATATCAAATATATATATGATATATGTATATGATATATAAAATTGAATATAGATAATATAATATACATATATATATATATTTTTTGAATTATATATGTGTATATATATATATAATATAATATATATGTGATATATATTATATTATATTATATTATGTTAGTTTTAAATTTAATTTTATATGATAGATTAAATTTAATAACTAACATGATAAGAGAGAATATCATGTCAGTTTTATAATTTGAATTTATAAGATAAATTTAAATTGGATATGATATTATGGATTAAATTTATGAGATAAATTTAATTAAATTTTCGTGAGATTTTAAGTGAAAGACAAAAACCTTTATCTATATACTATATATAGATAAGGACGTCCTTATGAAGGTAAGGAGAGAGTTAGAAAGGTTTTGACGGCAAAAACACTCTAAGAGCCACGAAACACCCTATAGAAAGGAAAATTAACGTTCAAGAAGAACAGACGCTGAGAGTGCTAACACGTTGTTCAAGTTAGAGAGCTCTTCGTGTGGATACAGGTAGAGGGAGTAGATCTACGTTGTCAGCTCCTAAGATCCAAACGTGCGCCAACTTCAAAGAATTAAAAAGGTAACTCTTCTATCCACCTTGACTTAAACGAGTTCGTTCAGTTCATATCAGGATAGGGACTTTAAAATTTTAATCTTCCGCTATGCCTCCCTATCCAACAGTGGCACCAGAGCTAGGTCGAATTTTCATTTAAGTTGGGTTTTGGTTGATTACGTTCTTAAATCTTCATGTGATAAACTTCTTTGGATGAACATTGCTTTAAGACTTTCAAAATTTATATGTGATATTTTTGAAATCTATATATATGTTTTTCATGTGATGTTTTCGAAACATATATATCTATAAACTCATTTTATATATATTCAAATTTATATGAATTTAAATAAATTAATATGATTAATATTTAGCTACATGATGTGTATTCTCAATATGACTAATGTTTTTCTATATGATGTGCGTTCTTAATGTCATTATTGTTTATTCACGTTCTCATATGGTTTAGGCAAGATTGTCAATATGATTGATGAATCCAAAGGGTTTGAGGTAGCAACTCATTCAAAGAGAATAAGCTTTTTGAAAGCTCCGGGGGGTGCTGCCCCCCTGCACCCCTTCGTAAGGGGCGCTAACTCTGCATAGCACAATCTAATTCACAATTTATAGCCTTTCATTATATATAAATTGTTTATTTGTTGTGTTTTTTTTGCCTTGAAGTTGTTTGGGTATTGTGACACATATGGCTCTAGTTTTACAAGGGTTATAAATTTTAAATGCGGTCTGCGTGTCGTGCCTCTCTCTATAAACTCTGAATGTGCATTCTCTTCTCATCTCAATCCTCTCATATGAATAAATGAGCTTTCTTGATGTAATTTATGTTCTTAGAGAGGTCCTCTCATTGGCTTGGGATGGATATAGGTTAGGTGAGCGATATTGTGTCACGTTTAATTATGCTTTGATTAGATCATAATATGCATGATTTTGTATGAGATACAACCGCTTTCACTTTACACATTTATTAAATTAATACATTAAACCCTCTAATCAAAATCTTAAGTCATAATGCTGTCAACTAATGAATACTTATCAAAATCTAGATCACTCAAATGTAGGATCCACCAAAGTAGATACATTTAGGTTAACTTAGTGAGGCAAGCGTGAGTAATGGTGCTACTCACAAAGATTCATTATTGTTTGACTTAATTGAGATTTTCAAAATGGTTTTGGATCTTAAGGCATTAGATGGGATTGAACATGCCAGATCAGATGATGATTGAATCCCATAAAGATCTAAGAGTTACATGTGATATAATTGGCAAATGAGTTACCTACCTAAATAACTTAATTTTAAGCATCCTGCCAAGGCGAATTTAAATTTAAGTGAAATATGGGTCTTAGCCCACTAATCAAATTTAAAGGTTGTTAGTTTTAGTAGGAGATATAAAATTAACTTGTGTATTTTATTGTAGAATCATGTCGACTAGTAACACTGCTACACTATCATTTCTATTGGTCCTTGAGAAGGGCAAACTCAATGGGGTGAACTTTCTTGACTGGTTCAGGAACTTGAGAATTGTTCTCGAGTAGGAAAGAAAGGCTTATGTCCTAGATGAACCCATTCCTAAGGAACTTGTGGCCAACGCTCCAAGAGCTCAAAGGGATGCTTACACAAAGCATACCAATGACTCGGTGGATGTAGGATGCCTAATGCTAGCTACCATGGTTCCAGAACTTCAAAGAGATTTAGAACACATGGAGGCTTATGAGATGATTGTACATATCAAGGAAATGTTCCAGCAACAGGCAAGGTAAGAGAGGTATGAGACCACAAAGGCCTTACACTCATGCAAGTATGGTTGAGGGTGCATCATTTAGCATTCATGTTTTAAAGATGAAGAGCTATATTGATCACCTTGAGAGGCTTGGATTTCCCTTAAGCCAGGAGTTGGCTATAGATTTGATCTTGAACTCACTCTCAAAAAGTTATGACCTATTTGTTATGAACTATAACATGAATGACATAGAGAAATCCATTTCTGAATTGCATGGGATGCTTAAAACTGTTGAGCAAAACATTAAGAAAAAGCCTAGCACTGTTTTGATGGTTCAAAAAGGAAAGGGTATGAAAAAGAAAGGCAAAGGCAAGGGAAAGGGAAAGGGTAAAGGCTCAGATGGTAAGACCAAAGAGTTAAACAAGCCCAAAACCAAGCCTCCAGCCAAGAAGGCAAAGCCTCTAAAGGAAGGAATTTGCTTCTTTTGCAATGAACCAGGTCATTGGAAGAGGAACTGCAAGCTCTACCTGGAAGATCTAAAAAAGAAGAAGGATATCAGGGCTACTCCTTCAGGTATTTATGTTATAGACATTCACCTTTCTACTTCTACTGCATGGGTATTAGATATTGCATATGGTTCTCACATTTGTACAAATGTGCAGGGTCTCAGAAACAGTAGAAAGTTGATTTAGGGTGAAGTGGACCTACGAGTTAGAAATAGACTAAGAGTTGCTGCTTTAGCTGTAGGCATTTATGAATTACTTTTGCCCAGTAGGCTTTTGTTAGTTTTGAATAATTGCTATTATGTTCCTGCTTTGAGTAGCAATATTGTTTCTCTTTTTTATTTAGATAAGGAAGGTTTTACTTCCATTACTGGGAATGGTAAATATTCTATTTATCGAAATGACATTTTTTATGCTAATGGTGATTTGTATTTTGGCATTATCTTTTAAATCTGGAACATCCTAGTAATGAAGACATCTATAACGTAACTACCAAAAGGATTAAATCAAACGATTTGAATCTAACCTACCTATGGCATTATCGTCTCGGCCATATAAATGAGAAACACATTTCTAAGCTCCATCAAGATGGACTTCTCAACTTGTTTGATTTTGAATCTTATGATACTTGTGAATCTTGTTTATTAGGAAAGATGATAAAAGCACCTTTTACTGGGCATAGTGTGAGGTCTAATGACTAATTAGGACTGATACATACAGATAGATGTGGACCAATGAGTGCAACTGCTAGAGGGGATTATCTGTACTTCATTATCTTTATTGATGACTACAGTAGATATGGATACATTTACCTAATGAAACACAAATCTAAATCTTTTGAAATGTTCAAAGTATTCCAAAATGAAGTACAAAATCAACTTGGCAAGACTATTAAAACTCTTTGATCTGATCGAAGAGGTGAATATTTAAGCCAAGAATTCATTGATCATCTAAGGAGTTATGGGATAGTCTCACAATTAACTCCTCCAATAATAGTCACAGATAGAATGGTGTTTCTGAGCGAAGAAATCGGACACTATTAGATATGGTTCGATCCATGATGAGTCAAGTAGATCTTCCACCATCCTTTTAGGCTATGCACTAGAAATAGCTGTGTTCACACTGAACCGTGTTCCATCTAAGGCAATTGAGAAGACACTATATGAGATATGGACTGGAAAGAAACCTAGTTTATCTTTTCTCAAGATTTAGGGAAGTGAGTGTTATATTAAGAAACAAGCCTCAGACAAGTTAGCACCCAAATCCATAAAGTGCCTTTTTATAGGGTATCCTAAAGAAATAAAAGGATACTATATCTACAATCCCACTGATAACAAAGTATTTGTAATTCAAAATGGTATCTTTCTAGAAAGAGAATCTATCTCTAAAAGAACCAGTGAGAGCAAGATACATCTTGAAGAAATTCAAGAACTATAAAATAGCGCAGAGTCACAGATGGAAAATCGAGAAGACTTACAAGAAGTAAATGAGCCTACTCAAATAACACAAGGCCTACGAAGGTCAGATAAGACATGGCATCATCCTCGGAGATATAAATTTCTGATTAATGAATGTCATGATGTGTTGCTCATTGAACACAATGAACCAACCGCCTACCAAGAAGCCATAGTGGGACTAAATTCTGAGAAATGGCTAAATGCCATGAAGTCTAAAATGTAATCCATGTATGATAATAAGGTATAGACCTTAATCGATCTACCTGAAGGAATAAAAACCATCAAGTACAAGTGGGTTTTTAAGGAGTAAACTGACATGGATGGCAAAGTAAATGTCTTCAAAGCATGATTGATTGCAAAAGGATTCACCCAAACTCATGGTGTAGACTATGATGAAAACTTTTCACCCATCGCAATGGCTAAATCAATCAAAATCCTCCTTGCCATTGTAGCATATTATGACTATGAAATATGGTAGATAGATGTTAAAACAGCATTCCTTAATGGACGTCTACTTGAGGAAGTGTATATGACACAACCGGAAGGTTTTGTGCATCCAGAGGACTTTGGAAAGGTGTGCAAGCTTTAAAGATCCATTTATGGATTGAAGCAAGCATCTCGAAGCTGGAATCAACATTTTGATAAAGTAATTAAAGAGTTTGGATTTATTCAAAATATTGATGAACCTTGTGTTTATAAAAGGGTCAATGGCAGCACAATTATATTTCTAGTGCTATATGTAGATGATATCCTACTCATTGGGAATGACATTCCTATCTTACAGAATGTCAAGTCTTGGTTAGGAAAATCTTTCTCTATGAAGGACTTAGGTGAAGCCACTTACATCCTTAGAATTAAGATCTATAGAGATAAATCAAAAAGACTGATAGGCCTAAGTCAAAGCACATACATAGACAAGATACTGCATAGGTTCAGTATGTAGGATTCAAAAAAGGGTTTCATCCCCATGTCTCATGTCATTCATCTCAGCAAAGGCCAGTGTCCTAGTACACAAAATCAACGAGATCGCATGAGTAAGGTTCTATATGCCTCGACAATTGGATCTATCATGTATGTCATGCTGTGCACTCAACCGGATGTTTCATTTGCCTTAAGTATGACTAGCAGATACCAAGCAGATCTAGGAGAGGATCATTAGACTGCTATCAAGAATATCCTAAAGTACTTAAAAAAGACTAAGGATTTATTCTTAGTATATGCCAGATTGGATGACGAACCAGTTGTAATTGGTTACACAGATGCAAGCTTCTAAACTAACCAGGATAACCTTAAATCGCAATCAGGATATGTGTTCACCTTAAATGGTAGGGCAGTGAGCTGGAAGAGCTCAAAGTAGAGTACAACAGCTAATTCTGCAACAGAAACTAAGTATATAGCAGCATCAGATACAGCTAAGGAAGCTGTTTGGATCAAGAAGTTCATTGCTGAACTAGGAGTGGTGTCTAGCATCTCAGATCCAATAAACTTGTTTTGTGACAATAGCGGTGCAATTGTACAGAGCGAGGAGCCAAGGTCACACTAAAAGACCAAGCATATACTCAGGCATTTCCACCTTATTAGAGAGATCAATGATACAGATGATATAAAAATATGTAAAGTAGCAGGAGAAGACAATGTTGCTGATCTTCTTACAAAGCCCCTTGTAGAGGTGAAGCATGAACTTCATGTCAGGACAATGGGAATTAGACAAATTAATGATTGTACTTAGTGTAAGTGGGAGGATGTTGGAAATTATGCCCTAGGGCCAATCATTATATTATGCACATTGTTATTTAATGAATTTCTATTTTGCTATCATAACAATTACATGTTCAATATGATAATTGTATCCCTGGACAAACTATGGTAATTATCCTAAATGTCCCTGGTTTGTTATCTTTGAGGGATCATAGATGAAACAAGGCTGGTATGACTTTGATTAATTATAGAGATATAAATTGAAGTCATAGGCACTTGAAAGAGTACAAGGTGCTGGACTGACCCGTTATGAGAAAGCTGTATGGTACAAATCATAAGCTTATCTCATATGTAACTATATCACTAAGTCCTTTGACCTGAGATCATCATAGATTCCTACATGATGACCACTGAACTTTGACCTAGATAAAAGTCACCATTGACCGGGTGATCATAAAGGCTATGATTGAGTTTAGTGATATTCATGCAGAGGAATATGAGTGGTCAAGATGGAATTTGTCCCTCGCATTAAGTAAGAGATATTACTGGGCTCCTCGATAAGTAAGACTAAGAAAATGTATGGCCATACTACAATGGAAAAGGTTTTTCCATTGCCACTGTCAGTCTACTCAGAAATCGAGAAAGTAATGGTCAGGTAAAGGAGAATGACAATTTCATGTCTCATACTTGACCGAAATATCACGTGACAAAAGGGATGTAATATGGTTGCATGATAGGTTGCATTGGATCATCGATCCCTATGTGAATTAGGTAGTTGTAATGTCTTGCTAGAGGCCACTTGTAACTTGTGAGCTAATAGCGTAATTAGCCCACTGCCAATTTCATATGGGCTTACAGGATCACTCACAAGAACGGCCCAACTCGAGCTATAATGTCCAAGTTCATTGAATCTGAAATATGTCTAGATTCAATGAATGTAATATAGGGTGAATGAATTTTATACATACACACATATATATATATATATTTGAATATTTATTTGATAAATATTTATATTTATATATATATATATATTTATATGAAATACAAAATTCAAAATATAATTATATATATGTATATATATATTTTCAAAAAATATATATCCATCTATGTATATATATATATATCAGATATATATATATATATATGATATATGTATATGATATATAAAATTAAATATAAATAATATATATATATATATATTTTTCAAAATATATATGTATATATATATTTGTATATATATATAATATGTATATGTGATATATATTATATTATATTATATTATGTTAGTTTTAAATTTAATTTTATATGATAGATTAAATTTAATAACTAACATGATAAGAGAGAATATCATGTCAGTTTTATAATTTAAATTTATATGATAAATTTGAATTAGATATGATATTATGGATTAAATTTATGAGATAAATTTAATTAAATTTTCGTGAGCTTTTAAGTGGAAGACAAAAACCCTTATCTATATACTATATATAGATAGAAACATCCTTATGAAGGTAGAGAGAGAGTTAGAAAAGTTCTGACGGCAAAAACACCCTGAGTGCCATAAAACACCCTATAGAAAGGAAAATTAACGTTCAAAGAAGAACGGACACTGAGAGCGCTAGCACGCTGTTCGAGTTAGAGCTGTTTGTGTGGATACTGGTAGAGGGAGCAGATCAACGTTGTCAGCTCCTGAGATCCAAACGTGCACCAACTTCAAAGAATTAAAAAGATAACTCTTCTATCCACCTTGACTTAAACGAGTTCGTTCTGTCCATATCAGGATAGGGACTTTAAAATTTTAATCTTCTGCTATGCCTTCCTATCCGACACATACATCTCAAGCATTACTCATATACCCCCATGCACATTCTTTTGTAGCTTTTGCTACTCTATCATATTCTTTTACTTCAGATCTTTTCCCTTAGCTTTGCCTCTTCTCCAATGCTGTCATCGCTTCCTTTGTTCCCTTAACTTGTTTCCCATATCTCTTTTCCCTTAGCTTAAGCTCTTCATTCCCTCAAGCTCATTACTCATGGGTCTCCAGCTGCTATCACCCACAGCTACTATCTCCTTCAAAGCATTGCCCTTAGCTCGCCTTTAGCTAGTGTTGCCTATATTTTTACTTAATTATTTGTAGCCTCAAATAATTGATTTTTTTTTCTATTTTTTTATGTCATTTTCTTAATATTCTTTTTCTTTTTAAATTTGTTTGTTGGGATAAATTTTGAAACCCATTATCATAAATTATACTATTGATTGTTGATTGGAGTTAATAATTATTAAAATGCCAATCAAGATTTACCTAAATTGATCAAATTGAGGGTTTAGTTCTCAAGAAATCTCAAATTATAAGTTTTTATGCTATTGAATGTTTTGTAAAATTTCCATGATATTAATTTATTTATGTTTAGTATAATTTTTTTGGAGTTGAATCATTGATATTTGTTAAAATTTATTGAAATTGGCATTTTAGTAAGGTTAAATTGATAGAATTGAAGGATTTAATGCCTCGAAGATCTCATTTTATAAATTGCTATGAAGCCAAAGTTTTAAATTATAAATTATTTGTTGATATTTGAAATAGGTAATAATGAACTGTAGTTGGATAGATGCTTTGTGAATAAGTAATGAATATGAGAGGGGTTAGATCAATTTTTGGAATTTGCAAAGAACAATATTCTTAATAATAAAGAATTGTTCTATTGTCCTTGTGTTAAGTGCTTGAATGAGTTGCGATGAAGTCCTATGGAGATTAAGGATCACCTAATTGTTTCAGGTTCTACAAAGCATATAGACAGTGGGTGCTGCATGGTGAATCTAGAAAATGTAGTATACCACAAGTTAAGAATGATGATATAGATCTTGGTGATCAAATAGAGGATATGTTATGTGACATTGGGATTGAAGCTGTTAAGAAGGTGTACAAATATGATAGCTTATGCAATGATTCAGAAACTCCTTTGTATTTAGGGTGTACAAAATATACATGACTAATAGTGGTGTTGAAGTTGTTCAACTTGAAAGCCAGATATGGGTGGAGCAATAAGAGTTTTACAAAGTTGCTTAGATTGTTGAAAGATATGCTTCCAGAGGGTAACACACTTTTGAGTAGTTACAATAAAGCCAAAAAAATATTATGTGCAATGGGTTTGGGGTACTAAAAGATACATGCTTGCCCTAATAACTGTATATTATATAGAAATGATTTTGAAATCTAGATGCATGTCTGGTTTGTAGGGCATCACATTACAAAGTAAAAACAAAAGATGGTAGTGATGATTCCATTACTAAGAGGCCTCCAATGAGGGTGTTATGGTGTCTTCTTATAATACCGATATTTAAGCATTTGTTCACTAATCCAAATGAGGCTAAGAACTTGAGATGGCATGCTGATGAGAGAAAAATTGATGGCATGCTTCGGCATCCAGTCAATTCCCCACAATAGAAAGGAATTGATCAATTATTTCCTGAATTTGACAATGGGCATAAAAATCGCAGGCTTGGACTATGTACAGATGGCATGAAGAGAGGAGACCCAAGAGTTTGGATTCAATGATGATGGATATGTGACTTATCGGGATCAGATTTGTGTACCAAGTGATGAGGAGATAAGGAAGATGATTTTGGAGGAAGCATACTGTAGTGAGTATACTATTCATCCTAGTATCACCAAGATGTATCAGGATATGAAGCAAATGTGGTGGTGGCTAGGAATGAAGAAAGATGTGACGGAGTTTGTGACTAAGTGTTTGATGTGCTAAAAGGTTAAGATTGAGCATCAAAGGCCTGGTGGTGTGTTGCAACCACTAGAGATCCTAGAGTGGAAGTGGGATAGCATATTAATGGATTTCATCACTGGATTGTCTAGAGCTCAAGAAGGCTATGACGCAATATGGGTGATTGTGGATCGGTTGATGAAGTTAGCGCATTTCTTAGCAATAAAGACTACCTATTCACTTGAGAAGTATGTCGAGGTCTATGTAAATGAAATAGTGAGACTTCATAAGGTGTCGAAGGACATTATCTCTGACTATGATCCGAGGTTCACATTAAACTTTTAGGTAGCATTGCAGAGAGCAATGGGCACTAAGTTGAAATATAACATGGCATATCATCCACAGATGGATGCCCAGACTGAGAGGACTATCCAAACGCTCGAGGATATGTTGCGAGCTTATGCCTTAAAGTTGAGAGGTAGTTGGGATACACATCTACCATTAGCAGAATTTGCTTACAACAATAATTTTCATTCTAGCATTGGGATGGCTATATATAAGGCATTATATAGGAGAAGATGTTGATCGCCTCTGCGTTGGACAGAATTGAATGAGAGGAGTTTGTTGGGTCTGAATTTAGTAGACCAAACCACCCAAAAGATCCAAATGATTTAGCAAAAGTTGTTGATAGCCCAGAGTCGATAAAAGGCTACGCGGATCAGGATAGAAGACCGTTGGAATTTCTGGTTGGTGATCATGTGTTTTTGAGGGTCACACCAATGACAGGCATTAGGAGATCAATAAAGCCTAAGAAATCAACTCCTAGGTTTATTAGTCCCATTGAGATTTTGGAGAAGTTAGGACCTACTGCCTATTGGATTGCCTTACCACTGAGATTATCGAGTGTACATGATGTGTTCTATGTGAGTCAGCTCAAGAAATATCAACCCGATCCTTTTCATGTTATTGAGTTGGAAGAGGTGGAACGCTAGGAAAACTTGACCTATCGAGCTGAACTAGAGTGGATTGTAAATGTGAAAGACTGACAATTGAGAAACAAGATCATTTGATTGGTAAAGGTTTTTTTGGAAGGGTGTGACTCCTGGTGATGCGACTTGGGAAACCGAGGATAAAATGAGGCAACTGCATCCCCAATTATTTACACAGGTATGTGTTTGAGTAAGAATCTAAATTTTGATATTACTGGTATGAATCTTGTGATAAGTGTATAAATCTTAGTCCAAGATTGTTGATCTACTTCATATTTTACATGTTATACACTTGGTTTTTGGCACCAAATAGTGCATATCAGGGTTTGTTTTTCGGTTTTTAGCTATGTTTGACATATTGACTTCATAGACCCTAATAATGCCATTTAGTGGTTGTTTTGAGACTTGAAGATGCTTGATTGGATATTTGGGCTTAAATTCTCATTTTCTTCCTTTTTAATTGTCCTTTTACAATTTATTTAGTTTTGTGTCTTTTGTTTTTAGCTTTATCAAGAAGCAAATTTAGAGTTTAATGGCACCAAAGTCCAGAATTAATTGAGAATTAAAAGTGCATGGAATTCATGGGATGACATCATCAAGGGAAACAAAGAAATGTATCATGTGCGTGAGGTATAATTTGATCCAAGGAATATAATAGATGACATCATAAGAAAGGAGGAGCACATGATGCGTGAATTGAAGGTGATTCAATAGGACGCAATAGCTGACATCATCATGAGGCAAGCAAAGAGCAAAAGGGGTGTGACTTCAATTTGAATGCATGAGAATTCACGTGGAAATGAAGCAAGCTGAGAGAGTCACGTTTCTAGACATCATAAAGTCACATTTCCCATGCTTATGATCAGCATTTTGTGCGCCAATTTGCCTTGCATTTTCCAAAATTAGTTGCTCAATTTTAATTCCATTTTCCAGCTGGAAATTAGCCATGCCAGAACTGGACTTTTCTTGTTTTTATCACCATTCACTTTTGTTTTATCACCTTCGCATTATTCACACATACATAAGCCTAGTTTTCATATTAGAGCCTTATAATTCAGATCCCATTCTCTCTCTTTAGCTCAATTTTCTCTCATCTTCTTGATCAGCTTCACGCCAACTTCTTCATCCTCTCAAGTCTATATTCATTTCATCTTCTTCCTCCTTTATTTCACGTCCAGATCTTTAGCCATTCTCCTCCAAATTTTCATCCACTATACTCTCCTTTCCATAATTTCATCCAGCACACATCTGTAATGTCCACCTTGACATTATTAGGACAATACTCACATATCATTGTGATAACTCGGATTAAGTCAAATCCTCAGAAGAAGTTACCACAGCTCAAGGGTTTAAAGAAAATTTAGTTAAAACATTGGGATCTCAAAAAAACCCTTTTTAGAATATAGTTTGAGCTCAAACCATGGTTAAAAATTGATTAAGAGTAAATACAAAAGCATGAGAAACAAATTACATCAAAGTTTGGCTTAAACGCCATTTTTCAGCAAATACTGGTCTGTCCACTACGGTGCAAGCCACGCCCGCCACGGCATAACAATCATGTGCCGTGGCGCACACCTACTGTCATGACTGCAGATTGTTGTCATGGCATCTCTCCGAACTTTAGAGTGCGCCGTTTCACCATTATACGTCTGATTTGAGCAGTTCAAGTGTCTACACGAAGCTCTTTGAGCCCTCTAGCTAATGGTACTAGTCTCACACTCAAACAATCATCCGTTTAAAAGATAGACACTTGAACCCAAAATGGTTTGTTTTCACAACAAAACACATAGTATGGTGTCTAACTTATAATACACAATGCTATTAGTCCAGAGACACCTTGACCACCTTAAATGGACCACAGACCATATAACAATCCATTCATATCACACAATTAAGCAATAACGCTCAAAATGACCACCAAACCCCTATTGGACACAAACACAACAGGGTGGATAAAATTCAACACATCAATCAATTGGTCATTTTGACACTCAAAACACTTGCAATATATATATATATATATATATCACTTGTAAGCAACTTGGCCAAGAAAATCCATAACACCATTCTTAGACTAAGATATACACACTTATCACAAATTCATACAAGTGATATCTAAATAATGTCATGTTCCTAAGTTGGCAATAATTGTCGACAATATTCGTTACAACACATAAAAAGAGAAAAGGAAAGAGCTATACAATAATGCTCTTCACTCTTCAAATGCCCCTTCCTTCCCCTTACCCCTATCGGAGCCTTTACTTGTAAAATATAACCACGGGGTGAGATAAACATCTCAGTAACTAATATAGCTCATTAAATGTTTATTACCACAAATAACCATGAAAAAGTAACAAAACCATAGTATTATCAAGCATACTAAAAATTATGAGATATATGTATCTCTTCTCAACAAAACACATAATTTTACACTAGCATGATCATCTAACCACTGAACCTCCAATGCTCCCTGACATAAAACTATAGGCTCTCCTAGTTCAACCACTTGTTGACCCGAGCATACTTTTGGTGGTAGAAATACCCCACCAAAGGTAATGTAACCTACCTACAGATTATGGTTTTTCCCTCTTCACATACTTGCGATAGAGGCATCGTTGACTGCTAACTGCACCCTAACGGGTACTAGGGAGTTTCCAAACTGCTCGGATGTCCCATGGTAATAATTCCAAATAACGCTACACCCGATGTCCCATAGTGTCAACCCGACTATATGGATTTTTCGCTCACATATCTCTACGCAACATATTCCCACATATCTCAGGTAAACTTCCACCCCCTATGATCATGCTCTTTCACAATTTTAACTACTTTTTATCACATTTTCACATCACACTTATATACATAATATATATATTTCAATTAGAAACAATAACCATTTACAAAACACTTTTTCATGCTAAAATCATTTATAATGTCAAATTATGCACAAAACTCTTGAAAACCACAACTTTATCATTTAAAATTACTTCTACACAATTACAATAGTTAATAAACACAATAAACTATATGGTTACCTAACCCTTTTATCACACAAAAAGGGTTATCGTGGCTCAATGTTAGCTTCACACATTCTATACGCATAATATGGCTCGAGCAACACTCAATTTACACCAATAGGTGACAATCGTCAATTATCACTCCGGATAACTCTGAATTTACTAGGCTCTAAGTGCTTAAAATACTCAATTTCCTTTTCTAACAATACCAACCATTCTCACACACTCTAACCATCCTATTAAACATTCTAACATACTAAATTTACTAATCAATGTTCCACATTATCTCAAAATTCTCAAATTATCCTTAGGGTTTATCCAAACCCTTGCCAAAATTCTCAATCACCACAAAACTCATAAACTTAAGGTTAGAAGCTTGATTTAACTCCTCAAGATCTTAAATAAATCAATAGGTTCGGTCTAAACCCAAGGGAACCGAATTAAAGCCCCCATTACCCTAAATGTTTAGATTTTCACAAAAAAGAGGGAGAAGAGAGAATGTACAACTTACATAATGGTGAATCAAGCTCCAAATACTCTCAAAGAAGCCTAGGGATGATGCCCTAGCAGACCAAAAGCTCTCCTCCATTACTCTCACATTTTTCCTTCTTCTCTCTTCTGTTTTTGGTTTATTTTTGCGATCTAATAAGTGCTGATTTTACCAGTGCACCGCGGCACACTAACTCGATCGCCGCGGCACATGGCACAGAAAGCCCCACAAAATTTTAAACTTCCTTGCCATGGCCAGGTTGAACCTCGACTAGCCCTCTTCTAAGGCTGTCTAAGGATCCAAAAACCATATTAGTCTCCATAAACCTCGCTAAATGACAATTTGTCTAAATTGACCAAATTACCCCTTGAAAACACTGATAATTATAGATGAGGAAACTTAAGATGTTACAACATCCATTCTAGATTACATCTTCATCTTTATACATTTATGGAGGCTTCTCAAGTTTTAATTCAAGTGAAGAGGAAAAGCATGAGTGGTTGATTCTTCTTTGAGCTTTAAGGAAGATGAACTTATGATTTGAGTATTTCAAATTTGCCTTCTTAATTTGTAATTTCAATTCTGCAATTTCTTCTATTTTCTTTCAAGGATTTGAAATTATTATTCAGGTTAGATTATGATTTTGATTTTAATTACATGTTAGATTGAAGTTGTGGATGTTGGATCGAAATTTTATATTGTATTTCAGTTCTAGAATTTATGAATTCAATCGAGTGTTCTTGATTGCATTCATATGTTCTTGATGTTCTTGTTCAGATTTCTTCATATTTCAAACTAGATCCATGTGTGTTTATATGAATTTGGTTTGAGAATTTTTTCTGCCACTAATTTGGTTTGAATTGAATGGCTATAAACAAGGCTGAATTACATTGTTAATTTTACTCCACTTGGCTTAGATTTATAGTGATTATTGGATGCAATGTTTCACAACACTTTAAAGGTTTTAGAGTGTTCTTCATTAAGCTAATTGTCATTACATATGTGGTTGCAAATCTGGAATTTAAAGATTATCATAAGGGATTTTAACTTGAGCTCATCATCTCATTCATTTACATCAACACATTCAAATTAGAAAATTACAAACATTTAATTCCTAGCAATTTAGATAATAGCATAATCATATCACCACATTTTTAATTTGTAGGTAATTGAACCATAATTTGCGTGTATTGCTCTCTTAGGAGATGACCTAGAATGCTCATAACTATATTCTTGTTTTATTTGATGGCCTGAAGTGACTTAGGGTTTCATCAATTGTTGTCGTGGATTAAGCATGTGCTTGGCCAATTTACATTTACATGTGATATATATATATATATATATATCTGTGTCAAGTGTTTTGAGTGCCAAAATGACCAATTGATTTATGTGTTGAATTTTATCCACCCTGTTGTGTTATTATCTAATGGGGTTTGGTGGTCATTTTAAGCATGATTGCTTAATTATGTGATATGAATGAATTGTTATATGGTGTGTAGTCCATTTGAGGTAGTCAAGGTGTCTCTAGAGCTAATGGCATTTGGTATTGTGAGTTGGATACCATAATATGTGTTTTATGGTGAAAACAAACCATTTTGAGTTTAGGTGTCCATCTTCTAAAAGGATGATTGTTTGAGTATGGAACTAGTGCCATTAGCTAGAGGGCTCAAAGAGCTTGGTGTGGATACTTAAACCGCTCAAATCAGATGTCGGATGGTAAAATGGCATGCTCTGAAACTTCGAAGAAATGACATGACAGCAATTTATTGTCATGACAACAAGTGTGAACCGCGTTGCGTGATTGTTGCGCCGCGATGCAAGAGGCCCTTTAAGGATTCTTCCTTCTGTGCCATCCATCATGGCAGGCACGGCTTACGTTGCAGCAGATGGACCAGATAATGGCAAAATGACTTATTTTAGTCTATTTGAAGTAAATTGATTTTCATGCTTTTGAATTTACTTTTAATCAATTTTTAACCATGGTTTGAGCTCAAACAATATTTTTTTAAAAAGGGTTTTCTTGGGATTCCAATGTTTTAAATTAATTATCTTTAAACCCTTGAGTTGTAATAACTTCTTCAGAGGATTTTATTTAATCCGAGTTATCACAATGATATGTGAGTGTTATCTTGGTAATGTCAAGGCAAACATTACATGCGTCGTGGCGTGAAGCGCCGTGTGTTATAGTAGATTGCACAAAATTTGACAGCATCAATGTTGTCATTTGACACCACGGGAAGCAAACTTCCGACGTGTTCTAAATCTTCGTCCGACATCCGATTAAGGTAGTTTTGGTATCTACATGAAGCTTTCACCTAACTCTAGCTAATGGCATTGGTTTCACACTCAAACTCATTTTCTATAAAAGGTTAGATATCAAAACCCATTTTAACCACTTTTTTATAAAATCTCACAAATGGAGTGTCCTAACTCAACCACACATGCCAATAGCTCACACCAATCATTCGACCACACTTAATGGACTCTTGTAGACTCATGCAACATACCACACACAATCAAAATTGCTTATCTCGTAAAATCACCACTCAACCTTAATTTTCATAAAACATAAAAGGGGAGAAAATGTTGCACCAAATCAACAATTTCATTCTAAATTCCTCAAAATACATATGTCTCTAGTTGCACAAGTATTTTGGCCCTATCCACAGGTTCACAACCAAAACTCATTAACCCAGGGCATAAAATACACTAGTTATACACAAAATCATACAAGTAGTGCATAAATCATGTCAAATAATCCTAGTTGGCAATTACATTAACAAATACATATGAAAGTAACAAAAGAGAGGCATATAGAGGATTACTACACAATCTTAGGCCTTTATATGTTTTACCCTACTTGGATCCAATGAGCTAGGTCTTGAAAATATTGAGAATTGAGGGGTGAGTACATGCACTTAATAATCAAGTTTCACTTAACTCATACAGTTACATATCAATTGTAAATAGATGCAATTAGGTAAAAACACATATATCACATATAACACTCAGCCATGATTCATAAAACTAACAACCATGTGATCGAGCTTGCCACAAAAATATAACACTCAGCCTTGGTTCACAAAACTAATAACCATATGACCAGGCTTGTATAAAACACTTTATCATGTTATTTAGCAAATGTATAACACAGGGTCGTAAAAATAATAACCATTTGTCCTCAACATATGCGGACCATAAAACTAACAACCATATGGATGGGCTTATATGCATGATTATATGCCTATCTTATATCCTCTTGTTACCTTCCACATGAAACCGGTGGCTATCACGTGGCTACGTCCTTCACAGACTAACCCAGCCTTTCACTTGTGAGGAGCTATCGGGCCAAGGTGAACTCACTCACTTATGTAATCCGATTTTTCCCAATACTAATAACCGTGAGGTGTTGTACCCCTAATCTAGCCTCCTCATAAATCGGTGGAGACTAGTTAAGTTCGAGTCCCTTATAAAACAAGTGGGATAGTCCTGAATCAACTATAGAACAAGGGCTACCTCCTGATTCCAACAGTCAGTGCCAAGGCTAGTTCCCAATTCCAACAATCACTACCAATACCATGTAGATTTCAACCAATCTACTCCTCTCCCTAGGCGAACTCTTGTCAATAATCATGTTATGCACATTTCTCACATAATATGCATTTTAACAATCAATTTATAATACACGAACTCACATAACTCAATACTCCACAATTTAACACATAATATATCACAATTCTCCACCTAAAAGTAATGAATCAGAATCAATTTCATAAAACACCGGGGGTGGCAAAATTAAGGTTTTCTTTTCAAAACCATTTCACAAATCAAACACATTGCCAATATACATCATTAATTTAACTCATAATTCATATTTCACAAATACAATTAACATTCAACTATAAAGATTAAGTTTTCCTTGGTTACCTCAAACCTTTGAGAGGTCAAAGGTTTACCCCTCACTATACCAACTTTCTAAAGCTTCAACAAGCTTGAATGGTGCTAAAAACAAAGCTTTCTACATTTATACCATAAGAATATCATCATTGTCTAACTCTTGAAGCTTTATCAACATATAACTCCACACACTCTATTTTTATCAACTCATAATCACTACCCATTCATATTCAATGGGCTCATTAAATTCTATTAATTCACATTATTATTAACAATACTTTAAACCATCATTAATGTACATAAACCTTTCCCAACTACCATATTTATGATAATTTTTGGATAATAAATTCTTCCATAGATTAACCACTTCCAAAATCATTAATGTGGTGTTCCAATACATTAAAAAACTCCCATTATACTTATTTTAACCAATGGAATCGGACTCATACTCCTATAGACTAAAAATCCAACTCCCAAGTCAAATCCTACTATAAATCATCATAAATGAGGGAGAGAAAGGAAGAATGAGGCTTAGATTACCTACCTTAAGGTTTGGGAGCTTCAAAATGTCAAGAATGGGAGCTAATGAGCATGTCCTAGCAGAGCTCTAACGTTCTCTTCATTTTCTTCCTCTTCTCTCTTCTGTCTTCTCACACAAACACAATCTGATTTTTCAAAAAATTTTCCTGTGCGCTACGGCGCACTCTACCCTCCACCGTAGCACATAGCACAAAGGAGCCCATTGCATTTAAATTTGTCTCTGTGTGCTGCGGCAAACCAACCACGAGGGAACAATTCTTTACTTTTTCTTCCTCTTTCCTTACCCTAGTGGCCCGCTATCAATTCGGACCCACTTCTAGGGCTAAAATCATAATAATTACACCAAGTTAAGCCCTTCTAGCCATACACCTCATTAACTCACTATTTACCCTCATTTGGTTAATAAACTAAGGTTAAATTTTTTTGAATACTATAAGAAGTAGACCCAAAGGACTCATTATTTTGTGACATATTTGGCCCAATAAATTGGGAAGTTGACCATTGAGGTGTAGCATTATTAAGGTTACTCATAAGGCTATGATTATGGTATGGATCCATTCTTAAGAAATTGGTACATCTTGTAGATGGGTGTCAAGATAAATTATCTATCTCCATAGATTTATGGTATGCTTCTTCAAGAGTATCTGGATAGTTTATCCTAAATTCACATTGTATGTCTGGTCCAAGGCCATCAACAAACCTTTCAATGGTTATTTAAGAAGGTTCAAACATGTTATTCCTAATAAGGAGGTTATTATATTGAGACACATATTTAAGTGTTGTAAAAGTTTTCCTAAGATTAAGTAGCTAATTATACAGCTTGCTCTTATAGCTAGGTGGTATATACCTCTCCTTTAGTTTCAACTTCATCTTGACCCACATGTTTACAATAAGTTTTCCTAAGTGCTCTAAATTCTCTTCGACATTCTGCCAATATTTCCTAGTAGATCTTATAAGCTTTATTTTTGTGAAGTGAACATATTGCATGTCACTCATGTTACACCAGTCAAAGTAGTCATCCATAGTAGCTAACTAATATAGGAAGTCATTTAGGTTTAGCCTACCATCAATGTAAAATCTAATAGCAAGTTAAAATATCCTTCATTCATAAATGGGAGCAAAACCTATAAACTATGATAATCAAGGGATTAATCCTTAAAGAGATCACCAAGTTTGAAATTTTAAAATAACCTGATCCTAAATATTCATAATTTAAAATAAGTAAAAAATCATATATTTGACCTTTAATCATAGTAAAATAGCATTACGTAAGCATGAGATATCCCAAAAAGTGAAAGGAGTTGAAAATAGTTGAAAAATCCCAAATTGTTAAAAAATAGAGTAGTGCGCCGCGGTTTGTCACTCTTTGTGTGATGCATCGCAGTGTGTTGCACGCTCATGATAGCAATTTTGCTTTCACTTGATAGTAGAATTCAGGTAGCTTCTAACATGCCCTAATTCTCCATCCAACTTTTGAATGATGTGATCTAGGTGTTTACAAAAAGTTCTTTTCATAAACTAGCTAATGGCATGGGTTTTACTTCCAAAACTAGTCACATTAAGAAGTTAGACGCCTAAACCCAATTTCACAACTTTTCTCAACTTTCACACAAAAAGGGTGTCTAAAACCTTAAGCAAGTGCCAAAAGCCACTACTAACACTTAGACCATATTCACTAGACCTAAGACTACTAGTACAACATACCACAAGCACACATACACCATTATATCACAATTTCACTCCTCTACCCCTTTAATACCAAAAACAAAATGGGGAGGTATTAGCATTGCATTTCATTAAAAATCAATTATATCATGCTTAAACCACCTTACTGCACTTTCACTAGTATTTTGGCCTTATCAATATACAACTTATCATAAACCACATCTTAGGGCCTAAATGTAATATACTAAGTTTTCAAATTAGGAATTATTAATGTTTCCATGGGTATTTTGGTCAATTTAGAGAAATTATTAATTAATGATGTTTAAGGGAGACTAATATATTTTTTGGATCCTTGGACAGCCTTAGAAGAAGGCTACATCAAAGTTCGAGTGGGCCATGGCATGGAGGAAAGTTTATATTGATAAGGGACTTTTTGTACCATATGTTGTGGTGGACATGCCAATGCACCGCGACGCATGTGTAAAATCTACACTTATCAAATTGTGAAATCAAACCCGAAATCTAAAGTAGGATAAAGAAAATAGCGAGGAGGTGACGAGAAACAACCGATGTCTACTAGGGCACGATCTCTAGACCATTTTGGATGCATTTAGAGCTTGAATAATCATTGGATAAGTTTCACATTCCTTTTCTTTCCTCTTTATAGAAAATTTTAAAGGGTATTGTGAGGGCTTATTTTCGGTTTCCTTAAGTTTAAACTGAACACATTGACTTATTTAAAGGGAGTTTAATCAAGCCTTTAACCCTATGTTTATGAGCTTTATAGTGATTTGGAATTTTTATTGAGGGTTTAGATGAACCCAAGGCATAATTTGAAGATTTTGGGATAACGTGGGGAATTAGATGATGATTTTAGTATGTTGGGATGTTTAATAGGATGGTTAGAGTGTTTGAAAATAGTTGATGTTGTTAGATAAGGAATTTGAGTATTGTGGGTACTTGGAACCTAGAGAATTTAGGGTTTATCCAATATGAAAATTGACAATTGTCACTTAATTGTATAGAATAAGTGTTGCTTGATCTTTATCATGTATATAGAAAGTATGGAGCTAACATTAAGCCATGATAACCCTTTTGTGTGACAAAAGGTTAAGGTAACAGAATAATTTACACTAATTAATTATATTGTTTAACTATTTGTGAGTAGATAAGTATAATTGATTATAGGTGTTTCAAGAGCTTGGTATGTTGCAAAAGATATTCCTTGTGCATTGGAAACTATTTTCAAAATAATAAATATTTTTGAGTCCTTATGTAGGAAAGATAGTAATTTTTCACAAGTGTGTGAAATGTACAAAAGGTATGAGCATGGTCATGTTAGGGGTGGGAGTTCACCCGTAGGAAGGAGTAGTAGAAGTCTATATGGATTGTATCTCCTCGGTGTTTAGTAAGGCATGGTGTTGGAGAGTGACGCTCCTTAGCATCAGTGATACAGTATTGGAATAACAACACCCTAATTTGAGTGCGATAGGGGGAGACCATAGTTTGAAAGTAGGACAGGACACATATGGCTAAGTGATCCTACTACTAAAGGTGAGCTCGGGTCATTGTGAATGTGCACTTAGCCTACGAGCCTATAATTTTAGTCAAGGTGATATGGAGGCTTAGCTAGTAGAATGATAATGTTAGTGGTAAATAACTTGTGTTTACAGAAAGGATTTGTTGAATATGCTAAAGTAGAAATATACATTTAGTATAAAAAAGATTATGTTGTAATATGCTAAAAGTATGTTTTAGAGCTTAATAGTTTTACTCTCATATGGTTGTGCATGTTAATTAATAGTAGTAAATTATTCTATTACTGAGATGTTTATCTCACCCTGCGATTATATTTTATAGATGAAGACTTAGGTAGGGCCAAGGGGAAGGAAGGGGCGGCTGAAGAGTGAAGAGAATTGTTATATAGCTCTTCCTTTTCCTTTTTTTTAGATTTGTAATGAATATGCTATAATATAATGCCAACTTAGGAGCATTTTATGATTTTGTTATCACTTATATAAGAACATGTAAAGTGTGCATATCTTAGCCCAAGATTGATTTTAATGTGATTAAATGTGTGTGCTTGGTAAAGATACAATTACAAGTGATATATTTGAAATGATTTATGTGTCAAAATGACCAAAACGATAATTGTGTTAAGTTTTATCCACCCCTTTTTATTATTGTGAATTGGGGTTTTGGTAGTCATTTGAGTATGAATGCTTATTTGTGTGATATAATTGACTTGTTATTTTGTGTGTAGTTCATTTGAGGTGGTCAAAGTGATTCTAGAGTTAATGGCATTTGGTAGTGTGTTTTGGACACCTTTGAAAGTGTTTTGAGGTGAAAACAAACCATTTTGGGTTTGGGTATCCATTTTTTAATGGATGATTATTTGAAGAGCTTGAAGAGCTTTATGTGGATACTTGAATAGCTCAAATCAGACTTCAGATGGCGAAACGATATGCTTTGAAAGTTCAAAGTACTGTCATGACAGCAATCTGCTATCATGACAATAGGTGCGCACCACGGCGTAAATGCCTTCTGAGGAACTCGTCCCTCTGTGCCATCCACTATGGCGGTGTAGTTTGTGTTGCAACAAACAGGCCAAATTTTTGAAAAATTTCCAATTGTATCAGCTTGTTTCAAGTATTGTTTGATTTCCATGCTTCTATTATCATATTTAATTGATTTTGAACTATAGTTTGAGCTCAAACAATATTTTAAAAAGGGTTTTCTTAGGATCTCATTGTTTTAAACTAATTACCTTTTTAACCTTTAGGTTGTGATAACTTTCACTTGGGATTTTATCTAATCCTAGTTATTATAATGGGGTGTAAGAGTGTTGTCCTGATAATATCAAGGCGAACATTACATAAAATACATCCATATATCATAAACCATTATATAGTACAAGTATAGAACAAAAATGCATCCTAATTGACAATATTAAGTCTATTACACAAAATAAAACAATTCGTAGAGGCATACACTAGGAAAATAAAGATTCCTAAACTTTTAAAGCTTTTTCCCTTATTGCACCATAACTAAAGCCTATAAAATGTTAAAGAAGAGGGACGAGTCTGGCCATTCAGTAACCAAGGTGAACCTACTATATGCAGTTATATATTAAATGAATAAACACATGAATTTGAAATAGACTTTCTTAAAAGATGCATTAACACACGATTCACAACTTATCATTTCTTAGTTAACTCATTTTCATCTCAAACACAAGGTACATTGTCACAAGACACACAGACATGTAACTATAACCTGATATAGTAACATTATGTGCCACAACTTAATCATATGACATGTCATATAATCACATAGGCATGATCAAACTATCTTTATACCCTCATTATTTCCTCTGACTGGACTTGTGGGCTATAATAACAAATAGGGCTCCATTCATGTGATTGAACTACCCAAGCTCACAAATTGTGAGTTTTGACCCAAGTAACAATCACAAGACTCACTCTTGGACCATGTCTTCCCCCTCACTCAATTCTCTGGGGTATCTACACCCTAAACTAACCTCCTCAAAAATTGGTGAAAATGGCTAGGTTCTAGCCCCTCGACAAACTATGGGACAAGGCTATATACCCTCGTACACTGGAAGGAAGCTTAAAATTCATATAGATTTTATCTACTCCTCTCCTTAGGCGAACTCCTATCCATTGATCATGCCATGTATGATGCTCACTTTGTAAGATTTTAAATTTCTTAATCTCATAATTTGTCATTATTCAAGGGTAAAGTGGTAATTAGTATGCGATTAGAGATTTGAGTGATTACATGATGATTTGACTTATTGGTGTGTTGTATGAATAGACATGGGTGAAAGGAGTACGTGTAGTGAGAATAAATCTCATTGTGCCATGCACCACGGCTCATGGACCAGAAATTGCCTTCATAAGTTGAGAAATTTTAGAAATTTCAAAAGGGTGAATTTTGGAAACATATGAGAGGAGAGAAGAAGGGCTGAGAATCTAGAGCAAGCTATTTTAGGTTATTGGAAGGTGCTTCTAATCGATTACTTATCAGGTAAGCTATATATAATTCTTATCTTTCATTCTACACAGATTTCTCTGAAAATGAGTAATAGGCAAATTGAATCGATGAAATTTGAGGGGTTAGATTCTTTCTCAATAGTAAAAAAAAGGTTCTTGAGAGTTAAATTAGAGCTTTGAACCCGTAGGCTCAATTTTAGCTTTAGAGAGAGAAGAGTTAGGGCAGAAAACTGGTTTGAGTGAAATAAGACTGGTTAAGGTGATGTAAAGTAGTAATCGACTAGTAATAGACCTAGAATGGATAAATGAAAAATATTTTATAGATGAATATAATCTTACGCACTAAAAATGAGTTTTTGGTCAAAATAGACCAAATGACTAAAATATGCTAAATGTGTTTAGATAGGTATATTGGACGTGTGAGTAGAGAGAGGAAGCTTGAGATAAGTGATTGTGGTAGTTGAAATCCACAAGTAACCTTTCTAGTGACAAAAGAGTTAAAGTAATCGAATAACTTTCTTTGTTTGACTGTTTATTATCACTATATGTTAGTATGCTATGT
Source organism: Prosopis cineraria (assembly GCF_029017545.1). Lineage (NCBI taxonomy): Eukaryota > Viridiplantae > Streptophyta > Magnoliopsida > Fabales > Fabaceae > Prosopis > Prosopis cineraria. The sequence continues at coordinate 34,236,371 of NW_026555342.1, forward strand.
AGTGCATGAACTTGTTTTGGATTAAGCATGATTTATAGCATTGTGTGAATGTTACATGAAATAGATTTTGATTGAATAAAACTAGTTAAATGGGTGTTTTCAAATGGTATGTTAATATATATGCTATGTATGAGAAAATGAGTAAAATGGTAAATGAGAACCTTAAATGGTTCAGGAAGCATGATCTTAGGGGTGGGAGTTCATGTAACCTCCTTTCATATTCACTTAGTGTAAAAGAAGATTACGGTATTACCACTCCTCACAACAGATACAATAATCAAATTTCATTTTAAAAGCTTCAGCCGAAAACTTATTTTTATAAAATCGATCAATTTACAATACAATCAGAGAAATACACAATGAAAGTAGATCATACGATCCTCTAATATGTAATGGACATAACCCTCCAGCATTCCTATCCTAATGACATGCATTTCATCACACACAAAAAACTAAAATTTGGGTCGTGCACTATAACGTGCAATTCGTGCATTATGGCAGAGCCACACGCTCACCTTTTTCTATGTCGCGTACCATGGCATGTGTCACCATGTGCCGCGACGTGCCTGTTCAAATTTCTGCTGTCATTTTAACAACAAAAATGATGAAATTTTAGTGTGCGTCATTTTCACATACGACATTTGATTAGAGTGATTCAAGTGCCCACATGAAGCTTAGCTCGTATACTAACTAATGAGATAGTTTGGACATGATCTAATGGTCAGATCAAAATTTTGACACCCAGGTGCAAAAGTCACTTTTTTTTTGAAAATTTTGCACACCCAAGTGCTTAAATTGATCCCTTTCTCTTATTAGACTACACTAGGCCTTGAACCAAGTCCAAAAAGATCTAATACACCTAATTGACTACAATTAATCACAATCATACTCATATATCAAAATTTGACCCCTCTATGGCCATTTTTCACAATTCACTAACTTCACATACTTTGCCATTTCTTGGCATAACTTACGCACTTGACTATTTCTCAACCCAAACATATACAATCATGTTCACAATACAATATTAGCCCCTAGAGTACTCATTTCATCATAATTTGTCCCTTGGCTTAAAATTCACTAACACAACCAACCATATCAACACAAACATACTCAAATCATAGCCCCTTGTCTCAAACAACATATATACACATAATAGGGCTTGATTTCACAAAATCTCAATTCAATACATGCATGTAGCCCTATGGCAACTCATATACATTTATATACACAATCTTTCAGTTTAGTTCATTACACAAACTCATCACGACTCAAGCTGGTCCAGACTCTCTTCCCTTGCCCTGATCACTTCTCAGTCCTATAAACATGAAACCATGGGGGTAAGATAAAAATCTCAGTAATAGAATAACTCACTCCAATTGACTATCAAATGCAATAATATGAAAGTAAACATAGTATATCATCAAAACCTTATAAAATAGTATTTATATCACATATACCATTTCCTTTCTCAACTTTTCATTATATCATAAATGATTCCATATTATCTCAACATATTTCATCATATCACATAACATACTAGCATGATCTTTACCAACCGAACCTCCAAAGCACCCCGACACAAAACCATAGGCTCATCTTAGACCAATGTACACTCTGATTAGTCTTGTGCTCACCTGCAGTGGTAGAATCACCCGGCCAAAGATTTTCTAACACACAATAAGGAAACCTTGGCATATGATCTTTGTCATCTCCTATACTCGGGTGAACTCCCATCCCTATGATCATGCTTTCCCAAACCATTTAAGATTCCCATTTACCATTTCACACTTTCTTACATAATATATACAAATAATACTTTACATTACAAAACACACATTTCTATGCTTATTTCAACCAAAAGTCATTTCACACACAACAATTACTCAATGCTATAAAACATGCTTAGTTTGAAACTGTTTCATGCACTACATAACATACTAACATATAGTTTCAATAAACAATTAAACAAAGAAAGTTATTCGGTTACCTTAACCCTTCTATGTCACTAGAAAGGTTACCTGTAGATTTTAACTATCACACAAGCTTATCTCAAGCTTCCATTCTCTACCCGCGCATCCAATATGCTAATCTGAACACATTTAGCACATTTTAGTTATTTGGTCCATTTTGACCAAAAACTCATTTTTACTACTTAGGGCTATATTTATTCATAAACTCTTTTTCATTTATCCATTCTAAGTCCATGACTACCCAATTACTACTTTACATCACCTCAACCAGTCTTATTTTGCTCAAATTAAATTTTCACCCTAACTTTCTCTCTCTAAAGGCTAAAATTGAGCTTATGGATTTAAAGCTCTACCATTCAACTCTAAACCGGTCGTAAAGCTCTAATTTAACTTCCGAGAACCTTTTTATTACTATTAGGCAAGAATCAAACCCCTTAAATTCCATTGATTCAATCTCCCTATAACTCATTTTCAGAGAAATTTGTGTAGAATGGAAGGTAAGAATTATGTGTAGCTTACCTAGCAAGTTACCGATCTAAATCACCTTTTACCACTCCATAATAACTTATCTTAGCTTCTCAGCCCTTCTCTTCTCTCTATCTCGTGTGTTTCTCAATTTCTCTCCTCTAAAATTTCTAAATTTTCACAACTTATGAAGGCAATTTCTAGTCCATGTGTTGCGGCACATGCAGTACAAGCCATGGCATATGGCACAGTGAGATTTATTCTTACCACACATACTTGTTTCGACCCGAAATGCACTCCTATCACCCATATCTGTTCTTAAAACACATAAACAAGTCAAAATACCAATTAATCATGTGAATCTCTAATCCCATACTAACTTCCACTTCACCCTCAACTAACCTCTAAACTTAGGATTGAGAAATTCAGGATGTTATAGTTCTTCCCTCCTTTTAAGAATTTTTCCCTCAAAATTTATAAAAGACATAAATATATACCTATGGAAATAGGTAAGGATATTATTGCATCATTCTATTCTTTATCTCCCAGGTAGCATCACTAGAAAATTTTAACTAATCGTATAGTCTTGTTCCTCAATTACTTCTCTTTCACATCTATGATTCGCTCTGGCTTAGCCTTATAGGTTAAATTCTTCTGGAGTTCAATCTCCTCCGATTCTATCACGTGTGAAGGATCAGGTTGATATTTCTTAAGTTGTGACATGTGAAACACCTCATGCATACTTGATAATTGTGGTGGTAAAGCGATCCTGTAGGCTATTGGTCTAATTCTCTCCAGAATCTCGAAAGGACCAATAAATCTAAGAGTCAATTTCTTGGCTCTTATTGACCTCCCGATTCCCGTCACCAGTGTAACCCTCAGAAACACATGGTCTCCCATCAGGAACTCTAGCGGCCTTCTATGCCTATCTGCATAACTCTTATGCCAACTCTGAGCCATTAACAGCTTTTGCCTGACCAACTCAAATTTTGAGTTGTCTGATCCACAATATCTAGTCCTAATATAGTCCTTTTGCTCAACTCTATCTAGCAAAGAGGCAATCTGCATTTTTTTCCTATACAATGCCTTATACAATGCCATTTGTATACTGGAGTGGTAACTATTATTATAAGAAAACTTAACCAAAGGAAGATGGCTATCCTAGCTACCTTTCAACTCTAATACACAGGCTTTTAACATATCCTCTAAGGTCTGTATGGTTCCCTTTGTCTGCCCATCTATTTGTGGATGATACGCCGTACTGAATCTCAACTTAGTACCTATGGTAGGTTGCAAAGCTTCCCAAAACTAAGAAGTAAATCTTGGATCTCTATTAGAAATTATATTCTTCGGCACACCATGTAACCTTACCACTTCTTAGACATAGATCTCTGCCAACTTTTCTAGAGAATCATTAATCCGTATCACTAAGAAATGAGCCGATTTAGTAAGTCTATCAACTATGACCCAAATGGCATCATGTCCAGATTGAGTTATTGACAACCCAATTATGAAATCCATAGAAATGCTCTCTCATTTCCACGTAGGAATATCCAATGATTGTAACAGTCCTATTGGTCTTTGGTGCTCTATCTCAACCTTTTGACAAGTCAAACTTTGAGTCACAAACTCTATTACATCTTTCTTCATGCTAAGCCACCACCAATACCGCTTCACATCCTGGTACATCTTTGTAGCTCCCAGATGGATCGTGTACTTCCTACAGTGAGCCTCATTCAAGATAACTCTTTTAGATTTACATTGTCAGATCCTATTCCGATAAACCACAAAACCATTATCACTGAATCTAAAATCAATAGCTTAATATGCTTCAATCTCTTCTCTAACCTTTAAGAGACTCTCATCTTCTAGTTATGCCATTCTCAATTCCTTCCAGAAATCATTGCTAATCTCAATGAGATAGGCACCAACTAATGCCTCAATGGCACATCCTGCTGTGACTCAATAAATGACTCCATCAATCTGTATTCCTTAAACATAAGACTTGCCACATGTAAAGTCTTTTGGCTCAAAATCATCAGTAACCATATTAGCTTTGCCCGAATGGTATTTCAATTCAAAGTTACAATCCTTAAGAAGCTCCATCTACCTTCTCTGCCTCATATTCAATTCCTTTTAATCCACCAAGTATTTCAAACTCTTATGGTCGTTAAACACAGTGAACACTGTACCATATAAGTAATGGCACCAAATCTTTAAAGCAAATACCACTGATGCAAGCTCTAAATCATGTGCAGGATAGTTCTCCTTATGTGGTCTCAATTATCATGAAGCATAGGCTACAACTCGACTACCTTGTATCAAGACATAACCATGAGCTTTCAAAGACACATCCGTGTATACCTCGTAAGGTAACCTTAGATTAGGGATAATCAATACTAGTATTGTGGCTAATTTCTCTTTTAGCTTTTGAAATGCCACTTCACACTGGTCGTCCCATATATAAGGCTAATCTTTTCAAGTTAGTTTAGTGAAAGAAGAAGCTATCTGGGAAAATCCTTAGATAAATCGTCGATAATACCCAGCTAATCTTAGAAAACTACATATCTCTGTGACTAAACTATGACGTTTCCATTTTAACACTACATCAACCTTATGTAAATCCACTGAAATTCCATCCGCAGATACCATGTGTCCTAAAAATCTCACTTCTCTTAACCAAAACTCACACTAACTAAGCTTGGCAAACAACTTTTTGTCTTTCAGAATCTATAGTATCATTCTTAAATGCCTCGCATGTTGCTCCTCATTTTCAGAATAATCAGGATGTCGTCTATAAAGACCACTACAAATTAACCCAAGTACAACTTAAAGATTTGGTTCTTATAGTCCATAAACACTGCTAGCACATTGGTCAAACCAAACGGCATAACTAGGAATTCATAATGGCCATATCGAGTCCTGAACACTGTCTTGGGTACATCTATTACACTAACTCTCAACTGATGATACTTCGACCTTAAGTCAATCTTAAAAAAGACTGAGGCACTAGTCAATTGATCTAAAAGAGCATCTATCCTTAGTAGATGATACTTTTTCTTCACAATTACCTCATTCAAATCAATGCATAATCACAAACTGTCATCCTTCTTTCTCACAAACAATACCAGTGATCCCTAGGGTGATACACTTGGTCTGATGAATCCTTTCTCTAGCAAATCTTCAATCTACTTCTTTAGCTCAGCCAATTTCGATGGTGACATTCTATAAGGGGCCTTTGATATTGGTTTGGTTCCAAGAACCAAATCAATAGAGAACTCAACTTCTCTTTCAGGAGGTAGTCCAATCATCTCTTCTGAAAATACCTCTGGGAACTCACTTACTACCCCAATCTTCTCTATCCTACCATCATACACCATGCTGGTTGCCAAGAATACCGTATAGGCATCACAATCTTCTCAAATCCCCTTCTCTGCACTTACTACCGATAGAAACTTAGGTTGCTCCGAGGATTCCACAGCTGCACACAATATTGGTAGTGAAACCACTCTTCTAGCACAATCAAGCATAGTATTATTCACTACTAGCCAATCCATGCCAATTATCACATCTATTCCTCTCATAGAAATACAAATTAGATCGATCTTGAAAACTCTATCCTCAAATCAAATCTACACATTCTAACAAGCTTGACTTGTAATATTAGACGATCCAGAAGGTATTGTCACTTTAATGATCATAGGCAATTCTTGTAAAAACAATTTCAATCTATCCATACATTCCTTAGACACAAAAGAATGGGTGACACCCAAATCAAATAATGCCTCTACTTTGTGACCATTAATAGAAATCATACCTCTGATCAAGTTTAAAGACGCTCTGGGCTCTTTATGTGTAACTGCAAATAATCAGCCAAGAACCATCAATCTCTACTCAGTCCCCTCAACTTTGCCTTCTGGGCATTGCCTTGCTATATGACTTGACTTACCACACTTGTAGCAAGCCCAACATCTTCCCAAATGAGATCTACTGCATATGTTACATTGGGGCATCCTTCCAGTACTTAAAGTCGGAACTGGAACATTCGACACTTGTCTCGAAGACTATAGAGGCCCACTTCTCATACCTCTACCCCTCTACATTGACCCTCTATGCACAGGTCAAGATTGAGATCCTCTACTGAAACCTCTTCTTTCAGAAGAACTGAAACTGCTCACATTGAACCTAGGCCTCTTTGAGATTCTACCAATAAGACCCAAATGAGATTAAAACCTCCTCATATTGTCTTGCCTCCTTTCAGCATCTATCTTTCTACCACTCCTAGCTGCTATCCTCAGCTTATGGCACATCTCCTTATATGTCATCACATCAAATAGTGTTACCTGTTGTCGGTACTCGGGTCTCATCTTTTCAAGAAGTCTTTCAGCTTTCCATTTCGAGTCATTACTATACTGAAGATATGTGGAGTAAGCCAACAAGTCATTGAATTTTCTTATAAATTCTTCCTTATCCAGGTCTCCCTGTCTGAAAGCATGAAATTCCTCTTCCTTCTTGGTTTTAAATGAGACTAGAAAATGTTGATCAAAGAATATTCTCTTAAACTCGTCCTAACTTAACTGAATATCACTAGTTGGCCTCACAAATTCCCACTACCTCTTAGCAGCACTAACCAACTACATCGTGGCTAAGATAACTTTCTGCTCTAAAGTACAGATTACTACCTCAAAGATGGTTTCCATTCATTCTATCCATAATTTTGCTTCACCCTCTCTCATACTTCCATCAAATGACGGCAGGTTGAATTGAACAAACAATCTTCCAAGCACGATCAATAGATGGATTAGTGTCAAGAATCTCTGGTCCACTACCTGAATTTCAAGACGGTCTAGGCCTACTATGTGCTTCCTGTATTGGGATATTCTGAGCTTCAACTCTCTCTTCTTGCTTTCTACCCTTAAGATCGTGTCATGATCCCAAACAATTTGTCTAATATTGACAACCGTATCCCTAAGCTCTCCCAGTAGCTCATCACATCTATCCCTTTATGGCTGAACCAGTTGAACTTTTGGCTCCCGTTCCTCCTTCATAACCCGTCTAAATATTGCAGTTCTCACACGAGTGCCTCTCATATTATACTATTTTCTCCCCTCTTAAGGTTAAAAATATGAACACAAAGGACATTAGGGAAAGAATTGTGTAATGAATAAGATAAGTTGCCATATTTCTAAATGAATGCATCATAACAATCAAGTCTCAAAAATCGAGAAACTGATACCAAAATGTAACCTCCTTTCATATTTACTCAATATAAAAGAAGACTGCGGTGTCACCATTTGCCCTCACAACAAATACAATAATCAAATTTCATTTTCAAAGCTTCAGCCGAACCCTTATTTTTATAAAATCAATCAATTCACAATACACAGTGAAAGTAGATCATATGCTCCTCTAATACGTAATAGATATAACCCTCTAGCATTTCTATCCCAATGGCATACATTTCATCATAAAATAAAACTGAAATTTGGGTTGTGCGCTGTGGCGTGCAGTCCGTGCTCTGTACAGAGCCACATACTCACCCTTTCTATGCCATGTGCCGGGACATGTGTCACCATGCACCGCGGTATGCCTGTCCAAATTTCTACTGTCATGTTAATAGCAAAAATGATGAAGTTCTGGCATGGCCTGTTTCACATATGACATCCGATTAGAGTGATTCAAGTGCCCACACAAAGCTTAGCTCGTATACTAACTAGTGAGATAGGTTTGGACATGATCTAATGGTCTAATTAAAATTTTGACACCTAGGTGCAAAAATTTACTTTTTCTAAAAATTTTGCACATCCAAGCACTCAAATCGATCTCTTTCTCTGATTAGACCACACTAGGCCTTGAACCCAGTCCAAAAGGATCTAATACACCTTATTGACCACAATTAATCATAATCATACTCATATATCAAAATTTGACCCCTCTACGGCCAATTTCTAAAATTCACTAACTTCACATACTTTGCCATTTCTTGGCATAACTTAGTCCACTTGGCTATTTCTCAACCCATACATATACAATCATGTTCACAATATAATCTTAGCCCCCAAATTACTCATTTCATCATAATTTGTCCCTTAGCTTAAGATTCACCAACACAACCAACCATATCAACACAAACATACTCAAATCATAACCCCTTTGTCTCAAATAACACATATACACATAATCGGGCTTGATTCCACAAAATCTCAATTCAATACATGATGTAACCCTATGGCAACTCATATACATTTATACACACAATCTTTCAGTTTAGTTCATTACACAACTCATCACGACTCAAGCTAGTCCAGACTCTCTTCCCTTGCCCTGATCACTTCCTGATCCTGTAAACATGTAACCATAGGGTGACATAAAAATCTCAGTAATAGAATAACTCATTCCAATTGACTATCACATGCAATAATATGAAAGTAAACATAGTATATCATCAAAACCTTATAAAATAGCATTTATATCACATATCTCATTTTCTTTCTCAACTTTTTATCATATCACAAATGATTCCATATTATCTCAACATATTTCATCATATAACATAACATACTAGCATGATCTCTACTAACCAAACCTCCAAATCACCCCGACATGAAACCATAGACTCATCTTAGACCAATGTACACTCTCATTAGTCTTGAACCCACCTGCAGTTATAGAATTCACCCAGCCAAAGATGTCCTAACGTATAATATATACTATGGTTTCCCCCAATACACACAATGGGGCATTCTTGACTCCAACACCGCATCGTAAAGATATTAAGGAGTCTCTCATCTCTAACACCATACCTCAATAGGTACTAAGGAGATTTTCTCCAACACCGCACCTTTCAAGGCACTAAGGAGAATTATTTCCAACACCACACCCTAATAGGTACTAAGAAAACCTTGCCATATGGTCTTTATCATCTCCTACACTCAGGTGAACTCCCACCCCTATGATTATGCTTTCTCGAGCCATTTAAGGTTCCCATTTACCATTTCTTACTTTCTTACATAATATATATAAATAATACTTTACATCATAAACCACACATTTCTATGCTTATTTCAACCAAAAGTTATTTCAGACACAATAATTACTCAATGCTATAAACATGCTTAGTTCAAAACCATTTCATGCACTGCATAGTATACTAACATACAGTTACAATAAATAGTCAAATAAAGGAAGTTATTCGGTTTACCTCAACCCTTCTGTCACTAGAAAGGTTACCCATGGATTTTAACTATCACACAAGCTAATCTCAAGCTTCCTTTCTCTACTCACGTGTCTAATATGCCAATCTGAACACATTTAGCACATTTTAGTCATTTGGTCCATTTTGATCAAAAAACTCATTTTACTAATTAGGGCTATATTCATCCGTAAATTCTTTTCCATTTATCCATTCTACCAATTACTACTTTACATCACCTCAACCAGTCTTATTTTACTCAAATCAAATTTTTACCCTAACTTTCTCTCTCTAAAGGCCAAATTAAGCCTATGGGTTCAAAGCTCTACCGTTCAGCCTAAACCAGTCACAAAGCTATAATTTAAATTTCAAGAACCTTTTTATTACTATTGGGAAAGAATCAGACCCCTCAAATTCCACCGATTCAATTTCCCTATAACTTATTTTTAGAGAAATTTGTGTAGAATGGAAGAGTTATACATAGCTTACCTAGCAATTTACTTATCCGAATTACCTTCCACCACTCCAAAATAACTTTTCTTAGCTTCTCAGCCCTTCTCGTCTCTCTATCTCGTGTGTTTCTTAATTTCTCTCCTCTAAAATTTTAGAATTTTCATAACTTATGAAGGTAATTTCTAGTCCATACACCGCGAGTAGTTGGAGATGATAAAGACTAAATGGCTAGGTTTTCTTAGTACCTGATAGGGTGTGGTTTAGAAATAATTCTCCTTAATGCCTTATAAGGTTTCGTATTGGAGAAGATCTCTTTAGTACCTATTGAGGTGCGGTATTAGAGATGTGAGACTCCTTGGTGTCTATGTGATACGATGTTGGAGTCAACGATACCCCATTGTGTGTATTGAGGGAAACCATAGTCTGTATGTGTGTTAGAAATCTTTGGCTGGGTGATTCTACCACTGTAGATGAGCTCAAGGCCAATGAAAGTATACATTAGTCTAAGGTGAGCCTATAGTTTCTTGTCAGGGTGATCTGGATGTTTGGATGGTAGTAATCATGCTATGATATGTTATGACATATTATAAATGTTATGTGAAAGTGGTGAAAAGTTGAGAATAGATATGTGTTATGTGTAAAGGAATGAAAATGAGATATGTGATATAAATGTTATTTTAATGGAATTTTAATGGTATAATATGCTTTACTTCCATATTGTTGCATGTGATAGTCAATAGGAGCAAGTTATTCTATTACTGAATTTTTACCTCACCCTTGTGGTTACATATTTATAAGACGGGGGTAGTGATCAAGGTAAGGGAAGAGAGTCTAGACTGGTTTGAGATGTGAAGCCATGAATACTCGAAGTCGTGTAATGAACTGAATTAAGAATTTGTGTATATATGTGTATATGAGTTGCCATAGGGTTGCATGCATGTTTTGAGTAGTGGATTTGTGGAATCTTAGCCTAATTATATGTTTTTGTGATGAAATGAACCAAAGGGCTATGATTTGTGTATAATTATATTGAATTGTTGTTGACTGTTGGTGAATCTTAAGCCCAAGTGAGAAATTAGGATGAAGTGAGTAATTTGAGGCTAATATTGTGTTGTTAATGTTAATATATGTGTTTATGATGAGAAATAGGGCTAAGTGGGCTAAGTTATGTCAAGAAATGGCAGTTTGTGCAAAATTGTGAAATGTGAAAATTGGCCGTAGAAAGGTCAACATTTCAATCTATATGTATGATTGAGATAAATTATAATCAATCAGGTGTATTAGGTCCTTTTGAACTTGATTCAAGCCCTCATGTCGGCTAAGAGAGAAAGGGATCAATTTGAGCACTTGGGTGCATAAATTTTTTAGAAAAAGTGACTTTTTGCACCCAAGTTTCTAAATTTTAATTGGACTATTAGATTGAATCCAAACCTATTTCATTAGTTAGTTAATGAGTTAAGCTACGTGTAAGCGCTTGAATCATTTGGATCGGATGTCGTATGTGAAAATCACATACACTGAAAGTTCATCATTTTTGCTATCAAAATGAAAGCAGAATTTCAGATAAGCGCACCACGACACATGATGACACATGCCGTGGTACACAACATAAAAAGTTTAAGCGTGTGGCTTTATGCCACATGCTACTGTGCACATGTGCACACTATGGCGCACAACCCTATTTCAAATCTGATTTTATAGTGTTAAGGCATGCAACGATGGAGGTGAATATATATGTTATTTTCACTATGTAACCTCCTGTTATATCCACTCAATACAAGAGAAGATTATGGTGTTACCACATCACTCACAATACAATCAATAAACAAATGTTTTATTTGAAAAGCTTGGGCCCAAGACTCATTTGTACAAAACCAATCAAATCACAATACAATTAGAGGAAAACACAGTGGAAGCCAATCATACACTTCTCTAATACATAGTGGAATTAATCCACCAACATTCTTATCTCAATTGCATGCATTTTGATCATAAAATCAATATCAGATTTAGTTCGCGTGCCACAGAGTGCACTTCGTGCACCGCAGCATGTGGCACAAAGCCATATTCTTAGCTTGTTCTGTGTTATGGGCCGTGGCATGTGTCACTATGCACCGTGGCATGCCTGTTCGATTTTCTACTGTAATTTTGATAGCAAAATGATGAACTTCCGGCATGTATTGTTTTCACATAAGACATTCAATTGGAGTAATTCAAGCACCCAAACATAGCTTATCTCATAAGCTAACTAATAAGATAGGTTTGGACATGATCTAATAGTCTGATCAAAATTTAGACACCCTCGTAAGAAGTCACTTTTTTTGTTTGCACACCTAAGTGCTCAAATCAACTACTTTCTCTCATTAAACCACACAAGGCCTTAAATCCAGTCCAAAAGGACCCAATATACCTAATTAACAACAATATATCTTAATCATACTTATATATCAAAATTTAACCCTTCTACAGCCAATTTCCACAGTTCATTAACTTCACACAAACTTGCCATTACTTGGCATAACATAGCCTGCTTCACTATTTCTCAATACATTCATATGCATTCATGTTCACAATACAATCTTAGCCCCCAAATTACTCATTTCATTATAATTTGTACCATGGCTTAAGATTTACTAACATAAAATCACAATCTTAGCCCTAAATATTCATTTGCTCATAATTTGTTACTTGGGCTTAAGTTTCACCAACAATCAACCACAAATCAACACAAATTTACTCAATCATAGTCCTTTGATTCAATTCATCATAAATACACATAATTAGGTTATGACTCCATAAAATCTCTATTTAATTCATGCATGCAACCCTATGGCAACTCATTTACACATATATACACAATTCTCAGTTTAATTCATTACACAAACTCAGAGTACGCAGCTTCACAACTTAAGTCGGTCCAGACTCTCTTCCCATACCCTGATCATTGCCCAGTCCTGAAAATATGTAAGTCCTGAAAATATGTAACCATGAGGTGAGATAAAAATCTCAGTAACAGAATAACTCACTCCTATTGACTATCACATGCAACCATATAGAAGTAAAGCATAATATATCATTTAAATCTCCATAAAATAATGTTTATATCACATATTTCATTTTCTCAACATTATTCTTCACTTTTCAAGTATAACATCTCACTACACCCTGTAGGATCTTTTACCCCATCCGAGCTCACTACTGCCTCATGGGTCTTTTAATGCTATAAAACATAATATCTCACCATACCCTCTAAGGTTTTTGCCCCAACTAGGCTCACCACTACCTTGCAGGTCTTTTGATGCTATAAAGCGCAACATCTCACCATACCCTCTAAGGGTTTTTGCCCTACCTGAGCTCACCACTGCCTCGCAAGTCTTTTGTTGCTATAAAGCACAACATTTTGTTTCATTTCATAACATATCTCATCATCATATAACATGTTATAGCATTTATATATATATATACTATATTCCATTTGAAATCATACATTTCAATGCTTTATTTTAACTAAAAGCCATTTCATACAACAATCACACAATATTATAAAACATGCTCAGTTTAAAACCATGTCATGTACTATATAGCATACTAACATATAGTTACAATAAACAATCAAACAAAGGAAGTTATTTGGTTACCTCAACCCTTCTATCATTAGAAAGGCTACCTATAGATTTCAATAACCTCAATTGCTTATCTCAAGCTTTTTTCCTCTACTCACACGTCCAATATGCCAATTTGAACACATTTGGCACATTTTAGTCATTTGGTCTATTTTGACCAAACACTCATTTTTACTACTTAGGGCTATATTCATCCGTAAACTCTTTTCTATTTATCTATTTTAGGTCCATTACTACCAATTACTACTTTACATCACCTCAACCGATCTTATTTCACTCAAACTAAACTTTGCCTTAACTTTCTCTCTCTAAATAGCCAAAATCAAGCCTACGAGTTCAAAGCTCTACTATTCAGCTTTAAACCAGTCACAAAGCTCTAATTTAACTTTTAACAACCTTTTAATTACCATTGGGCAAGAATCCAACCCCTCAAATTCCACCAATTTAATTTCTCTATAACTCATTTTCAGAGAAATTTGTGTAGAATGGAAGGTAAGAGTTATACGTGGGTTACCTAACAAGTTATCAATCTGGATCACCTTCCACTACTCTAAAATAGCTTGCCTTAGCACACCCTTACTTCGCTCCTCTCCTTTTATGTGATTTCAGATTTTTCCCCTCTAAAAATCACCAGATTTCACAACTTAAGAAGTGATTTTTTGGTCCATGCGCTGTAGCATGTGACATAGTGATATTTATTCTTACCATACATACTTTCTTTGACCCAAAATGCACTTCTCTCGCTCGTATCTACTCATACAACACACCAACAAGTCAAAACATCAAGTAATCATTTGAATTTCTAATCCCACACTAGTTACCATTCTCCCTCGATTAGCCACTAAACTCGAGATTAAGAAATTCAATATGTTATATGTTGCATATTCTCTATTGTATTATGGTTTGATGATTTTGTGAAACAAGTCTTCAGCCAAAGCTTTTCACATATTGTATTTGATTATTGTTTAGAGTTTTGATGTAGTGATCCTGGTAATCTTCTCATGTATCTAGAGGATATAAGAGGAGGTTGCACACTTATTATTCACAATTTCATTTTCAAAATCAACATATTGGGCTCACGATCATGTGCCACCCAAGTGAGCATCAAATCTTATTTTTACATATATCTCAACTATCTACCATCTTCAATTTCAATACGGTTAATTTCATCTCATTATATTAAATCACAAGTCAAGTTTATCACAACAATCATCAACTATTCATTTTCATACCACAATATAAATTGTAATTCATTTCAAAGTCACTTTTAAATCTTTTTTCAAATCAAACAAATATACTATCACAAGTTTCATAACATGTGTATCCACACACAAATCACGACTTTACATGCCAAAACACACATTTTACATTATAATACAATTAATAGACAACTATCTAAGAAAGGGTTTCCTCAATTACCTCAAATATTTAAGAGGTCAAAGGTTTATGTAATGACCCTAAATTTTAAATTCAACAAAATTTATAGCAAGTAGAAAGTGATAGTTTAGTGGAATTTGTGTTAGTTAATATTTATAATGATCAAGAGTTCAAATTATACCAGGAAAAGGTTTGATTTTATTTGCTTTTAAATTATAGAAAAATTTATGCCTTCTTTTATAATTTTCTTATGCTCTCTCTTCTCATTTTTCCTTTTGTTATTTCTTGTAATTTTCCCAACTTACAAATGTTCATATTTTTAAATCCTTCTTCCTAATCATTCAAGATGAGAACAAAGCAGCATAGGGGGGAGAGAGAGAGAGTTTAAATCCTTTCTTCCTTTTTATCATTGGTCTACACCTTTGAACTTTCCCTTTATTCTTCGATTCTCCTCTCACCGCCATTAACTTTTCATTTTCCCTTTTCTTCTCTTGTTCGTCTGCCATTAAGGTGAGTGGTATAGCTCCTTTAATTTTTTTCTCTTTTCCTTCACTCACTTGTTTAGTGGAGCTGTGGTTGAAGCTCTTCCTTTGTCGCCTTTCCCCTTCATTCTTGCTGTGACTTGTTTGTTTCTTCTCCCTAAAAGATCTACCGAGAATTGGTACTGTTTCTCATCCCCTGTTTCTAGTTGCTGTCATGCCATGTTTCATGGTTGGTGTGAGGTGAACGTGTGCTTCATTTTTGCCTCTTCCTCCTCCTTAGCTACTGGAAGTGGCACGTGGTTTTGTGGTAAGAGTGATTCTCTCTTTTGCTATCAATGATTCTTGCTCTCTTTTAAGTGGCGGCTGTCATCATTGTTAGAGATGGTGAGTAAGATTTCATTTAAGCATTTTGGCTAAGTTTTGTTGAAGAAAAAAGGAATTGAATTTCCTTATTGTGTAAACTAGTGAAGGAAGAAGTTTGTTGAATGAGTATGCATATATGTCTGTTAGAATTTCTAGTTGAAGTTTCCAAACGTGGTTATTGCCAAGTATAAATTAAATGGTTGATTTAGGATTTAATTTGAGATATTTTGTGTTCTTGGTGATACCTAAGTATTGTATGGAAGTTTGATTTAGGAATTAAATGGTGAGGATAAGATGTTTCAATTTAATTCTTTCAATTTATAAAATTATAAATTATATTATTTATTTTGTTTAAAGTAAACTATAAATATAATTGATACAATATAATTTGTATTATTTATTTTAATTTTTTTTACTTCTTGAGGTTGTTATATTATTTATTTTAATATTCATATTTATAATTATAATATAAAAAATATCTAAGAATAAATAGTAAAAATACTGATGATTATACATTAGTAAAAAATTATAAAAATGTAGACAATCAGCGGCGACTTGTATGTCGCCGCTGAAACTTACAACATAATTTTTTTAAAAGAAATTAAAAAATACTGACAATCAGCGGCGACACTAAAAAGTCATTGCTGAAAGTCAACTTTCAGCAGCAACTTGTATGTTGCCGCTGAAACTTGCAACATAATTTTTTTAAAACAAATAAAAAATGCTAACAATCAGCGGCAACACTAAAAAGTCGCCGCTGAAACTTGCAACATAATTTTTTAAAAAAAATAAAAAAATGCTAACAATCAGCGGCGACACTAAAAAGTCGTCGCTGAAAGTCGCCATAGAAACTTACAACATAATTTTTTTAAAAGAAATTAAAAATGATGACAATCAGCAGCGACTTGTATGTCGCTGCTGAAACTTGCAACATAATTTTTTTAAAACAAATAAAAAAATGCTAATAATCAGCGACGACAATAAAAAGTCACTATTGAAACTTGCAACATAATTTTTTTAGAAGAAATTAAAAAATGCTGACAATCAGCGGCGACACTAAAAAGTCGCCGCTGAAAGTCGACTTTCAGCGGCGACTTGTATGTCACCGCTGAAACTTGCAACATAAGTTTTTTAAAAGAGATTAAAAAATGCTGACAATCAGCGGCGACACTAAAAAGTCGCCGGTAAAAGTCGACTTTCTGCGGCGATTTGTATGTTGCCGCTGAAACTTGTAACATAATTTTTTTAAAAGAAATAAAAAATGCTGACAATCAGCAACGACACTAAAAAGTTGCTGCTGATTCTCAACTTTCAGCGGCGACAGTAAGAGTCACCGCTAAAAGTGTACTGTCGTCGCTGAAAGTGTGACTTTCAGCGGTGACATTTGATGTTGCCGCTGAAAGTCTGACAATCAATGGCGACATCAAATTCACCGCTGAAAGTCACACATTCAGTGGCGACTCTTACTGCCGCCGCTGAAAGTTGAGAATCAGTGGCAACTTTTTAGTGTCGCCGCTGAAAGTCATTTTTTTTTTAGTGTGACCTTGCACCTCTTGCTGATCATTAAGGGGCTCTATTGCTTTTTGGATGATGGAAGCATGCTTCAATCATTTTTTTTAATGCAAATATTCATTATATTATACAATGATAGTTAGTGCTCCACGTATGCTGAAGTTAGGTCCTAGTTTTATTTTGCTTGTATGTAATCTGCTAGTGTAGAGCTAGTCTTCTTTATTAGATTGATTTGCTAGTTTCCCTATTGTAGAAATTTTAGGAAGATGACGTCCATGAGTCATTTTTCAATTGGGAAAATGTCTCAAACATTGTCCTTTATCCCACTGCTTATTGATAAAATCCAACTAACCCATTAAATTGAATAATACTAACCCGATTATTTTGTTTGGAAACTAAAGCGAGAATGATAAATGTGTAGGTTTTGGGAGGGTCTGAATATGTTACTGATAGCATATTCTGCATGGGCATCTTTTTTTGAGATTGGGTTTCTCAGAAACTCAAACCATATGCTCAAATGGTTAGATGTTTTTGCTATAATCATTCTTACGATAGACATTGCCCTCCGTGTTTTCCTTGCTGCAGATCGTACAAGGTTTGTTATTTTTCAAATTAAATTATTGATATTTAAGCATTTAAAAATGGCATAAAATATTTATTAACATGTGTAATTAATTTTAATAACAGTGTAGATATAAAAAAATATTGCATTCTCAACATACTTTAGAAACAGAACCCATAGAATTGGATTTATACAATTATGATATTTAATTATATATTTTATTTATAAATATGCATTTTTATTTTACAATTTTTATTCACTATTTGATTCAGTAGAATATGTTACAACATATACATAATATTCGGCAATTAACAAAGTTTATATTTTTGGCATTTATGAAGATATATTCATATATTTAATATTAATTTATTTTAAAGTAAACTTTTTCGACTTTACAGTACCAATCTAAGTTGCAAGTTGATGTTCGCCTCACGACTTTATATATGTAGACTCACGTTTTTTAACAACCTTGCATGTTTATATGTATTTAAATATATTGTATGAATTTACATTTGTGGAAAGAAATATAATTAAGTAAATCAATTATTGTTAAAATTGTTTCAACGCTTAGAATCGTCCGTGTCTCTTGCTGATAACACAATATGTTAGAAAGTCAGGCTAATTTGACCAAATGATTCTTGTTAAAATATGCAAGACATGATTTTCACCCATATTTGGCTGCATATGAAATGTGAATTTTAACCATGAGTTTATTTCTTTATTTTTTCCATGAATTTTAGTAAGCAGCTTTAATACGCTGAATTAAAAAAAAACATGTTTTTTCCATCGGAAAAAAAAAACATGTTTCCACCCATATATATATATATATGCATATATATGACATGGGAATTTTAACCGTGAATTTATTTCTTTGAGTTTTTATATGAATTTTAGTAATTAGGTTTAACTCTTTGCATAAATAAAATAATTGCATTTCCAACCTAATTATTTTGCAAAAGGAACACGTGAAAATTGATTTATACAAGTATGTCATTTAGTTTAAATTTTAAATATTTTATTTATAACCATGTTTATTATTTTGGTTTAATTTAGCATAGTATATTAAAATATATAAATAATAGTTATCAATTATTCCTGGTTTGGGTTATATCATAATCAACTTATCGCTTAAGATAATGGTGTGGTTAAAAAAATGAAGGTGATGATAATAGAACATTTAATTATCTCTGTTAAAATTGTAATTAAATTTAGGCTTAATTATGTTTAATGACTTTAATGAATTTAACTTAAATTGTATTGATTTGATTTAATTTATTGATTTTTTTAGTTCAATAATGCGGCATGATAATTTTTAGATATATTTTATTTATAAAGTAAACTCGCTTATGATTTTATGTTATGAGTTTAGGTCTCCATTATGAGTTTAATTAAACTTACGAGTTTGATAACCTGGGGTAAATCAGTAATTTTTTAAAATTAATAATATCATAAATATAAAAATCAATTGTCCTAGATGCTTTTTTTTTATAACTAAAACAAAGTCAATTTATTAATAACAAAAAAAAGTACAAACACCTATAGCTGAAATTAAAGAAAAACATTAAAATATCTTAAAGAATACAAACTAATAAAGAATAAAAAAAATAGAGAATACAAGATAATACACAAAACTCAGCAAAGCAGGAAAACTAACAATACGACCTACAAACAAAACAATAAACAGAAAAAAAAAACAAATAATAATCCACAAGCAATTAGCCAATACCACAACAAAAATAGCCAATCATGACATAATGTAGAAAACCCTCACCCTTCTCTTCAGCATCTCTAACCAAAATCCTAGCTAGACGGGGTGTTTGCAGGGGTGTAATCAAACTTTAAATCAAGGAGGCCAAGTTTTGTAAGTAAATAAATATTACTAATTCAAGGAATTTAAAACTTAATAATAATAATAATAATAATAATAATAATAATAATAATAATAATTTAAATATTTTAACTTATACACGCAATATTTTTTTTATCAAAATTGGGTGGCTTTTATTAATTATCAACTAATTGAATTATATTCGAACATTGCAGAGCTTGCAACATCTCATTTATTTTAACTCCTTTAAACAAAAAACACTCATGCTAGAATTGCTCTTAAAAATAATGTCATTGGGCATGACTCGAAATAGATTTTCTATAGAATATGCCAATAACAAGGGTCATTTTGAACCTTAATGATCTTCAAGTATAAAAAAACATTATGGCCAAGGTGTCATACAAGAAAATTAACATCTCAATAAATCATATATTTTCTACAATTTATGGTGCTAAAATTCTATAACATTAAGTGCCAACCAAACAATGCTATTGCAATAATTAGAGAAATGCTACTTTGGATAAAAGTACGACCTTATCCCAATTTCTTGGGACTTGCTACGAATATCAAAGCTAAAATAAAAAAAATATCCAATCACCTATATATCATTTCCTTCAATCCAAAATAATTAAATTCATAATTTATACATATTATATTAGATGACTCCCGACACTTCTTTCTAAAAATCAATTCCAGAATTTGCCCCAAAGAAATAAAAATCAATTCCAGAATCCAATATATTAGTCACAGTCAAGAGTTCTACCTATTTCCCAAATGGGTTTTTCTTCTCCGCTTAATAATTAGAAATTGTGAAAAAACATGCTTCCTCCATCAGCAAAGTGGAAAAGATTCCAATAATGCTTTCATTCCTAGCTAGTCACGGTCAAAGAACCTCTCCACTCTAATGCATTTTTTCCCCTTTTCTCTTAATTTATACAGAAAATTAAACAGTGATCCCCCTCGTCAACAAAACATGAAAAACCGAAATAAGTGGGGAAGGATACAATGAGTTTGTTTGTTTTCTTTTTTTAAAATTTATTTTATTTTTCAAAACAGAAAAATTTAAAAACTTGTTTGGATAAGTGTTTTTCATTTAATTGTTTCTGTAAGTATTTTCATTTCTTATTTTTAAAAACAAAAAATAGAAACAACCTCAAGTTGTTTTCATTTTATTTTTCTTATTTTTAAAATATACTACTTGGATTATTGAAAATTATATTTACCTTAATCAATTTCTATTATTAATCACCACTATTAACTATCTATAACCATTACTATTAGTCCATTTTTTTATTCTAAAACTGTTTTTAATTGATGTAATCAAATGGATTTTCATTTCATTTTATTTTGAAAAACTATTTTATAAACTATATTACAAAACAATTTTTAAAAACAATAAATGATAATAAAAACCAAACAAGCACGATAATTCTTTTATTCTTATCGTGAATAGGAATCAATTTGATACTTTTCAATCATTATTTCTACTTCAAAATATCGATTTATAAGCTTTGAAAATTTTGAACAATACTTTCAATAATACATTTCATTTCCTTGAACTCAATGGTCCATCCAAACACTCATAAATTATATTTATGTTCACCTCACTCCAAGCATTCCAAAAGCTTTGAGTTCTAAGGCTTTATCTCTCTATATAAGCTCCTCTTCCAAACTTGGAATCCTAAGAAATCACTATAATCAAATGAAAACTTGATCAGTTGAGTTAAGCATATAACATCCTCTAGGATTCAAAGCCCAAATTTCTGCATGCTAGATACCTATCAGCTGATTCATAGCTTTCATAGTCACAGCCATCACTTGTGCTACATAGGCTGATCATAGTTCCATGTTTTCAGTTCTAGGATTAATAAATGAGCCATCACAATTGACCTTCAACATAGTTCTAGGATAACCAAGTAACAGAAGCTATCTGAAAATCAGTCAACTTCCTGTCACCATTAAAAAAAAGATAGCCACCATTTTCTAAAATCATTCCCAAACCAAACACACATATAAACAATGCATGCTGAATCCACCCCATTTTCTGTTGAATAAAGCAAGGCTTACTGGTACAGCTTTATTCATACACCGCCAAACGAAATGCTTCATTTTAGGAAGAACATTTACCTTCCACATCTTTGTCAAGATCACACCAAAACTGGAATTGAAGAATTCAGCCTCATATCAGCGCTTCATCTCTGCATCTTGCACATAGGAGCCTTTTTTAACAATATAATTCCTTAGCCTTATTCCATAGATGTCTTGGCTTCACATAATACAATTATTAGTAAAAAAATGGTATCCCATTTTATTTAAACAAGCACGTTACCCGTAGTGAAATGTCGCTTTTTTTTTTTTTTTGTGAAAGATTCTTTTGATAGAAAACAAACAGGGGAAAAAAAAAAAGTCATCAACCAGCACCGCATTTCTCAATAACCTCTCGACCCTTCTCTTCCTTGGATTCCCCAATTAGCCTGATAACATTGGTTAGAATCTTTACTAGAGTGAGCGTTGGTGATATCAAACCTGAGCCAATTAGCTAAAACGTCCAATACCTCCTGCATCTCCCATCTGTCACTCCATTCTGCTCCATTTACTGATTTTTTTTCTTGCAGTAGCATTAAATTTTAGCAGAATCAGTTTCTATAATAGTGACTTTTCACTTTTTTCTCTAATAGTAATGCCAAAGTTCTTTTGACAGAAAAAACTCCATTCACAAATGGAGATTCCGCTTGCAACTAGATTACCTTAATTTGTCCTTCACATGGCCTCTTCCAATGTTTCTCACCCTCACTCATCTTCTCTTCACCTACATTCACCTTCATCCAACCCCTTGCTTGCCAAAATTCATCAACAGGTTTCCTGACATTATTAATGTTTCTCACCCTAACTCATCTTCACTCCACCTACATTCACCTTCAGCTAAACCCTTGCTTGCCAAAATTCATCAACAGCTTTCCTAATATTATTAATGACTTTTGTAAGATCTGGTATTTTCTGCTAAAAAAGCATCACATTCCTCTCCTTCCATACCAACCACATAGTCCATGCAAAATAAGCAAGCTGATAATCATCAAACAATTTTTTCAAAGTTCACCATAGTAGTCTCTTCAAGTCTCATACCTAATTCACTGCCAAACCATACTGATTTTGCCTAGCTATAAAAACATGGCATGCTCAATTGTTCCCACCTCTTCATAGCTAATTGGACAGAAGGCATTCGTACTCCATTTTCTTTTAGTCAAAGCTAAACACCTTCATAAAAAAGTTGAATAATTTTTGGTAATGCCTTCACCTTCCTCACTGTCTGCCGAACAGATTCTTTTATAATAGTAGAAGGCCCAGCTCTTCTAACAGCATTATTCTTCATATCTCTTGGCTCTATAATATCCTTTCTTGACCTCATATTTCCAGCTATTTTCCAAATAACTTCATCATCTCTTGAGTTCCTTGTTTGAGGCATGACCTTAATTTTCAACAACGCTTGTTTTGGTAACAATCCTTCAACGACTTCCACAGATCACCATCCTTTATCACCTCTGCAACTTTCCAGTTTTTCATTTCCCTTGGAACATTGCAATCATCTTCCAGACATCTTTCTAAATCCATCACCCATCTATTTTTTCACAATCTAATTCCCTTGCCATTCCTTACTCTCCAAAGTAGATATTTCTCAAGTAAATTCCTTCCCTCAAGCATATTTTGCCATATTCATGATGTTCAAAATGTCCCACTCCATTCTTCATATCTGAGGCTTTATACTACTTTAGCTGTCACACCCCAAAAATTAGATGTAACCGGCACGGGATATATGTACAAACATATATCCCTTGTGCCATAATCAAGAAAACTTTAATTTAATATTTTAATTCATTTGAAATAGGATGAGAAATCATTCTAACATTTTTATATATAAATAAAAGATTCATAAACTTTTTGTAAAAATTTTGGCAAAACCTCCCCTATATTTGAGACTTTCCAAAAATCTCTACAACAGCCTTTTACAAAACCAAATAAAAAATATGGAACTTTGCTCCGTCACACAGCCACACAGTATAAATTACAAATCAAGATCCTATCTATAGTTATCGTGGAGCGCCAAAAACATAATCTCAAAATAACACATAATTAAATATTTACATACATCAAAAAGAAGATATTCTCAAAAGATCTTCTAGTCAATTCAACAATGAGCCTCTCAACGATCCTCAAGAATTGCAAGCCGGTTACATTATCTGAGACAAAAAATATTTTTTCAGTAAATAACATCCCAATAATAAAATTTATAAAAATCAAGATAATTAAATTCACAAGTAAACTACTGCACAATTAAAAGAGAACATCAATATAATATCAAGACTGAATTTGAAGATTAAGAGATTCTATATAACTTAAAAAATATCAAACCAATAAATTTACAATGACAAAACCTTAGCACTCGATCTTGTAAAATAGAATAAATTAAGTAAATAAAATAATGACATTCACTGTTTAAAATTAGTAATAAATATATATAGTCACAAATCAATTAAATCCGAGGACTTTGTAGAATAGGTAATAAACATGGACACACAGTCCACGAGGGTAAATAACCAAACGCGGCTTATACCACAAAAATAAACGTGAACACATAGTCCATGAGAGAAAATAACCAAACAAGGTTGAAGCCATGAAACAAACGTGGACACACAGTCCACGAGGATAAATAACCAAACATGATCAAAACCATGAAATTAAACACAGGTACAAAGCCCATGAATAACAAACAAAAGAATAAAGCTCACAAAAATAAAAATAGTTAGTCATTTACCAAAGCGTGCCAAGGGCTAATGAAACAACCGTTAGCAATCAATACTCTATGTACAGTCCTCTAAAAATCACTTTTTCAAACACACGAGAAATTAATCATTTTCAAAATAAAATATTGTACTTTTAATATCAAACTCGCATGAACATTTCAAAACCTCAATTCTTTTCAATATAAAATTCTTAACCAATTCAACATTTGCCTTTATCAAATATATATATATATATAATAAAAAATTTACTATTTGAGCTAGGAAAACTTTTCATCAGCTTTCAAAGTATATTTTACAATGAATATATAGAAACATTATAATTCAATTACTTTTTATCAAACAAATTACAATTGCAAGAATTTAAAGCAATATAATTATCAAAATATTAAACATTTGAAATAGTGCATGAAATATATTTGAGAAAAATAATATTTCAATGAAAAGAAAATTGTTAATAAATTTATTGGGATGCTATCCACTTACCTTTAGTATGTCCAAGTACTAGAATTCATTTCTTAGCACTTCACTCAAATCTCCCTTCCTTTAAGCACCGCATTCAAAATTAAGAACAACTTAACAGTCTTACTCTAACTAAATAAACTATTTTCCAATATTTACAATGCCATAATCAGTCAGGTTGTAAATCGTTAAAATTTAATTAACCAATTCTCAGTTTCTTCAATACTTTACATACTCACTTCCCTATATATGAACCATACAACTCTAAAAAAATTCATCTAATAACACACTAGCTCCATCTTCGACAAATCATTCGCAATACTCAAATTAAACTCACAATAATTAATATGCAAACCAAATATGCTTCATAAAAGTGATCGCAATTTCAGAAAGTACATAAACAATGAAGACTTCCCTAGCATATTTTAATACAAAGCTCCTCAAATCCCACGTTTTCAACAGAAAAATCAGCTTTTAACTTCAAGGGTAAAACTTAAATTCACATTCATCTCCATTAACCATTACCCAAGCAACCATACCAGAATTGCTTAATGAAAATGTTTAACTAAGCTTTAAATTTCAGATTAATCCAATCCCCTCTCTACGCAATCATACACAACAGTTGGACAAGGAAAAATCACAACCATTTCCTTAAATTTTTTCCTGCCAATGTCAACTTTAAAATTAGCTAAGCTTCTCTTTTCAACATAAATCAATTTTAATGCTGAAATAAAATTAAATCTTCATCCACATCCCTCTCGGCAGCAAAGAAATGAAAGAGAAAATTCCACAATCTCAACCAACAATGCATGCACCAAACAAGAAGGAAGAGGAGAACTGAAATGCCTCACATCTGATCATTAACCACACATAAAGGAAGGAGAGAGAAAGAAGCTAACAGCACCAAACAAGGGAAGCACAGAAATTTCTGTTCTAATGAAGATGCCAAAGTAGCAATGGAAGGTGGCCAAACACTCACTGAAACTCCTTGCGGTGATGAACGAATGACTACTCCAGCAGCGACAGCCATGGACAGACGAGCTTGATGACTATATAGGTTGAGTGATCTATGACGTAAACATAGGCGAAATGGTGAAGAACTCCGCTCTCACACAGCAGCACGACAGGAGGAGGAGAGGAAAGCTCCTTGTTCACGGTGGCCGGTGTCAATCATAAGGGGAATCAGAGGTAGATCGGACAAGAGGCAGAGGAGGCTCCTAACTGACTCTAGAGCTTTCGAAAATGAGCAATGGAAAGCAGAGGAGCTGTACGTTTTTTATCTCTCCATATCTGATTGTTATTTTGTTTTATTTTTATTTTTATTTATTTATTTTGAAAAAAAATGTAATGGGTCAAAATTATAACTTCACAAAAGACTAGAGTAAAAATAAGTAGAACTTCTATTTGCCATAAAAGAGATTCAAACCGAGGGCTCAGTGGAAAAATTGCCACAATTAACACTAAACCAACATTCTCTTTTGACATATCTGTACCAAAAATTAATAGAAATAAAATCACAATACCTTAATATCAATTTATTTATTAATTAATTAATTTTTTAACTATTGAAAATGATGATGATAATATAATCAGAATACTTAATCATATATATATTAATAAAATTTTGTGTTATTACACTCTCCCCCCTTAAAAAATTGGTCCTCCGACTTTAAATACATGCTTACCTCAAAACTTGAACAAGTGTGGATATTTAGCTCACATATCATTTTCTTCTTCCTATGTAACTTCCTCTTATTACTTCGTATACATGCTTCACCAAAACAATTTCCTTTGGGTGCGGCTTCTTTACTTGCCTATAAAGAATGCTAACAGGGAATATTTTTTTTTTTAGCGATTTAACGATGTACAACGCTATTAGCATAATCACACCCACTTAACAAGAAAACTTGAACTCAAGTTTTAGTACACACATATATAACAATGCTTTTAAACAGGACCTATATCGAACTCATAAATGTGCTTCAAATAGGGTTGTGAAGGTCTACATTCAAAACTTGAATATTCATTTTCCATTCAATCAAGAAAACAGAAGAAATATGTGCAACAGTCCAACATATAAATCTCTTCCAAAAATGATTTTGCTTGCCTTAAATTTTTAACTTATCAACAAAATATACAAATGCATACTTAATCTTAACCCGAAACCAAGACAATTATTAGTAACACATTCATTTCAAGTTCACACAAAGTAAAGTTCTCAATTTCACACATCGATTCGAAATTATTATTTTATTTTATTTTATTTTTGGAAAACACATGGCTAATGATTAGCCTACAAATTTAAATGTAGAACAATTATAGACAATAACAAAAGCTAAGTTCTTCACCAAGGAGACTTGTGGGTTATCATAAGACCACTTTCTTGTTCAAAACATCAAATTACAATTACAATCATAAACCTTCATTTATGGTCATGTAATCTATTCAATATCATGAGATAAAATCCATGAACCCATGACAGTAAGAACATTGCTCTCTTTTAATTCTACAGATTAAACAAAATACTAGCTCCACTAGGCTCAGAACAAGAAATTAAGCATCATAGTAACATCGCGAACAAACTAAGGTCAAAGGATATAATTCTCAGATTAATTTAAATTAACATATTTAAAACAGGAATTCTAAATCTCCCACACAAAATTATGGTCCAATAGACATGTCAAGCTAAATCAGACTTATATATACATCACAGTACCACAAGTCTTCCTCTTGCAATAAAAGAAAGGAAAAAAGTTTACATTTTGTCACACTATAACCTGTAATAGACATATTGTAAAGTACAGCTATTTTGAATAAAACAATTTGTACAGGAACAAATAAGAAAAAGTATTAGAACATCGGAATAGTCAAAAGCCACCATAGAAGAAAAAATTCCTACGTAAAACTAACTTGAATTTCATGTCATCACCTGACATTAGGTAAGATTTATTGCTATGGCATTAGAACAAATCAGTGTCTTTTCACCTTTATGTTTACCATCTGTTACTTATTTGAGCTCATTAATTCATCACACTCGTGAAAAGAAAAATAATGCATCGATTTTGTAATGGACAATAAAAATAGTACCACAAATCAAACTAACTTATCGGCACAAAAATGCATTCTGTAATCTCTACAAATTTGGTAGAGGTTCCCTTTAAGATAGCACTAGCAAAGTAACAAAAGGAAGTCGTTGAAAGTATACTTTTCCATAGCAGCACATTAAGGGCAATGAAGCACCCAGGAAAATATAAGCACAAGGAAGCACACACATAAATGAAGAAAAGAACAGCAAAAGCTAGTTGCCTCGTGGATATTCCAACATTTTCTTAAGTTAATTAATAAGAATTTCCCCAAACATATACCACACAAACAACATCTATAAAGCACTAAAACAACGTACACCAAAAAAAAAAGTGACTCCTCAACAATGTGAGAATAACTAGGAAGATATGTGCTTACTAAAAACACAAGAACCCATGAAAATATGAAAAGTTGATTAGGCATATTACTTAAAAATGGAGAGTTTACTATTTCTTATGATAATCCCAGCATGACAAGGAAGAAAGTGGACCTCTTGAAAGCTGAACGTATCAACAATATTAATTTTCACAGGTTTTCGAGATAATAAGTAACCACTATCTTTAAAGCATCCATTCATAGAATTAATTTGGAGTACAGAATTATGGTCTTGAGAACTGTGTGCTATCAATAACAATTCTACCACTAATATTTGGCACTTAATATAACAACACAACTAATTTTGTAATAACCCCAAAATTTTAAGTTAATATATATATATATATATATATCTGTGTGTGAGAAACTAAGTATTCTAATTATATTTTATTATTATCATTATTATTATTACTATCATTATTTTCAGTAGTTATAAAGAAAAAATAATAAAAATAATCATAAATAAACTGATATTAAGGTATTTTGATTTTATTCCTATTAATTTTGGTATAGATAAAGCAAGAGCAAATGTTGCTTTAGTGAAAATTGTGTTAACAATTTATTCAGATCCTTGGTTCGAATCTCTCATGCAAGAGAGAAGTTTTATTTATTCCAACTCTAATCTTTTATGAAATTACAATTTTTCCCCTCTGTATTTTTCCCAAAAAATCAAAATAAAAAAAAAGATAAAGATATTGATGAGACCGATAAAAAAATCGTGCAACACCTCCTCCATTCCATTGTTCATTTTTTGAAAGCTTTAGAATCAGCTAGTAGCATCTACCTCTTGTTCAATATTCCTCTAATTTCCTATGGTGATTGACACCGGCGAACGTGGACAAGAGCTTTACCTCTCCTCCCTCCATCGTGCCACCGTGCAAGAGCACAGTTCTTCATCACCTCCCTTGTTTTGCGTCACAGATCATTCAACTTAGCTAGTCGTCCAGCTTGTCTGTTCATCGCCATCGCTGCTGGAGTCCCGTCCGTTCGTCATTGCAGGTAGTTCCGGTGAGTGTTTGGCCATTTTCTATCACTACTTTGGCATCCTCGTTAGAACTGTAATTCCTTCGTGCTTCCCCTGTTCAGTGCTGTTATCTTCTTTCTCTCTCCTTCCTTTATGTATCGTTAATGATCAAAGGTTAGGCATTTCAATCCTCCTCTTTCTTATTGCTTGTGCATTGTTGCCTGAGATTGTAGAATTTTCTCCCTCCTTCTTTGCTGCTGAAAGTAACATGGATGGAGATTTAATTTTATTTGAGCATTAAAGTGGATTTATGTTGAAGGAGAAGCTTAGTTATTTTATGTTGCCATTGGAAAACAAAAATTATGAAAAGTGGTTGTGAATTTTTCCTTGTTCAACTACCGTATATGATTGTGTAGGGAGGGTATTGGATTAATCTGAAATTTAAAACTTAGTTAAACATTTCCATTAAATAATTCTAGTATGGTTATTTTGGGTTATGATTAATGGAGATGAATGTGAATTTGGGTTTTACTCTTAAAGTTGAAAGCTATTTTTCTCCTGTTAAAGAGGGGGGATTTGAGGAGCTTGCTTTATCTATATATTGATATTTGGAAAAATGTTGGAAAGGATAATAATGAGGAAGAGGCTTTGTATTTATTTGAGTTTTGATGCATATAAGATGTTTGCTAAAATGCTTGAAAGAAGTTGGAATTAGAAGTAGAGATTTTGAAGAGAATATTTTCATTGATAATTTAAGTATCAATTGCTATTTATGTATTGATCTTTGAAATATCTATGTAAGGTTGTGGCAACGTCGAGAGGAAGTTTTTGGATTTGTAGGAAGCCTAATAAAATTTTATTGTATATGATAAGGCGATTGGAAGAGAAAAAGGACATATTTGGTTTGGGGGTTAATTATTTATGGAATTTACTTGAGTTTGGTGAAGAATTTTGATTGTGAAGCTACGGTGAGACAAACTTGATATTGAGACATTGTACGGTTGATGATTATAAATGATAAATCATTTAATCATTACCAAGGAAAGGTGGTATAGTGCAACATGAGGGTATCATTACTGGCTAGAGAAAGAAATAAAATATTTTAAATATGGTTGCTGGGTTAGGGACAAATACTAATTTAGAAAAATTTGATAATTTCTAGACAAGATAATAGGTTGATAACTTTTATTGGTAGTATATTAAGTAGAATTATTGTTAAATAAAGTTATTCATTCTTCTCATTTAGGTAATTAGAGTAGCCAAAAGGCAACTGAGAGGTGTTTAAAAGGAGTGTATTTTCATCTTGTGAGCTTTTTAGGTAAGTGAACAACGTCCCAACTAATTTATCAATAAAATTTTCTTTCTAACGTATTTTTACATACAGCATTCAATAACAATTATATTACATATTTAATCTTTTGTTAATTAAATTATTTTTATCTTGGGAATTCATAAAAAAATGTTGAAGGATATTTGAATTGTGGTATGTATACATGTTTTCCTTATGAAAAATATTTTCAAAATTTGATAAAATTATTTTTGTCAACTTTAGTTATTTTTGGGTTACTCATTAAATGCCAAACATAGACATTAGTTACGAAATTTTATTTTGACTAGTTTTTCTTTATGTTCAAAATTATTCATGCGAGTTTGACTTTGAGAATGGGAGTTGTATTTTATAATGATAATTTTCTCGCATGTTTGAAAATGAATTTAGAGGGAATTTTATACAGAACACTAGTTGCTAAAGGCAGTCCCATTAGCCCTTAGCGCACCATGGTTAATGACTAGCTAGTTTGGCTTTCATGAGCTTCGTTATCATATTTGTTATTTGTAGGTCTCGTATTTGCATTTCTTTTTGTGGCTTTAAGTTGCGTTTGGTTAGCATTACCCTCGTGGACTGTGTGTCCATGTTTGTTTTGTGACTTTGGCTGTATTTGGTTATTATTACCCTTATGGACTGTGTGTCCATGTTTGCTTCGTGGCTTTGACTGCATTTGGTTACTTACCCTCGTGGACTGTCTGTCTATATTTGTTTTCGTAGAATAAACTGCATTTGATTATTTGCCCTCGTGGACTGTGTGTCCACATTTGTGAATTGCTCTGATAAATGCCCAAAATTTTAAATTTTTATTTAATTGATGATTTCACACTCTAATGGTTTTTAATTAGCAAATATTATTATTTTTACTTATACACTTATTTAATTATTTTAATTTATCAATATCAAATGTTAAAGCTACTTTGTTATTATAGATTTAAATGTTATTGTTATGAAGTTCTTTAAAATTTTTATTCCAAGTTTACAAATTTGTTACATTAAATGCTTTCTCATTTAATGTATGTAATGGTTATATTTTATTCATTTTGATTCTACAAAATATTATGGTTGGAACCTTATTCACTGAAAAATATTTTTGGTCTCAGATAACCTGTACCTCTGTTAGATCATACAACGAATTTCGCTACTAGATTGAAGTTGAGATGCCATTTTGGTTAATTTTTATTTTGATTTAAAATTTTAATCTATATATTGTACTTTTATAAATAAAGTATAGGTGCTCCACATATGCTTTTTTGTTAAACACTTTGTATACTGGCTAAAAAGGAGCTAAACTCGTAGTTGTTATAATATTTGTTGGAAAATTTGCAATGTAGGATTTTGGGAGATTCCATTTAGAGAGGAGATTTTGCCCAAAATTTTCACAAAATATTAGGGCTTCATTTAAATAAAAAGTATTTAAAAAAATTCTTTTAAATTAAGCTTAATGGATGTGTATTTAGGTACGTATCTCGTGCCGGTCACTCCTATATCTTAGGGCATGACAAATTTTGTCTTCCATGTGATAAAGAGACTTCATTATCAAAGTTTATCATCCAATCAACAATTGCACAGTCCTTTCTTCCACCATAATTCAACTCTCATATTTAAAATGTTCAACTTTTATTCATTCAATTTCATAGTTAGTGTGGGCACGTGCACATTTTATCACTAATAAGAATATTTGAAGAGTTGTATATGAGTGTACAAATCAAAATAAATTAATGAAAAGTATTTTTCTTATCATTATTCCTTAATTAGATAAGTTGCAAAGATTAAATGGAAAAAAGGAAAAATACTTGAAAGCAAAAGCAGACAAAAGAAGAAAAATTGGTGTGCCAGATTTACGCATCATAGCAAAGGTGATGGAGATGGACACAAGAAATGCATCGCTTACGTTAATATCCATTGCTATATTCCAAGAATAGTTGGTACACGGGTACAACTCTCAAAAAATAATCCCTCCAAGACATGAGAACACTAGATGGGAATTATGAGACCAAAACCAAGTGATAAACTTTGACATCACATCTTGCATTGCAAAGTGAACAGTATTCATCAATAAAGGAGGTAGGACTTACATGAATAATCTCCACAAAGAGTTATGTTATACTAGATCAAAAATAGGCTGCATGTGTACCATAAAAGTACGAAAAAAATGTCTTCAAAATGGAAAATGAATTTCTGGAGATTTTTTTTTTTCAATGATCCATGTGAATTCATTGGAATGGGGGAGTCTACAAGCTGTAACCCTTTCGATCCCATTTTCAATGTCAAAAGGCACTTGTTTCTTAGTTCTAGTAATCCTTAAATGAACATATTCATTATCCATGTTGCCAATACTTTTAATATGCATAACCCCCCTCTATGGAAAAAGTCTTTCTTTATCTAAGGCTTGCTTTTAAGGCTCATTATATTCCTTGCAAAGAAAAGGCAGTCAAAATCATAAACTTCTATCCATCACCAAAAGCAACTCACGAATGGAAGAAAATATACACAATCAATTTCTAGCAAGAATTAGAAATAAGTTATCAAGCAAAATAATTCATCAAACAATGTATTCAAACTTGTTTTAGCCACTCTCGAAAACACCTAAAAAAAACAGATTCATTAATTCATTGACCAATCCAAACCTATAAGGGTGAAGGACATGGGCATCCTATATGGTTTTCAATAATGCCTCAAATATGATTATGCCCGGGTTCATAATGATATTTGACGTCCCATTGAAAAGCACTTGCTTCACGTACTATAGGAAATCTAAGGTCTGATACCAATCTGTCACGCCCCAAAAATTAGACGTGACCGACATGAGATATATGTACAAACATATATTCCTTACACCTTAGTCAAGAAAACTTTAATCTAATATTTTAATTCATTTGAAATAGGATGAGAAATCATTATAACATTTTCATATATAAACAAAAGACTCCTAAACCTTTTGTAAAAAATTTGGCAAAACCTCTCTTATAAATAGAACTTCCCAAAAATCTCTACAATAGCCCTTTACAAAACCAAGTCAAAAACATGGAGCTTTGCTCCATCACATAGCCACACAATATAAATTACAAATCAAGATACTATCTATAGTTATTGTGGAGCGCCTAAAACATAATCTCAAAATAACGGATAATTAAATATTTGCATTAAAAGAAGATATTCTCAAAAAAAAACTTCCAGTCAATTCAACAATGAGCCGCTCAACGATCCTTAAGAACTACAAGCCGATTACATTATCTGAGACCAAAAATATTTTTCCAGTGAATAACATCTCAATAATAAAATTTATAAAATAAAGATAATTAAATTCACAAGTAAACTGCTGCACAATTTAAAGAGAACATCAATATAATATCAAGACTGAATTGGAAAATTAAGAGATTCTATATAGCTTCAAAAATATCGAACTAGTAAATTTACAATGACAAAACCTTAGCATGTGATCTTGTAAAATAGAATAAATTGAGTAAATAAAATAATGACATTAACTGTTTAAAAATCAGTAAATTGTATATAAATATATAAAATAATGACATTGATGTCTTTTACTCGTTCATAAATTTGCTCCCCAATTAAAGTATCCAGAGCATGAAAGTGCTCTTGGTGGCCATGAAAAGCTTTCTTTGATTTACGATAAGGGTGATCTTGTCTAAGAAATCTACGATGGCTAAGGTGAACTGTTTTCCTTCCATGTTAAAGTTGATGGTAGCA
The DNA here is from genome assembly GCF_029017545.1 of Prosopis cineraria. Lineage (NCBI taxonomy): Eukaryota > Viridiplantae > Streptophyta > Magnoliopsida > Fabales > Fabaceae > Prosopis > Prosopis cineraria. The sequence goes on from NW_026555342.1 coordinate 34,270,917, forward strand.
TGTGCCTTCTTCACAAATTGGATATGCTTTGTGACCCTTGACACTGTAACCAGACAAATTCCCATACGCAGGAAATTCGTTAATAGTGTAAAAGATCATAGCATGTAACTTGAAATTCTCCCTTCGATTTGCATCAAATACATTCACACCTACCTCTTATAGCTTTTTCAAGTCTTCAATCAAAGGTCTAAAGTAAGTATCAATGTCATTTTCAGGTTGTTTTAGTCCTGAAATTAACATGGATAGCATGATATACTTCCGTTTTATGCATAGCCGAGGGGATAGGTTATAAATAACCAATAGAATAGGCCATCAGTAGAAAGTCCAAGCCTTAGGTTCCTTAGTTCATTACCAAATTTAGGAAACAATTGATCAATTTTCTTCCACTGAGGAGAATCAGCTAGATGTCAAAATTTTCCATTGGAAATCCTCTCATCTGCATGCCACCTTAAGTTCTTCATATCATTAGTATTCACAAACAAGTGCTTGAACCTTGGTATAATCGAAAGATACCACAAGACCTTTATAGGAACCCCTTTCTCTTTGCACCGTGGTGCCTCACATTTTAAACACTTCTCTTCCCCTTCAAGCTCTTCTCTATATAGCACACAATCATTAGGACATGCGTGTATCTTTTTAAAATTCATACCCATTGGACACAACATCATCTTAGCATCATAATAATGATTTAGTAGTACATTTCCTTTTGAAAGCATTATTTAGAGTAACTCTAGCAACCATGTAAAACTCTAATCACTCCACTCAGCTCTTACCTTCAACATAACTAATTTTAACACCTCAGATAACAAACTAAAATCAGTACACCCTGGATATAAAGGCCTCTCTGCATTAGTGCACAAGTTATCATACACATGCGCTTGTTCAAAGGCCTCTTCCTTAACATTATGGATCATGTCCTCTAACCGATCTTCATTCATATCTACTTCATCACCAAGATCATTACCAACTTCCACATATTGATATGTACTACTACGGTTTTCTAATCATTCACCATGCCAAATCCATACCGTATAATTCTTGCAAATCCCATCGCAAATCAAGTGTTTTCTTATTTCAGCAACACTAAGTCTCCTCTCATTCAAACAATTTACACACGGATAAGAGAACTTTCCACTATTGTCAACAACATTTTTCTTAGCAAATTCCAAAAACTCCTTTACACCATTATCATACACATCACTTGTTTGTCAAGCATTCATCCACTACGATCTATATGTTACTATTTAGAGGAAAATAAAACTAATGTGCATGTTATCGTCTTCAAACTATTTCAAAAAATATAAAATTCCTAATTAATCTATGATTTTAATTAATTTAGGGAAAATACTATATTTATAAAAAATTTGATAGAGACTAGCTTAAAATTAGACCTCCCAACATTTTTACAAGAAAAATTTATAATTTTACACAAAATAAATAATTACATGCAACATCTAAGGCCTTATGAAGCCACCAACAGCACTTCTAGCAACAATTAATATTAATAAAATTTTAGAATATTTTTTCTAAACATTAGATATCCAATAATAATAATTCTACATAAAAATAACAATAAAAGTAATTCAACAATAATTATTTAAACAGTATTTAAAAATAAAATTATAATTAAATAATAATTAAAAAAAGCAACCAAGCAATGCAGTAATAGAACAATGGAGGAAGGTGGATGAGACCACTGAGGAGGGAGAGGGGTGTGGGGGCCAAGAAGGTGAGGAGAGGGGAGGGGGGTGTGTTTAAAATTACAAAAATGCCATCACTTCTACTTTTAACAAGGTGTGCACATTAACCAATGTTAAAAATTCCCTGTAAAATTCAAATTATACACTAATGCAACTTATATATATTTGCTTATTATTATTATTATTATTATTATTTATTATTATTATTAGTATTATTATTTCTAAGCTATTACACAAACATTTTTCCCCCTTCATTCCAACTCCCAAAAATTTACAAATAGATATTTGAATCAACTAACATCCCAAATTCCATAAAAATAATTGTCTACTAATGATAGTTTATTTAATCAATCAACTCATCATATATACAATGTCATTATATAACAAGACTCCCTCTTAGTCATTATATTGAACACTTTGTAGGCAATAAACCTCACACTATGACCAAGCTTCTACTTATTCAACTTTTACTTCCCGAAATTCTCCAATATCAATATTTGCATGACTATGCTTTTAAACAACTAAACACATTAAACACATTTTATTATTATTTGTTTCATTTATTTATTTATTTTAACAGCCCTATATAATTTAAATTATAAACACCTCCTTAAGGATTGCAAAACTTCATTTTAACTCACTTGAATTTCACTCAAATTATCTCCCATCAGCATAATAGTCATAGTTAAAGAGGAAATTTGAAAAAAAAAACCCAAATCAGCAATGCAAGACAAGAAAATTTTAGTCTCAGCCATTAGAGCACTCACGCACATACAAAGCCACCAATAATAGAGAATGAATTCAAAGTTCCTCACCTAAAGCAAACAACTACCCTAGCAGAGAAGAGGAAAAAGAAGATTTGAAACTCAGATCAACAATGGAAAGAGTTGGAAGAAGGAGATGTTGCTATTCAAATCAAGAAGAAGAACTTGAATGCTATTGGGGACGTGCAAAGAAGGGGAGACGGAGGAGAAGACTGAAGACAGTGACCCCCTACGACGGCACATTAACAGAGAAGTAAGGGAGGATGAATAGACCTCAAATTAGAAAAAGAACTAGAGCAATGGTGGAACATTACCCAATTTTCACTTGCGATAGTTTGACCTACAAAGGAGCATAGATGAGTGAATGAGGAGGCTATTGGTTAGTGTGCTCTCTCTCAGTCAATCTCTCCTTCTTGTTCGATTGAACCAAGATGAGGAAGGGAGAATAAAATCATGACCTCAAGGAACCACCATAGTAGTAGACGAACAGCACCCCATGGTTGCCGGCGGCGAAAGAAAGAAGAGCATGAAGAAGGAATGAATATTGGAAGAATAAAGATGAAGAAGAAA